>NC_056661.1:75710017-76033975 GCF_018350195.1 Panthera tigris
TACCCTACATCTGATTTTTCAGAATCCGGAATAATAGTGTAAATCCCGCTGACAAAAGCTAAGAAGTTTGAAAATGATGTGTTTCACGTACTGAGTAAAGTACCCCTTTCTGCTTCCCCACATCCTTGTTTTCTTGCCTGACAGGCTACACATCCCTTTATTCAAAATGATTAGTAGACACGCTGTAATTGTCAGTTTGCGATGCCAGCGGTACATCTGACTGACTTCATTCTCTCCAGAGCTTCTAGAAAGCCACGGCCCAGGCGGATTTTCCAATACTTCATTTTTCTCAGTGGACAGAATGGTTTCCTCTTTGGGTATTTTGCGGGAAAGCCCATGTGGAGCTGAAGCAGCAGTTTCCAGCTCATTCCCTCCTCACCGACTCGGTTTAAAGCTCCATTCCTGGTAGGAAACACAATATGCCTTTACCCCCGTTGGTCAACACTGGGCTAAATTGGAGTCCTAAGATTTGTAGCTGTGATGGGGTGGGCTGCTTTTCTTTAGATGAGCGCACCAATGGAAGGCTGACGGGCTTACAGAGGCACGTGATTGCCAGTCAGAGCAACTGCCTGGGGCACCTTTGGGGTTTGTGTGCTGGCTGATCCTCTTGGAGGGAGGGACAAGCTTGTGGATAAGAGGAGGTGACAGTGGCACATCAGGTGTGAGACTTGTCACTCCATTTAGGAAACTGATGGGAAACTGACTTGGAAGTCAGTTTCCAGGAAAGGGATTTCTACACTCTGACCTCAACACGTATCAATTATGTGGCTTCCCTGTAGCCAGTGTGTTCCGTTCTCTGGTATGTCACACACCCTTGCCCGCCAGAAGGAGGGGGCTCCAGCCCCCCAACATTAGTAGCCTCTGCGTGTATTCCCCCGTGTTCTTGGGGATAACCTTGAGTGATAGAGAAAAGGTTACACTCTGTTTAAGAAGGCTGCAGCGTAGGGCGCCTACGTGGCTCAGTTGGTTAAGTATCTGACTCTTGATTTCAGCTCAGGTCATGGTCTCACGGTTCATGAGTTCCAGCCCCTCATTGGGCTCTGTGCGGGCAGTGCAGAGCCTGCTTGGGATTCTCTCTGTCTCTCTCTGCCCCTCCCCTGTTTGCAGGTGCTCTCTCTCTCTTTCTTAAAATAAATAAATTAATTAAAAGAAGATAAGAAGGCTGCAGAGTGTAGTGTGTTAAGCTTTCCACCAAAAAACAAGGTCCAGAGCTTAAAGTGATAAATCCGTTATCAGAAATATTGACTCTTATGCAATGGCTGAGGTACCACCAGATTTTGTTCAGGAGCATCATCAATCAAAATGTTCACGTTTGCACTTTTGAAGTTCCCTTTTAAAGCAAGCTTGAAGCATATAATCCCATTTGGAAATTTTATTTTCACCCCATTTTAATTTATTTTATTTTTATTTTTATCCCATCATTTGTTCATAATTTCCTCACTTAAAAAAAAAAGTTTATTTATTTTTGAGAGAGAGAGAGACAGAGCGTGAGCAGAGGAGGGGCAGAGAGAGAGTGAGACCCAGAATCGGAAGCAGGCTCCAGGCTCCGAGCTGTCAGCACAGAACCCAATGTGAGGCTCGAACTCATGAACCACGAGATCCTGACCTGAGCCGAGGTTGGACACTTAACCAACTGAACCATCTAGGCACCCCAATAATTTCCTCACTTTCATGTCTTTGTATCTTTCTTGCCTCTCTGACCTTGCTGATTTTTTTCTCCTACTTTTAAGAGATCCTTGCTGAGGCTTGTGATCTTGCCTCAGACTCCCTCCCTATCCTGTCCACCTTGATTTCTCACTTTCTCTTCCTTCTTACCTTTTATCTTTTTTATGCTTTCATTTACTTCCCCCTCTAACCCACTATACATTCCTTTCTCCCCTTACCTACTTCTGCTTTTTGTATTACGTATTACAAGTCATTATTTCATATATAGGGGAGCATTGCTGTCCTCTCTGCCAATTATGAAACAGAACATCACCAATTTAATTGAATCCCTACCCCCAACTCTATTCCCCCATTTCTACCTAGAAGTAACTACTGTCTTATCTCCTATTTTGCATCCTCTTCTATTGCCAGAGGCAGGAGGCAGGACCCTGTCCCCAGCACTCAGCCTCTCCAGTGGCATCCTCTCTTGGCTGCTGGAGGCTAAGCCCAGGGGGTCGGGCACAAGGGGGCTGGAATGACCCCCACTGAAGCCAGGGGAGGGGAGTGGGGCAGATGGAAAGGGTCACTCCTTCGCTGCAGAATGTGGCTGAATGTGACCCCTTTGAGAACCATGTTTATATTCAGATGAGTTGTCCCCACCTCTTTAACATATTTGAATAAGAAAGGGCTGTTGCATTCAATGAACTTTCAGTAAGCACCTTCTCAATGATCAGCACTATTCCTACTAGGACTTTATTTATGGGGCCCTGGATTTACTTCCCTATTCACTTTCCTGTTGCCCCTTTCTTTTGGATAGAGAAACTCAATTATACTTCAAAATATATTTTTGTGTCGAGGATTGTCTGTATCTTTCAATTTGTGTGTATTTGTATTCAAAGCTGGGTAATGTGTACCACTCTACCTTTTAGTAGGTTTGAAATATTTCATAGACACAAAAGAGCTTGGACTGGAGGCATACACCCACGGGGCTAGAACCCAAGCTCGGCCACTTCCTGGTCGGATGACCTTGAGTACGTCACTTAGTTTCCCTTAGCCTTGGTATTTTTGTAATATGTAAAACTGGGTATAAGGAGAGGACCAGGTCTCAAAGCTGTTTATGAAATGAGATAGCGTATGTAAAGGGCTCGTTGTGGAGCCTGGCGTATAGCACTAAATAAATGTTAGTGGTAGTAACATAGGGTTTTGAGCTTAGAACATTAAGTTGAGATATAATGTACCTGAAGCACTTATTTGGGGATCGAACATAGCATTTGAAGGCTGTGTGGTTGCTGTGGCAAGCTCAGAAACAATAGGAGGCATAGGAGAAAAGAGAGACATGCTCTCAACCTGCAGGCGTAGAAACAACATTTTTCTGACCTGAGAACTTGTGAAGTGGCCCCTGGAGGAGGCTGTATCTGTGAAATGTCATCTTGCTGCAGAGGAAGTCGGACCCTTGCTTCCCATACACCTGTTCTTACTGCCGGTGCACTCCATATGACATGACATAAACATGCCTCGTTTTCTGGGGAGGTCGGCCACCATCTATCTGTCAGATCTTTGCCCTCCTGTTAGAAAGAATGTGATTCCCTATGTCATTAGTTATCACAGGGCAGGTCAGAAGGCCCTGTAAAACTCTTAGATCCTAATGGTAGCTCAAACCGCGGAGTTCTCAAAATCAGCTGTGCAGATTGATTGGAAAGCAAGCTGACTGAAGAGCAAAATGATTTATTCTGTCAGGGGTTACTACCCCATTGATTTTCCTCCAGTTGTGGATTGAATAGCTTCAGTGCCCAATCTGGAATGCCGAGGGAATGATGCCCAAGTATTACTGAGAAACACAACAAAACCAGAATTGGGGTCATATTGCATATTGACTTTGTGTGCTGCTTTTTTTCAAGCAATTTTATAACTAAAATGGCCATGATGATTTAACACCTACTTTGTGATAAATGATTTTCTATTTGCAAAATGCTTTCAGGGGCACCTGAGTGTCTCAGTATCTGTGAAATGTCATATTGCTCCACAGGAGGTCGGAATCCTTGCATCCAACTCTTGATTTCATCTCAGGTCATGATCTCACAGTCATGAGATCAAGACCCACGTTGGGCTCTGTGCTGGGTATGGAGCCTTCCTAAGATTCTCTCTTTCCCTCTCTCTCTCCCTCTGCACCTCCCCCGCTCTCTCTCATGTGCACACGCTCTCTCTCAAAAAAATGCTTTCCTACTCTTTCTCAGTTCATCTTCAGAAACCCAGTATTGATAGGCTTTAATTACATTTCTCTTAATGAGAAATGTAATTTTCTAATAAATTTCATAAATGTGTTCTTCCTTTCTATAGTCATTATGCAGAATCTGTAGAGTACTAGAAATCCACCAGGCAGATAATGGTGAAATTGTTTTTTTTTTTTAACCTATTTCCTTGCTTTTCAATGCTGTTACAGTGACGGAAACAACTCACCAGAAAGTACTAACGTGTTTTGCTGCTGACTGATAAATACTTGCTCACAACCTTGGAAATTCTATTACAAAGTTTAATAATATTTATTTTTGAACCCTTTAAAAGGTAACATTTGTGTATAATTTTTTTAATGTTTATTTACTTTTGAGAGAAAGAGAGAGACAGAGCATGAGCAGAGGAGGGGCAGCGAGAGGGAGACACAGAATCCAAAGCAGGTTCCAGGCTCTGAGCTGTCAGCACAGAGCCCAATGTGAGGCTCGAACTCACAGACCGTGAGATCATGACCTGAGCTGAAGTCGGCACTTAAGTGACTAATAAGCCACCGGCGCCCCAACATTTGTGTATTACGAATAAAGTTGCAGTGGTCTATAATATGGCATACTTTCAAGTATTTGACTATATGATCATGAAACACATAAACATTAATAAATGGCATATGATATTGTAGGCAGTATCTTAGTATGATATGTCAAGGATGAATTTCTGTTATTTAAACCAGAGCATGCTAATATTTAGCTCACGCTAACTTCTCTCATAATGTTTTAGACATTCCATTCCATATCACACAAGTTTATGATTCTTTTATGTTTTTTAACACACACACACACACACACACACACACACACACACACACGCACACACACACACACAGAGTTTTGTTTTCCTGGCACCTACTGTGATGTTGAACTCATAGTATAGTGAATACTTCTTCTCTGTCTGTGTGTGGATTCCCTTCTGTATGTGCTATTTTAGGGTATGTTGGGGGACTTGAATTAGGTCTTCACTTTCAAACAGTTGTGATTTTCATTAACCCTTAGTTAACAGACACTTTTCTTTTACCAAAATGCTCTTTCCAAATTAAGGAGATATTTACCATGAATAGTTTCTTCTCGTTGTGTCCCCCCAAAAGGCTCCCCGCTCAAGTCTTGGAGAGCTGCAAGACAGCGTGATGTAATGGAAAGTGTGAGACTAAGGGTATGGAGACGTCTGTGTTACCCAGGTGTTCCTTGTGTTTCTACTCTGGGCTGTGGGAGATTCCGTGAGACTAAAGAAAGGAGACCAGTGGAATCGTTGGGGAGTGGAACCCTGGATACCTTAACAAGTCAAGCCACCATATAAATTCACACAGAATAAGTGTAAAATGAGTAGTTAGGTGTAGGTACTGTGGGAGGTAGGAAGTATTTTGTGAATTGAGGAAGTGTTCTCAGTTTTTTTAGATAGTTTTTTTTTAGATAGTTTTAGAGAAACTCCTCCTGTGTAGGACTTAAGGAAACCCTTAAAATATATGGCCACAAGAAACGTGGGTCTAACTTGTACACTTTTATACTTTAAAAATGGGCAGTTCATCTATTGCTAAGAAGTTTGCATTCATTCAACACACACAGACTGTTTCTTCTTTTGGCAAAGCATTGCTCACTATCTGGGGATGCAGAAATGCATAAAGAAGTAGCAGGTGCACGGAGAGGATGCTCACCGGCCATTAAGCGTCTGCAAAATTTGTTTTGTGTGTGTTCAGAAAGCAAAATCTCTGTCATAGTATCTACTGAGAACAGGTGTTGTTAATGATTGATGGAGGAAGTAAATATTGACCAAAGCCCAAGAAAGATATGATCGATACGTTTCAGGGAGTTTCTGTTCTTTTTTCCCAGATTCCTCAATCTTGCACAGATGTTATAAAAGAATATACCTGCTGTAGATGCAAGTGCCTGAAAATTTAAACATATAGTATTATGAAATGGAAGCATTATATAAATACTTAAGTACCTTATCTGTTAGCGAATTACTGGAAGATGGTACATAAAAATGAAAAGCGAAGTGAAGTTCATTCACGGGCCCCCCACTTCCCCTGTCTTCACTCAGTTCTCTTCCTGTGCCGTGCTACTGAAGGGACCTCGTACCCGCTGGACATGCCCCTCAGTTTCAAACCCATTCTCAAGAAAGGGCCCAACTTTAATCCATTAGCACAAAGTTCAGTCATTATACGTGCCCTGTTTTAAACTATATCTCTAGTTGGGGCGTAAAAAGTTTCTGTCTTATCCAGAGAAGTTGTCAATGTTGACATAGGAATGGCACATATAACTTTTCTGGGGGGCAGGGGAAGGGTGTGTTTGAAGTGAGCTCTCAATTCTCTGGGTCTTAGCCATGTTTTATTTATCAGGATCATATTCAATCTAGATCTCAGAGTTACCTTTTCAAACCATAAAAAGAGAGACTGAATGCTGAGTGACTGAGCTTAGCTGGAAAGAGCAACATTTGAAAGACCCGACGTTCTGTTTTATTTTATTTGGATTTTGAGCATTAAAATCTAAAATCTCTTGTAAGTATGAGAGAGCGAGCAAATAGTGAGGTAGAATGATAAACCATGTAAATCATCCATCTTCCTCTTTAAGAGGAGGAGAAATACGTGAAGAGGAGGAACAGGAGGTACAGGAGAAAATTATGAATGTGAGCTGAGCAGGATTGTGGAGAGAAGCAGCTAATTGGAGATTATCTGAAAATAAAACATCTCCAGCACTCCCTGGGGAAATTAACTGCCAGATGAGAAGCATATTGTGAGAAGACAATGACTAACGTTATCTTGTAAGAACAGTTATGGGATGACAGCAGTTCTTTTACTTAAAAAGAAAAAAAAAACCAACAAAACCCAAAAACCCATAAATCAGAGAAGGATGAAAGAAAAATCCATATGATGAGCACTAACCAGGATAGACACACTGCAGTTCCTTTGATGAAACTAATTAAGCCCCTGTGTATTATCTCAAGGGCTGGGAGATATTTTTAGAGGTGATGGGTAGGAAAGAATCACTTCTGGAAAACTCAAAGTAATTTTCAAAATTCAGAGCAGAAGTTTAAAAAAATTTTTTTAATGTTTGTTTATTTTTGGGTGTGAGCAGGGAAGGAGCAGAGAGAGAGGGAGACACAGACTCCGAAGCAAGCTCCAGGCTCTGAGCTGTCAGCACAGAGCCCTCCACGGGCGGGGCTTGAACTCACGAACCTCGAGATCATGACCTGAGCCGAAGTCGGATACTTAACCGACTAAGCCACCCAGGTGCCCCCAGAGCAGAATTTTAAGCTGATTGTTGTTTGCCACTGAGCTGCTGGAAAGTATTTGTGTCACAATTAGAAGCCACTATACTGATGGTCAAATAAATCTTCGGAAGACCCAAGAAGTGAGGTGCAGACCTGTGGGTACCACGACTGTCAAGGAGGTGAGTGCCCGCACCTCTCCCGATCACTGGAGGTTGTTTCTTGTTCTGGGTGTCCCAGGGGTAGCTTCTCTGGATGTGGCTTCGGAGGACCGTGCTTTTGTTTCTCTGCTGAAATGGGCATGGAGCCCACTGGCCCGGCGTGAGCGACGGTTGCTTTTGGTGCTGCTGTGGTTGTAGTCCGGTGTGAGACATTGAGAATTGCCGCTTGTGTTATGTACACACTGTTGGAAAGTCAGCTTGGCTCAAGGGCCGTCACCATATCAGAAGGATGAGCAGTGAGTAGCTGTCAGCTCATGGTGTTTAACCACGTACATACAGAAGTGTGTCCTCTGCGAGTTGTAAAAGAAGGAAAGTAAAGAAAAGACCAAAGGAAAAGGAAAGGAGAGGAGAGGGGAGGGGAGGGGAGGGGAGAAAGGGAAGGGAGGGGAGGAGAGGGGAAAGGAAAGGAAAGGAAGGAAAGGAAAGGAAAAAAAAAAAAGGAAAAGGAAAAAGAAAAAGAAAAAGAAAAAAGAAAAAAAGAAGGTGCCCAGAGGTTTTGAGGTTAAAGTCTGGATGCCTGAGAAAAAACAAACAAACAAAAATTCTGTAAGTGATCGTGACATGAACTCCCAAATTCATTGCATTGCTAGAATATTTACTTAAGTTGACAGAAAATTATTTCCTTTCTCCATAGCAATTGTAATAGACTACCGTTGGCCGTAACCTTGCCCTATCCCTAGAAGCACCAGTGTTATTTGATCAAATTGTGGGAAACATGTTGTGTGGCAAAGAAATCACGAGGCATCCAGTCACTCTTTTTTTTTTTTTTAATGCCTATTTTTGAGAGAGAGCGAGAGCGAGAGCGAGCGAGCGTGAGCAGGGGAGAGGCAGACGGGATCCAGCGCTGGCTCTGTGCTGACGGCAGAGCCTGATGCCGGGCTCGAACTCACGAACCTCAAGATCATGACCCGAGCCGGCGTCGAACGCTCGACCGACTGAGCCACCCAGGCACCCCCAGTCGGTTACTCTTCAGGGAAGATGGGAAACGGAAATAAATGGCCAGTGGAGACAGCAGACACCCCTGAAAAGGGATGTTCCCACACTAGGAATCTTCTCTGGAGGAGGAGTATAAGTAATGTTGTCAGTTAATTGGGCAGAGGACTCAACAACATGGAGATGAAGTGAGAGGGGACTGTCACAAAGCACAGCTTTTTTCAAGAGTTCATAGAAGGAGGTGCTATGTGACAGCGGGTCTAGTAGGATCCATGGGGGACCTCCCTTAATAATGAGTGGCAATAGTGATTAACAGGATGTATGAACTGCTCTGCAGTGCCTGAAATTTCATTCAAGTTTCCTTCCCCCTTTTACTGCTTTTTCATTCTGCTTTGTGGGAGGAGGTCCCAGGCCTTAAAATACGTGCACTTAACATTCAAATTTTGAAAAGCATTTATAAAAACCCAAGGTTTTCCTTTGATTATTAGTCTATCCAGTTAAGAAAGGCTTTTATTATCATCATTATTATTATTTGTTTCCTTCCCAGAGAGGAAGGCAATGAGATACAAAATGAAAGGGGAAAAAAAAATGCCTCCACGACTGCCTTCTGGCCAGAATGTGTAACCTGCTGCCATAGAAACATCTCTCTGATCAGAGAAATGATGACAGAGTGGAGTTCTGGTAAAGCAGGTTTCTGCGCCTAAGGGTTAACGTTTTCTTTTCTTCTCCCCAAGGCAGTTCCATCTAGCGTGGTCAACCATGTCAATTTTACCGGAGGGTCTCCAAACATCTGTAAAATACTGATTAAAATAGACACTATGGTACTATCACAGGAATGTATTGTCTTTTCTGTGTCTCCGTCTTACTCCTAGAATTGCATTGGCAGTTTTATTTAAAGCAAATATGTCATGTAAATCTCCTGGAGTGATCCTGACCAGATGGAGACGAATATGTTGGTCGAGCTGGGCTGGAGGGATGGGCTCCCGTGAGCGGTCAGGGAAGAGCCATTCTTCGGGGGTGCGGAAAACAAATGGAACGTCTCTGAATTGCCCTTGTGGTGTCTCTCGGAGGAAAAAAGAAAGTCCGTGGCGGAAATTCAGGCAGCCAGAGAAGGCTGCTGTAAAAAAAACACTCGCGGGTAAGAAGAACCACATGAGGGAGACCACATGGAAGCCACAGAGCCCGCTCATTTCCTTTTGGTGGGTGGAAATTAGGATGTAGGACGACCACGTCATTAAGAAGCATTTATTGTCTCTTTTATCACCTTTCTCATTGCATCATGCTTCAAAGGTCAAAGTCATTTAAGGAGTCCTTAAATAATGGTCCTGTTCCCTGCCCCACCCCCTAAGTTTGCGCCAGCGGGGAAGCAGGACACAAAACCAGAGAGATGGAGGTCGAAATGCCAGCTCTTTGACAGTCCCAGCTGATGGGGAGTGCGGTTAGAGGGACAGCCACCAAGGGCTTCCCCAGGCTCCTCCCTCCTTGGGGCATTGCCTCCCGCCCCGAGCCCCCAGCAGGCACAGCCCGCCCAGTACAGGCACCTTCTTAGCCAGCTGGGAGAGCCGAAAGGGAGGCAGGAGGTTATCTCGAAGACTCTTCTTGCGGCTGGCTCAGGTGTGAGGGAGGGGGCGGGAGAAGCTGGAGAGGGGGCGAGCACTTGACCCTCCAGAGACAAGGAATGGAAACGTCATCTCTTCCATGGGACGAGGCACAGTGGGAAAGGTCCTTCACCCTCTAGACCCCTGTGCTGTGCTTCCATAGCCCTCGGCTGTGAACATGGGGCTTGTCCCGCTACTGCCTACCAAGCTGCTCTGCTCTGCCAGACCTTGTCCTTGTCCTGCAGGTGCGAGGCCCTCACCAGGGAACACCCTGTCCACGTCGCCTCCCCCTCTTCCCTAGGACGGGCTGTTGGTGAGAGCTCATGCTTTTCCTCTTTTCCGAGAATGCCTTTCGTATTGACTGTGCCCTGTTCAAAGACTGCTCTCCAACCGTTCCCGTTTTCCAAACGTCTGCACCGTTTATCCCTTTATTCCATTCGCTCTGGTTTTTCCCAGCCTGCGTCTCGTCTTCTTCACTTAGGGTTGCGGGTGTAGATGTCTTGCCTCTCCAGTTAGATTGTAGGGTTGCTGGGGACAGAATCGGTGTCGTCTGTCTTCTGTGCCCCTTCCTGGGGCTAGTCTGATGGGTGGTGCAGTGCTTCTGTGGGTGCTAGGCATGTCTTATCTTGAGCTCTCTAGAAAACAGACTCTGCGGCAGAACCCACATGGGAGGGTTTTAGGAGGAGGGACAATTCCAGAACAGCGGTGCCGAGGGAATAGGGGAGGCCAGACAAATACAGGATGATTAGCCACCACACTGCTCAGACCTTCTCAGAAAAACATGGCTAGTTAAGCCCTGGGACATGCACTGTCCTGCAGACAGGTCTTTGGAACCCCTCCCCTCACAACAGTCTGTCACAGGGCAAGGGGTTCTTGTCTCCGGTCTCTCATTGGCCAAGGTTACCCCATTGGGCTTTAAGTCCCTGCTTCCAGGTGACCCAGCGCCTGTGGTTAGCCTGTGGGGCGGCCAGATCCTTTACCCCAGAGCCCGGTGCTCCACAAGAAGTGGGAGGAGACAGAGCCCCCACAATAGCAGTTAAGGTGGACCAGGATTCCCCCGCTGCTATAGCTCTTGCCACACTAACCATGACAGAGGCTGGGCCAGAGCCATCACCCCAGGGAGACTGAGGCGGCAGGCGATGTTAGGAGACAAGGGGACAGACAGCAAGGGCAGGGACCTTACATAGAGCAAGCAGCCAGAGGAACAGTGTGGGGAGGGGCAAGCAAAGGTGTGAAAGCACATAAAGTGGGTCTAATACAGCAGCCAATAGATAGATATGAGCCTAATAACTAAATAGAATAAATGCTTAATAAATCTTTGTTCATTTCTGTTGGCTTTCTGTGTTTCTACCTTACGGGTGTTATTGGGATAGACGAAGAGGGGTTTAAGAGTTAACACAAACTAAATACATAAGTCTTGAGGGATCAGAGTACAGGAAGGATTTAAAAAAAGTGGGATCAAGGGAATTAATCGAAGAAGGCTTCCTGGAGGAGGTGAGTTTTGAGGTGTCTTTGAGGGCTGTAATGGTAAGGATTTGTAAAGAGGAGGGAGTTGTCTGCAAAGGTCTGTTGGAATCTTAGGATCTAAGCAAAATGCTAGGTTTTAGAGTAGATGTTAGACATCTGCTATGATAGTTTAGCTGTGTCGTTTTTAAAAATGTTTGTTTGTTTGTTTTGTTTATTTTTGAGAGAGAAGGAGACAGAGAATCTGAAGCAGGCTGCCCGCTATCCGGGCAGAACTGACGCGGCGCTCGAACTCCTGAACCATGAGATCATGACCTGAGCCGAAGTCAGGCTGACTGAGCCACCCAGGCGCCGCTAGCTTCATCATTTAAAAAAAAATTTTTTTTAACGTTTATTTATTTTTGAGACAGAGAGAGACAGAGCATGAACGGGGGAGGGTCAGAGAGACGGAGACACAGAATCTGAAACAGGCTCCAGGCTCTGAGCAGTCAGCACAGAGCCCGACGCGAGGCTCGAACTCATGGACCGTGAGATCATGACCTAAGCTGAAGTCAGCCGCTTAACCGACTGAGCCACCCAGGCACCCCTAGCTTCATCATTTTTTAAATAATTGTAACAACAAGCTAGAAAGTTGCTACCTCTACTTTGGCTCACGATCCGAATTTTGGCAAAACATAAAAGGTGGTTTTTGCCTTTCACAGGAACAAAATTAACGTTGATGGTATCTAAGTTGGCAAAGAAGTGGACAATTTTCTTATACATTCGTGGAAGCATTTAAATAATCACAGCCCTCTGGGAGGCAGTTTGATGTTTTTATCAAATTTGAAATGCAAATTATTGACCTAGAAATTCCTTTTTTTGGAGTTTATATGGACATAAATATATTTATAAGCTTATTCATTGCAATTTTGTTTCTAGTAGCTAAAACGGGTTCAAATGAAATATCTGTCAGCAGTGGGATGGATAACGAACAAAGGCATATCAGGCATATCATGTTATGTGTCTGGTAAAAGAGATAGACCCTATGTACTGGTGTGGATGGATCTTAAGACACACTGAAAATGCAAGTTGTAAAAGATCATGCATGGTATCATCCCAGAGATATAAGAAACAACAAGGAGCAAAACTAAAAAAATTAAGGGGCGCCTGGGTGGCTCAGTCAGTTGAGCGGCCGACTTCAGCTCAGGTCAGGTTCGTGAGTTCGAGCCCCGCAACGGGCTCTGTGCTGACAGCTCAGAGCCTGGAGCCTCTTTCGGATTCTGTGTCTCCCTCTCTTTGCCCCTTCCTCCCTCATGCTCTGTCTCTCTCTCTGTCTCTCAAAAATGAATAAACGTTAAAAACATTTAAAAAAAACTAAAAAAATTGGGGTGCCTGGGTGGCTCAGTCGGTTGAGCGTCCGACTTCGGCTCAGGTCATGATCTCGCGGTCCGTGAGTTCGAGCCCCGCGTCGGGCTCTGTGCTGACCGCCCAGAGCCTGGAGCCTGCTTCCGGTTCTGTGTCTCCCTCTCTCTCTGACCCTCCCCCGTTCGTGCTCTGTCTCTCTCTGTCTCAAAAATAAATAAACGTTAAAAAAAAAAAAAGTAAAAAAATTAAAATCTCAACCTAAGGATTGTGACATTTATTGTGTTTCTTTCTGCATGTTTTCCCTTGCCTAATTTAAGGCAGAAAAACCCCTCGAAGGTATCATCCTTTAAAGAAGAACCAAAGTCCATGTCTCAGAAAGGGTCAGAGGAAATGTCCACGTCAATGCTTAAGAATAAAGAAGAAGGAAACAAAGATAATTGGGAAGGAAGCCATCGGTAGTTCTGTAGCAATGATGTTTCACAGAACATTTAGGATGAGGAATTCTTTTTTATGAATTGAAGAAAAACAAATGCCAACTGATTTTAAGGACCTTTTTTTTTTTTTTTCATGTTTATTTATTTTTGAAAGAGAGAGAGAGGGAAACACAGAATGCTAAGCAGGCTTCAGGCTCCCAGCTGTCAGCACAGAGCCCGATGTGGGGTTCGAATTCGTGAACCGTGAGACCATGACCTGAGCCAAAGTCAGGCACTCAACCAACTGAGCCACCCAGGTTCCCCTAAAAAAGCCTTTTAGTAGAAAGTCAGAAAAGAGTATAAGAAAATTGAAATGTAATAATGTAACTTATTGTGCAAAGACCGATTTTTTTTTTTAAATAGGTTAATACTGGAAACAAAAACATTTTGATTTTATGGTGTAGATTAACAGGTTTTCTGTGGACACGATGAAAGATTTTTATACAAACTGCTTTGTTGTAAGCATGACATTGCAAATGAGACATTTTTCTTTTCTTACTCTAATTTAAATACTGACCTAGGTGGACCGAGTATGTAGAAAAAATCGGTTTCAAAGAGCCGAGGACCCTTTTCTGCCCCATCCCTGATCGGGGCTCAGACACATAACCCCTCCTTCCACACACGCTGTGTAAGGCAGGACTCACCCCCCTGCCCCTGCCCCATGAGGTAACTTGTTCTTTCCTTGGACTGCTCTGCTCCTTACAAAGTTCTTAGTACTCTATGGAAGTAAAATTTACCTCGGGGGAAGGTTTACCTCTAATACACATTAGAACGAGCTTTAAAAATTGATCAAGGCCCAGTCCCCACCCTGGACCAATTAAGTCCCTGGGAATGGGGCCCAAGCATCAGCTCGTTTCTCTAAGTGCCCCGGGGAGTTGTCTGTACCGTGAGGGTTGCCAACCACTCTACTCCTGGAAGCCCGTCAGATTTTTAAAGAGCACTCTCCTGTTTGAATTTCGTATCTTCTCCAAGAAAATGACCCGCCAGTCTTCTTGTGAAATGGCTTGTAATGTTGTAAAAGTCTGTATGGTGAGTATCCACGTACACTGAAATCACTGTACGAAGGCTTTTCTCAGGGCATCTGGGGGGCTCAGTCGGTTGAGCGTCGGACTTGCGCTCAGGTCATGATCTCGCGGTTGTGAGTTCGAGCCCCGCATCAGGCTCTGCTGACAGCCGAGAGCCTGCAGCCTGCTTCAGATGCTGTGTCTCCCTCTCCCTCTGCCCCTCCCCTGTTTTGGGTCTGTTTCCCCCTCTCTCGAAAATAATCATTTTTAAAAAATTTAAAAAGGGGGCTTTTCTTTATAAGACATTTGGTTGACATACAGTTAGAGCCACGTACATCATATGACGAGAAAACAGACCAAAATTTGATCATGGGCTATTTAGTATGTACACATCGGCTTGTATTTGTGTATCTATATTTTAATAAAGTTTGTTAACTTGAAATTCGGGGTCTACTTGGTTGTAGCAAGTAGACTAAAATGCAATGTAGGACTACACAGATTTGGGGGTTTTTGGAGTCAAAAATCTATGTGTTGAGCAGGTGCTTGTGAGTCTGCCTTTAGTTTTAAATTTTTTTAAAGAGTTCTGCTTTTTGTAATGATTTAAAAACCAACCCAGGGGCGCCTGGGTGGCTCAGTCGGTTAAGCGGCCGACTTCAGCTCAGGTCACGATCTCGCGGTCCGTGAGTTCGAGCCCCGCGTTGGACTCTGGGCTTACGGCTCAGAGCCTGGAGCCTGCTTCCGATTCTGTGTCTCCCTCTCTCTCTGTCCCTCCCCCGTTCATGCTCTGTCTCTCTCTGTCTCAAAAATAAATAAACTTAAAAAAAAATAATAAAAATTAAAAAATAAAAAATAAAAACCAACCCAGGCAGCACCTGAGTGGCTCAGTTGTCTAATTCTTGATTTCATCTCAAGTCATGATCCCAAGGTCATGGGATCGAGCCTCACATCAGGCTCCGCACTGACAGAGGGTTCTCTCTTCCTCTGTCCTTCTCCCTCCGTCTCTCTCTCTCTCTCTCTCTCAAAATAAGAATAAAAACAAAAACCAATCCAGGGTAGTGGCAGAAATAAGCCAAAGGTAGGACACATACTTGGCTTGATTTAGTGGGAACTCAATCAACCAAATACTGCATTTTAAAAAGAAGGATATAACAGACAGCATGTGTGTGTGTGTGTGTGTGTGTGTGTGTGTGTGTGTGTATATATATGTGTATATATATATGTGTGTACACACACACACATATATATATACACACATACACACACACACACACACACACACACACACACATATATTTGGTTTTGAGTTTGGTGGTGAGAACCAGGAATTATGATATGGAGAGTGTAGAATCTAGGTTTCCTCCAGAAATCTGTGCATATTATTTTATATGGCAAGTTAAGATAAACCTACCCTTGTATTCACAATTTCTGTGATTTGTGAGGATTGTTTTTGCCTGGGGAAATTATGTTAAAAGTGATTTTCTCATCTTCACGGTCTCTCATAAGAGAGAGACTTAGAACATTGTGTGCGTGTGTGTGTGTGTGTGTGTGTATGTGTGTGTGTGTTTGTGTCTAAGGCATTGTGCCCCCTTCCAGAAAATGCCCTGTTCCTGGACCCCTAGCTGGGTACGGGGACGAAGATGGGCTGATCTGGTCCTCAAACATGGCACCTGGAGACTGGCATAATGTGAGAGATGGTGTCAGAGGAGAAACATAATTGAAGTGTGACCCAGGCACGGATGTAAAGAGGCCCAAAGTGGGTGTCGGAGAGATGGCAAATCTGGGGAGGAAGCGTTGGAGGGGATCCCCAGGTTTTAGGAAGAGTGTAGCTGTCACAGGCTGTTAGGAGGAGGGAGCTGTGAAAGGCTGGTTTTGCGAGTAAGTTGCAAGTTGATCTTACCTTTTTCCCCCATAAAGGATGTAAACTATCTCATCCATTTCTACTGAGGCAAAAACAAGTCCAGTATCGCTTCACTTTAGCTGATGTGCTGATAGTGGTCAGGAGTCCGGAAGTCATACCTCAGCCCAGGTTACATTTCTTGCACTGCTCTGCACTTACGGAATCTAGCCCTACTCCTGATTTCCTGCCCGGTGTTCACACACTCATCCCTGATGAAACGGGTTGCGTCTGTCGGAAAATCCTGGTGCTCTTCATTCTCCTTTTTCACCTGGCCAGGTGTTCCGCGTCCTGCCTCACCATGAGCTGCTCTCTGGACATGTCACACCAACCGTGTGTGACGTCCCCTGACCCAGAGGCTTCATTTCTCACATTTCATTTTGCGGTGCATCATGGAGGCCGGCGCGGGGGGGGGGGGGGGTGGGGAGGGCAGGGAGGGACAAGGGACTGGGAAGGGCCATGTCACTGACAGCCACAGTCCTGTCCCCACTGCCACACACCGTCATCTCAGGTAACTCAAGGAGACCATTTCTTCCTGAACGGTCCCATTTCTTTTTCTTCTAATCCCTTCGAGGGAGTGTTCAGCCTTGGAGAGTAATGAAACCCTATCCTCCATGGCCCCTTTCCAGCTGGGTGCAGTTCTAAAGTGCGCTCAAAGCCAATACTAATTATGCTCAAAGTTTCTTATTAATAACAGAGTAAAGACATATGTGAGTGAATATTGAATATTAATTTTCGCTAATGAAAGGCCTTAACTATTTTATTATGGATGTGAAGCTATCTTGGTATCTATGGGTGGGGCATTGGCATAGAGCCTCAAATGTCAGGAGGGGATGCCGGTGCCCTCTGGCAGGAAGCTTCCAATTTTCTGGGACGGCTTTTCCCACATTCTTGCTAAAAGCCTGTGGGTAGCTCAGCGGCTTGGCAAATACAACAAAATCTGGATTGGAGCTGCTCTCACCGAGAATCTGTGGTTGTGCCGTGGGCCATAACAGGTTCATTTTTACATTTCCCATGCTTAGCTTTTATTAGATAAGTGTTTAAACTAGTTTGTGAATTTAGTTTAAATCCATTTAAGAGAATGTTGGGCTCATAGAAAGTTACCAGTTTCACGCATACGCATGATTTATGCTCTGCCTAGAGTCATACCTAGTATACAGTAGGCTCTTAAAAGTTTGGTTAAGAAACTACTGAACGTTATTAAAGCCTCTGAGTTTCTTTGCTGGGTAGCACTTTAAAAAAAACAAGATTTGTTATTGTTTGCATTTGAACGTGACAAAATTAGGTCTCTAAAAAGATGCTTATCAATTTCGGACGAATCGCATCAATGTATCATTTTTTTCTTTTTGCCTTTGTAAAGTATAATGAATCACTTTTTTTTTTTTTTTTTTACTTTTTTAATTGAAGTGTGTAACATACAGTGTTATATTAGTTTCGGGTGTACAAGATAATGATTCGACAATTCTGTACATTACTCAGCGCTCACCACGATAAGTGCTGTCTTCATCCCCAGTATATAATTAGAGCAATCGCTCTTGGCTTCACATTAAGAGCCTCACTCAAGACCAATTAAATCAGAATTCCAGATGTGGGTTTTGGGCGCTTGTGGGGGGCGGGGAGGGACGGTCTTAATTCTTTAACAGTTTTATTGAGGTGTAATTAACATACAACAAACTGCATCCATTTAAAATGGACAGTCTGAGGAGTTTTGACTTACATATTCCCCTGTGCATCCATCACCGTAATCAAGGCAACCACGGCACTGTCTGTGGATTCCCAAGAACCAGCAGGGCTGAGAACGACCACCACAGGCACGTAACTTGTAGTGTCTTCTCATCTAACAGTTAATAATAACAGCATCAATGAGACTAGTTACTTACAATTTCCCAGTCTAGCCCATTGTCTCTTTTGAGACAAGATACAGTCGCATTAATAAGACAGTGAGAAACATTATTATTTTTTTATGTTGGGCTAACAGTGTTTCCCTCAAACTCTCTTTCTGCCCCGGAAGGATGGTCTCCACACATAGCCTGGGGTTGGGGACCGTTTGTCCATGGGTCCTGCTCTGATACGTTCATTGGAAAAGGCAAGCTTTTCCTAGTAATCTGAGCTAGCGTGATGGAGCAGACTACTCCTTGCCGAGCCACAGATGTACAGCAAGGGGCGGGGGCAGGGCTGTGAAGGAGCCAGGGGGAACCGGCTCTCTAAGGCACAGGGAATGTGTGCCGGCTCTCTAAGGCACCGTCACTGCAGTCAGGGGATCACAGATCCCAGTGAGGCAGATGGAACTTTGTAATCGACTAATGCTCTGTGAATCAACTGGGTAAGAACTCTGCTGACTGCTGTTCAGCCAGTGCTAGTAACATGATACATGTTTAGAAAGTGATGTGAAAAAAAAAACAAAACCAAACAGCCAAATGGAATAGCATTAATGGCCAAAACTAGGAAATTGATTAAATGAATATGACTTATTTATATGGTAGACTATTACCCAGACCAAAATTGATCTTGTATGATATTTAATGACTTGGGGAAATGTTCATTTTGTTAGGTGGGTACAGCAGGTTACTAAATCAGTGCATAATGTATTACACTACTTCTGTATTGAAAAATGTATACACAGACACACATACATACAGACAAAAACAACACTCATAAGGCATAAAGGCCAGTTTTTATTTTTTTTAATGTTTGTTTATTTATTTATTTATTTTGAGAAAGAGCGTGAGCAGGGGAGGGGCAGAGAGAGAGGGAGACACAGAGTCTGAAGCATCTCCAGGCTCCGAGCTGTCAGCACAGAGTCTGACATGGGACTCGAACTCATGAACCTGCAAGATCATGACCTGAGCCAAAGTCGGATACTCAACCGACTGAGCCACCCAGGCATCCTGACAATTTTTATTTCTGGTGGTGGAATACAACATACCATTTTAATTTTTTTCCTTTAATTTTCTTGTACTTTCCATATGTCGAAAAGCGAAACCACCTTAATAAATGCCGCTAAAAATCAGCTGTCAAAGTTTCTCCCAGATAAAAATCAAATACTGCCTAAAACAATCCAGTTAAAATGAAGTACAAAAATAAAAACCATTAGCATTCCTGCTTCGAACTCCTGTGTGTTACCCTGTAGGCACCCGCTAAGTGCTTCTTGAGCGATCTGAATAATGACAGGAGCGACACAAAATAAATAAACCCCCTGCTCAAGTTGGAACTCGCTCAGTTGCTTTTCAGAGTCATCAAAGCAGATTTGTTTTGTATGTTCTATTAAATTCAAGTTCGAGGTTGCAAAGCATTTGTGTTACTGTTGAAGGGTGTTGGCATTTCATTTCGTTTTGACTTGACTCCAACTGTTATTTAGCAAGAGGACTGGGCGATATGCAAATAAGCGGGTTTCTGCCCAAGGGCTGTGGTATATCGGTTCTTGAAAACTGATTTCGAAGGAGTGTTCTCTCCGACGTGGGGGAAGACCTGACATGGGTCCGCGCGCCCCTCATGTTGAGGTTAAGTGGCTGAAGTACAGCAGGGACTCCCCGAGGCCCCGTGCGCGTCCCTTGCACCAGACCCTCTGCACGGTGCCTGCGCTCTGGCCACCGCTCTGGCCACTGGCGGTTCGCCGCCATCTTGGTCTCCCTTATTCATCCCTCTGTCCTCATGGTGCACAAACGTGCTCACTGCTCCGCTGCTCCCTAGAGTTCTGATTCAGGGAGGTGGGCCGTGTTTACGGCCCATCCCAGACAGAGGTGCTTTTTCCCACCTCCAGACTCCCCTGCACGTTGTTGGCACTTCACAGCATGTGTGTCAATCACACGCTTCACGTGCTGTGAGGCCAGACACGTTCCTCCTCCCTTGGCCTCTGAATTCGAGGGAGCACAGCAGGCCTTATGGGGACTGATTTCTAAGACCTCGGGGCATCTCTCAATCCAAGAATATGGAAAGTTTGTAAGGTGCTTGGCTTTTCCCGTGGGGCATACTGCTGTGGCCTTATTTTTATTTTTTATTTTTTTTGTCATATATGGATCTTCCTTGACTTACAGTGGGGTTCCGTCCTGATGAACCCGTCGCAAATTGAGAATATCCTAAGTCTAAAATGCATCTAATACACCTGATCTCCCAAACAGCACAGTTTAGCCTGTAGCCTACCTTGCGTGTGCTCAGAACACTTACATCAGCTGATAGTAAAATCATCTAACACACAGCCTGTTTGGTGATCGGGTGGTGAATATCTCATGTAATTTAGTGAGTACGGTACTTAAAGTGACCAACAGAATGGGCATGTGGGTACAGAATGGTTACAAGTGTGGGGCTTGTTGACTCTGGTGATCCCACGGCCCACAGAGCTGCTACGCGCTGCCCGGCATCGCGAGAGGAGCGTCCCATGTATTGCTAGCCCAGGAAAAGATCCAGATTCAAAATTTGAAGTTCAGTTTCTACTGAACGCATATTGCTTTCATACCATCGTAAAATCAAAAAATGGTACGTTGAAGCATCGTAAGTCACGGACTGTCTGCCCTCATGTCTGAAGTTAACTGGCTTTCCAACATTAACTGAGGTTTTATGTCTCGGCTAGTGTCTTCCTCTCCTCACACAGTTTTTGTGTATTTGTTTGCTTGTTCAATGACATCAGCAGAAATAGAAGAGGGATGCCATAGCACAGAGTTAGGCAGACTGCATTCAAATCCCATGTTAGGATAATCCCAGGTTAGGCAGACCACATGTCAAATCCTCGGACATGGACAAGCTCTCTGACTTCGGGATGCATCACTGGACTTTTCTGTGCCTCAGTGTGCCCACGTAGAAAATCTGTACAATAATGGCCACATTGTGGGATTATTGTAGGATTAACAAATTTGTGTAGGAACCTCTTAGCCCCTCCTGTGGGCCATGAAAGTTTCTCACTGAATACTGGAGCGCACATCCTTTCTTCCTGGCTCCCTCCTTTCAAACCTGAAATCGGGCTCAGAATAAGGAAACTGCACTGAGGTGTGAGTACAGAGCAGCTAGTGAGTTTGCGTGTTTCAAACTGGTGTCCCGGCAAACTGCTAAGTCACATCCCATGAGCCTCCCAGGCGGTCACTGTAAAATCACCAACCACACACATGAGGCCGTGAATGCCAAGGGTCTCTTCTCTCTGCTTTGCTTAACCAACGTGATCTGTCCAAAGACTTTAAAATAATAGAAAATATACATCGCAGGCATGAAAGTGGCGAATGGTATTCACGGGTTGGCAGTTCTCTGTCCCATTGGGTGACTCTGGCTGGGCTGTGCCCGTGGCCACAGCAGAGGGAAAGGGAAGCGCCACGTTTCCTTCTTTTCTTGGAACTGCCATCTTTTTCTCGTCTCCCATGCCAGTGTCTTCTCACAGGACTCACAAGAGAAGAAAAGTCTCACTGTTCTGGAAACGCTAGAAAACGTTCCAAAACTTTCTCAGCGTCCTTCCTAGCAACAGATCCAGTGACTTCCTCCACATTTCTTCCGGGTGGCACTGCTCTCTTGGTGTTTATTACTCTTTGCCACCCACTAGCCATGCGACGCTGGGCCATGAGTTCTCATTCTGTGCCTCGTTCTCATTTTTCCCTCCTATTAGGTGGGACACTAAAATGCCCACCTCGGAAAGTTGTTATTGAACATATGGATCAAATACATGCCCAAAGTACCCAGTATGGAGTAAGCTTTCAATGTATGTTGGTGGGTAGTCATTCGATCTGCGTGAACAATGAATGCACCTGTGGGGTTGTGCGAGTAACATAGACTAGCAATTCCAAAGCTCGTCTCTGTGAAGTCCTGGCTTTGCTGCTCACTAGCTGTAATGAATTATCGATAACTTGCCCAACTTTGCTCAACCTTTATTTTATCCATAAGATGGCAAGAAAAATACCTATTTTTCAGTGTCAAGTTAGATTACTTTTGTGAAAAATAAACCACAAAATGCCATATGACCCAAGATGGTATTATTATCTCTCATCTCTGCCTGTCTTTGAGCAGAAGCTGCTTAGTTGTCTTCGTGTTTCTTGTGGCTCGCAGGGCAGTACCTTGACCCCAGTGGATCAGACGGTAATTGTTGAAAGAACAGTGTCACAATTCGACACAGCTGAGAAAAAAGAAGCAAGGCAAGAAGGCCTCTGTGTCTTCAACAGAGATGGCGGGAAATCTACACACACACTCGTGTGTTTGCTTTGTAGACAGGCCCAAGGAGCCCTCCCTTTGAAGATTTCCAGTCTTATTTACACAGTCAGTCCTGGGACGACCAGGGGTACCCAGGTAGAGGACGGGTTGGGTTGTTCCAGGAGGGCACACTGACCACCATGAGAGACTGGAGCTTGACAGTCTGACCGTAAGGGTACAGACAGAAAAACTAAGAAAAGCAGACACAAGAACTTAAAAAGCTCTTCGGTGTGGGGCTTTTTACTCTAAGGAGAGATCCCATGAGGCTTCCTGAAAGCTAAATTAGACAAAGCAGTTGAGATCTTTGGAGAACAATTTCACTTTGGCAGGGGTATACCAGATGACCTAAAATGACAGACTCTGCTAATTTCCATGATTGCCTCTGGGAAGGATGAAACTAACGTGGCTCTGGTTTTGCAATATGTTTCTCAAACATAACTTCTTGGTCTGCTGCACAGGTAATTATTCTAACTACAAAGTTCATGTTGCCAATTATCGCAACTATGGCCTAATTTTCTCTAATGATGCTGAAATCTAATCCTTCTGGGTTTTGCGGTTTTTTACCAAGGAAATGGTAAAACCTTTATCCAGCAGATGAATTGCGTGGTCCCATCAGTTTACATAGCTATTTATATCTTACAGATGATTTGCAGTCAATTTGGAGAATTGGGAATTATTAATTTTAAGTAATGACCTCAACGCTAAACTACATTCATTTTTATTTCTTGACCGGTCTGGTTTTTGCTGTTTTCCATACCACTATTTGCTCTGTGAAGTAGTGTCTTATTCAGTGTTCTTATCATAGCATGAACATCATTCTGGATGGCATGCTTGTCTAATTTGTAGGCGGCATGAAGGTGAAAGGCAGAACAAATATTTTGGACGGGTGGAATTGAGAGGTCACGAATTTTTGGCAAGCTGGAATAATGAGCTCCATTTTTAAAGGTGCAATATTAATGGGGTAAAAATAAAGCCTTTAGTTGGTCCTAACAACAATACCTACAGAACAATAAGGGAGATCTTCATTGTCAAGCTGATAAACAGCCGTAAGAACGGCCGGGAAATGAGGTGCTATAATTTTATTCCATACATACTGCCCATTTGGACTTGTGGAGAACAGAGACTCAGGGCGCCCTAAGGAGCAGGGACTTGCCACCCAGCTCCCCTGCCTGGGTCTGGAAAGGGGGAAGCTGTCAGAGTCAGGCAACTTCAGGGATGACCCTTCTCTCTCCCGGTTTCTCATTTGGCCTTTCTGCTTACCTTTGCATATTCGGGAGGTCCTCCTCTGACACCTGATGTCCACTCCAAATCCCAGAGAGAGCTAGTTTGATGGACTTGGCTGATCATCGTCTCCCTTCTGGGGCGAGACCCTTGCACAGAGCCACCTCATGGGCCCTCCGCCAGCCTCTGTGGGATACTCAGGGGTATCCAGTCAGCGGCCGCCTTGCTAAAACCACAACTTATCCCTGCTTTTCAGAACAGCGGGCTGTGGTTGGGCAGTTGACATCAGAATGCAAATCTGGATATGTCTCCAAAGGCCAGCATTGAGACCAATGAGTGAAAGCTACAGGAAGCAAGGTTCGTCTCCATATGGAGTCCCTTAAAATGGATCGGGCCATAGGCAGATGGGTGGTTGGATACAGTGACCGTCGAGGCCCCCTCCAATTCCCAAAATTTTGTGCTTGTATTTTGACCATCATTCTTTCATGTCTTCCCAGACGTGTCTAATGAAAATCCTCTTTTTGCATTGTCATTAAACTTAAGGTAATTCTGCCACCGTACAATTGGAATATGCCTGAGGTGTCAGAAACAGTAGTATTTTTGCCTCAGCCTCTTAAATTAAATATTTAAATGTTCGGTAACGTTTCGGTGAATTGTAAATGGTGGTCCAGATACCCCTCGGGTAGGCTTTTAAACTCATATTCGTGAGGGCCTGAGGCGGTTAGGGCAGATTTCAGTGGTGACTCTTCAGATAGTTGCCCAAGCTGACGTCCCTCAAAATAGTGTCATTAAATCTTCGGGAGTGTGTGCACGCGCACGTATGGTATAGTCGTGTGTGTGTGTGTGGGTCTGCGTAGATGTGTGTGTGTGTGTGTGTGGTGTGGTGGGTGTGGTTGTGTGTGTGTGTGTGTGTGTGTGTGTGTGTGTGAGTGTGTGTGTTGTGCAGGGAGAATGGAAATCCTTCCGTACCATGTTACTCCTGGCGGAAACAGCGGAAGTAGGATTTCATCAGAGGAGCTCTGCTGCCACCAGGAAGCCCGCGGGATGCTTCTGGCGCCACTGCCCAGGGTGCGACTGCGCATGCGCGGGGGGCAAGCGCCGCCTAAGTAGACCCAGAGCCGAGGAGCCTCGCCTCTGGCTTGCGGGTCACTGTGTTCCCCGCCCGCCGGCCCACGGTTAGGAGAGAGACTAGCGTTGTGAACTCTCGACTTCCTCCATCCTGGGGCTGAGCCTGACCTCGCTGGGCTTCAATTGCCTCACTTAGAAATTATAAATAAACTGTTCTGGTACCAGTAGTGAGGTCTGAGAAGTTTGTTTGGATGAAAGCACTTCTTAGAAGCACGATGTCCAGCTCATATGAAGGACTGTAACTTAGTGAGTAGGATTAGCTTTGATCTCTATTGTTCTGTAAGGAGTGGGGGCCCAGAGAGCCCGTGGCCTTGATCCTCGGTCAAGCATGTGACTCCATGTCTCCCCGTCATACGGCCCCGCCTGGGAGAGATCGAGTCCAGCCCCAGCTCAGGATCCAACTTTACCTCCCCTAAAGACTTGATTCTGTCCTAGTGGTGTTCTTTTGCTTGGACCCTACCTACATCACCATATTTCTCAGGGCATCAGTCCCTTCTTCTTGAAAATTGGGCAACGATGTGATTTTATAGGGTCTTAAACTTTGGATACTATTAATTTAAATTGTATTTGTTTCATTTTATTTTTTAATGCTTATTTATTTATTTTGGGAGAGAGAGAGAGAGAGAGAGAGAGCAGGGAGGGGTAGAGAGAGAATCCCAAGCAGGCTCTGCAGTGTCAGTGCAGAGCCCCTATGCCGGACCTGACCCCACAAACTGGGAGACCATGACCTGAGCTGAAATGCAGAGTCAGACACTTAACTGACTGAGCTACCCAGACACCCCTGAATTGTATTTGTTTTAAAACAAACTTGAGGGGCACATGGGTGGTTCAGTCGGTGGTTCAGGTCAAGACTTGACCGTCTCTGAGTTCGAGCCCCACATCGGGCTCTGTGCTGACAGCTCAGAGCCTGGAGGCTGCTTCAGGCTCTTTCTCTCTGCCCCTCCCCTACTCACTCTCTCTCTCTCTCTCTCTCTCAAAAATTAATAAACATTAAAAATAATGTTTTAAGCAAACTTGAATTATCAGGTGCAAACCATGAGGGCGAGGCAGAATGTCAGAGCTAGATGAGCTGTCTTCTCAGACTTTGTCTCTTTGGAAAAAATGCCTGTGCTCGGGCTCCATCCCACCTGAGATTCTGATTTCATGTCGAAGATTTATTTGGCCTGGATGAGGCAAGCCAGAGATACTTTCTACAAGCTCTCCGAGTATCGTTAAAAGTGCCGGCAGGGTAGAGAAGCACTTAGCAAGCCCAAGGTCAGACCATTAGTGCTGGGAGCAGATGTAGCGCTCTTGGCTTCTGCTCTCCTCCTTACACACTGACCCCCAAGTTCTGGTTTAAAGAGGTTTTCTGAATGCTCCCTTCTGCGATTTTTACCCTTTCTCATAAAAGTGAGGCATTAAACGAACACAGTAGTCGAGTACTTCTGTTAGTTGGTTTCCGATTAACGAAGGCTCCATTATGTGTAGCTCTACCTTAACCTTACACTTGTTTTCTTAGTGTGTTTAGCAACTCTCTTTATTCCCAAATGCCTTCTTTTCTTACCGCCTTCAAAGCCACCTCTAAAATGTAATTGCATTGCTGAGTTCTTTTCTGACATTGTCAACCTTGATCAAATACTTCGTTCTTCATTGTTTGTTCTTTTCTGTCGGTGTTAGATTCTTCCCGGCCACAGCCTGTGTGTCGATGTGATTATAAAGCACATGGTGTTCTCATGAAGTATAAGAATAGAATAAGATCAAGTGCCTTCCCCCCCCTCCTCTAATTTGTGTACACAGTTGTTTCCTGCTGTTTAGGGGTCACTCGGGCTTTCATCCTACACTAAGATGTAATTGGAATTATGTTACCTGTTTTCATTGCCTGTTGCCATTAAATTGCTTAAAGTCTTAAGACATTGATGATCTTAAGTGCAGAACAGTGTGGTTAAAATGAATCACGGAATTTAAGATGTATTAAGTTCCCCTTGTCGATGTTAAGGTGGTAGGTAGAGTGAAATATCAGCTTAATAGAATTAACTAACCCAAAACAATTTACACTGTTCTATGTTTTTTCTTTTCTTTTCTTTTCTTTTCTTTTCTTTTCTTTTCTTTTCTTTTCTTTTCTTTTCTTTTCTTTTCTTTTCTTTTCTTTCTCAGGAATCCTTGTGGTGTTCTTCCTTAGCGCCTACTACCCCTGTTTGCTGAAGACTTTGGCCAAAGCTGCTCTCAGCTGTTGGCATCATCCTGAGGAAAGGACAGCTTTCACACATCAGGGAAACTTTCAGGAGACTGTGGGCCCCAGTGGATCTTCTGAAGGTGAGAGTTAATCAGTCCTCTCTTTGTCTTTAGAAATCTAAATTAGCTGTTCTGTCTTCCAAAATCTACTTCTTGGAAAAGAGTGAATAAGAGACCAGGTTGTTGAAACCTCTCTGCATAGAATTGAGAGTTTTTCTTTTTCAGGAGACTTTTTCAGTAGTTACGAAGGAAATCACTTGGTTATTTTGACAGAACAGGAATTTATTTGATGTTGTGGCTCTGATCTAAGAAGACTTATTTGAACACACACACGTACACACACACACACGCACACACCTTGAGAAATCAATAACATTTCTCTTCTCAAAAGACTTTCTTACGTATTTAGTGTCTCTCAGAGCCTTCATAATAGCCTTACCTTGCCTTTTAGGAATGTTTTAAGGACAAAACAAAACAACTTCAGTGAAAGCACTTTGTAAACCATGAAGATTTATTTGCATAAGTAAGAAAGACAATGACTATGTGGAATCCTCCAAAATACCCTTATATCCTCCAATCTGTTTTTCTTTATATAGTTTGATTCATTTTTAATATGGTTCCATAAACTTTGCAAGGATCTCAAGGAGCAGAGGTGGTGAGTCCTTACCTTCAAGGAATATCTGTCATGTGCAAGAGACAGACACATGAATAGATAACCAATTCCAATATGATGAAAGTATATTGAGACTGCATTAAGGAGTGCAGCAGAAGCTGAGGCAGCCTGGGGCCAGAGACTGTGTGTATAAAAAGCAGGCTGCTTACAGGAGGTAACCCCTGAAGTGGCCCTTGAAAGATGAATAGGAGTTGGCCTAGTGGAGTGGCCTAGGGTCTTGTAGACAGGAGCAGCGGGATGCGGGTGTGAAATCTGCATGCGGAATAATAAGTTGTTAGGGTTATTGAACCACAGGGTATGAAAGGTGTGTGTGTGTGTGTGTGTGTGTGTGTGTGTGTGTGTGTGTGTGTGTGTAAGCACTGAGGGGTTTTAAGATGGCAGTCATTGGAGAGAGCCTGGGTGACTTAGTTGGTTAAGTGTCCGACATCAGCTCAGGTCATGATCTCGCCATTCATGGGTTCGAGCCCCACTTCGGGCTCCATACTGACAGCTCAGAGCCTGGAGCCTGCTTCGGATTCTGTGTCTCCTTCTCCCTCTCTGTCCCTCTCTTGTTTGCGCTCTGTCTTTCTCTCTCTCAACAATAAATAAACATCAAAAAAAAAATCTTTTCAAAGATGGCATTCATTGGTATTTAAAATTTTTTAATACTTATTTTTGAGAGAAAGAGACAGAGTGCAAGCAGGGGAGGGGCAGAGAGAGAGGGAGACACAGAATCTGAAGCAGGCTCCAGGCTCCGAGCTGTCAGCACAGAGCCCAGTGTGGGGCTCGAACCCACAGACCGCGAGATCAGGACCTGACCTGAAGTCAGCTGCTTGACTGAACCACCAGGTACCCCAGTCATTGGTATTTGAGGTATGTTGCCTTGGAGAGAGTGTAGGGACAGCTGGAGGTGAGCAAGATTGAAGAAAGGTTTGTTTTGCACTGACCTGGCAAAGATATGGGAGGGCTGACATTGGGGAGGAAGCAGTGAGGAACGGAGAGGAAGAGAGCTTTGAAAGAGCTAGACTGTGCTGGATTTGGTGATAGTTTGGGCCTTGGAAGTGAGAAATGTTAGGGCCTGGGATTCTCAGGTTTCTGACTCTGGTGACATTTTTAGGAATTTAGGGGAGGGAAGCAGACCTGTTCTTGGGGAGGAAAGGACTTTGAGGTATACATGGGACATGTAGATAGACATGGCCACTGGGCAGCTGGAAGTTACTAAGTGTGGTGGTTAGGGGAGGGTTCCAGGCTAGAAACATTGATTTGGGAGCTAGAGGAGATCGTTACAAATCTTTTGTGAACTATCAATTTGATTTGGTACTTAAGCTGTCAAAAGAAGTTGGACAGAAAATGGCAAACATCATAGATGTTTCCTTTAGATTTGGCCTCTAACGCACAAAACGAATGAGCAAAGAAACATAAAAAAGAAAGAGTCTCACAGATAGAATAAATTGGCAGTTGCCAGATGGGGGAACGTGGGGAGGTGGGTGACCTAGGGGAAGGGGATTAACAGGTACAGGCTTCCAGTTATAAAATAAATAGATCATGAAAATTACAGCATAAGGAATACAGCCAATAATATTGTGATAATGTTGTACGGTGAGAGATGGTAACACACGGATTTTGGTGAGTGTCTCGTACTGTATGTAATTGCTGCATCACGATGTTGTACATCTGATGCCGGGAGAACGTTATATGTCCACCGTCCTTCAGCAAAAAAATTACTCATTCGGGTACTTAACACACAACTCGCTGCATTCTCAATGTCCATTTCATTTTGACATTGCCTACCATTTCATTTGTATCTCTGCCTGTTGGTCTTCTTAGTGGAATAAATGGGGATTTTTTCCTAGGGACAAATGTGGGGGCTTTGTCAGTTTGATGAAAGGAAATCGAAACCAGTATTTAAAAAACAGTGAAAACTCCAAAATTTGGGATGCCTGGGTGGCTCAGTCGGTTAAGAGTCCGACTCCTGATTTCAGCTCAGGGCATGAGCTCACAGTTGGTAAGATCGAGCCTTGCGTCGGGCTCTGCGCTGACAGAGTGGGCCTGCTTGGGATTCTCTCTCTCTCCCTCTGCCCCTACACTGCTCATGCTCTCTCTCTCTCTCTCTCTCTCTCTCTCAAAATAAATGAAAAATAAACTTAAAAGAAACCCCTAAAATTTAGGAGTTACAAGCCAGTGCCATTCTCCACTTTAATTCACAGTATTTACAGAAATTATCTAAGAAACAAGCTTTGCTTTTCGAAGTATGATTCTTTTTCTGTTGAAATCATGGTTTCTTGTCTGTTCCTTACTTTCATTGCTCTGCGCAGACTTGAGTATGGCTTATGGGGGACTGAGCAGGATTTTTCCCACATTCCTCAGGGTACATCAGGGTCCCTTCCTTTGGATTTTCCCAGCATCATCCAGAACGTCATTAAGTGAGCCTGTTATAACAGAGGCTGCACTGTTTCAGAGACGTCTCCCCGAGTCAGACGTTACTCAGAGCCTTCTTTGAGGGAATGGCATGGCTAAAAATTTTAAATTCAAATAATACTGACAATAGTACTATTTTGAGTGAATTTTATTTGATTACTGTGGCCTTGATTAGCTTACTGACTTTTTCCCTTAAGACCTGTTGGATGATCACAAAATGCTCCCTTTTTACTATTTCTAGTCTGTTTCTCTACCGACTTTCCAGAAGCTTTAAAGAACAGCTGATCTATCACTTGCATTTTTACACATAAGGAAATGAATTTGAAGCAAAATTAAGCAGCTGACCTAATGCTAAGAGGCAGAGGCAGAGGCCTGGTCTGTTCACACTCAGGCTGCCCCTTCCACCGATTCATTTTTTTCCTCTTATTGCACGTCTTTATTGTAGTGTCAAGTTACCTAAATGTCTTAAAATAATAAGACTTGAACTGAGGAAATCCGTTCACATTGATGGCATTTGCCTTGGCTAATCGCTCTATATTCAACAAACAGATGTGGCTTTATTATTTTAGGCTCTGATTAAGGTTTACTTTACTATTATTTTTTAATGTTTACCTACCTGTTTTGAAAGAGAGAGGGAGAGAGAGCATGTGTGCACATGAGGGAGGGGCAGAGAGAGAGGGAGAGAGAATCCCAACCAGGGTCTACACTGCCAGCGCAGAGCCCGACTCGGGGCTCCGTCCCATGAACCGTGAGATCATAACCTGAGCTGAAATCAAGAGTCCAGATGCTTAACCGACTGAGCCCCAAGGTTTTATTTTTAATTTTTGTGATTTTAAAATTTTAACATGGCTTTTGTTTTTATTTTCTCTAAGCTGGTTCCACTCCTGACATGAAGGATAAGTGTAGAATCAAAACCACCACCCATGTTTAAATTCTAGTTAAAAGAGGGGGTGCCTGGCTGGCTCAGTGGGTTAAGCATCCAAGTCCTGATCTCACGTTCATGAGTTCAAGCCCCACAATTGTGCTCCACGCTAAGAGTGAAGCCTTTTTTAAAAAAAAGAAAAAATTCTAGTTAAAAAAGGACAATCATCTCAACATCCGTTCATCACTTTTTCCCTACTAGGTACTTTCAGTAACAGGGTGTTAGGCATTTTCACACACAGTGCAAATACTGGCCGCCCAGCCCAGTTTCCTGAAACATCCTATTTCTTTCTCAGTTTTATTTCCTCCTTTTTAGAGAAAATGCAACTTTCATACCTAAAAAAAAAATAAAAGATGCTCACTAATTATTTTCAAACCAACTCTTTTCAGCCCGGGATAGTTCTGATTTGGTCAAATACATTGCAACGCCCAATGGGTTTTAGGTACAGAAAATGAATTTATGGAAACGCTGAGTTGGTGTAGCTTAGAATGAGGGCACGTGCATGCGAGTTGTAGCTGGTCTCAAGGACAAGGCATTGTTCTCTGAAATTCACAGAATGGTCAGTCATTGCTGTGAAAGCAGTGGGCTGTAAGTGGTCAGAGTGCGTGTACAGAACATGATTCACTCATCCCGAAAGCCACCAGTAACAAAAGAGTTTACACTCAATTATGTGCAGGACCCAAGAACTGAGCCTTCCTATTTTGGTCTTTTTTTTTTTTTTTTCTGCCTCTTTCTGCCTCTGCCTGTCTCTGTGTCTCTTTTTCTCTCTCCTTTGTATTCTCTGGGTGAAAGACACATACTAACACGATGTCTCCATAACGTGCAACCCCTGGCAGTTGGTGTTGCTGGAACCGGCAGTGGGAAAGGTCGATCACGGATATGGGAAGCTGGGGCACTGCCCCTCATTTGGGACGTGGGGGACAGTTGTAGGGAGACATTGACGGGTTTCCCCTCTGCCTAGCTTGGCTGTCTTGGCAGAACGACAGCATGAACAGGGACGGACAGACATGGGAGCCACGGAAGACAGTAAGTGCAAGACGGTATGACGGTTAGGGAAGGGCGTGACCTCTTTTCACCACTGCTGTTTGGATTCGTGGTTGGGTCTTCTTCTGAACTCTCTTACTGTGGGCCAGGTACACAGTGCAACGGTATTGGCTGGCTGCTTTCCACTCAGAACCCAGAGTGAGTGTTGCAAGCACTATCATGTAAAAATGAAGCACGGGATAGAGTTTCTGTGAGCTTTGGAGTTGGCACTTAGAAAAAGTAGTTCGAGTTTGAAATGGTATTCGAGACCGCCCTGCCTCGCTTTACCCTGTGGCTACAGCACAGAATGGTGCTGGGGGCGGGGGGTGGTGAGGAAAGTTGGGAACAACTCCTATCAGAAAGCCGAAGTCAGAGGTGAGTTGCCAGGGTGACACTTGTGAGCGGGCTGTCTTCCAGCAGGCTCAAATTATATTTAACAGTAAAATGTGTTACCCTGTGCCCTTCTGTAGTGTGGGGTTTTAAAAAGAAAGGGGAGAGGAAATGCTGAGCCACCAACTTTGGATACTAAATTCAATCCCTCTACAGAGGTCATAGACTACATCAGCAATTTGTGGACTGTTTCGGTGGAGGACAATGACAACGGATTTCTAATCAGATGACGTTGCTACGTTTGAATTTTCATTCTCCACTGCCTTTTGTTGTTTGCACGCTTCGAAATTATTCTGGATTCAGGTTTATTATTAACTTTTTGAACTCCAGCTTCTGCACCGATATCTGACTCCTCATGTCTCAACGAGAATGGTGACTGGAGAATTTATTTTCGCAGTCATCAATAGAATAGCCGGGCAGCATAATATGAATTAATGGCTCTTTGCATTTTCCCACAATATAAGCTGGATTCGTTATCCCCTGGGGATCTATTTCAAATTCATGCCCTGTTAAGCCATTTTTGCTTTCTAGCTTTTTAAAAGCTTCTGCATAATGGCTACCTAGATCACAATAAATAATACATACTTTTGATTTGAAACTCTAAAAATATTTCTGACTGTTCTCATTATAAAATGGAAAATGAAACAGAATTTGCACTTCATGATCAATAGCATAAGTATTTGTGCTGTTTGTATGGTCTTTTTTAAGCAAGAACCATCCTAGGCAATTATGTCCTTTTAATATCATTTAGAAGGTAAAATCTGTGAGGAAAGATTGAAGATAAAAAAAATTATTGAGGATGCACAACCACTAATTGGGTTTGTTTTTTTATCCCTTGTAACATCTTTCATTTGGAGGACATGTATATTAATGTTGACCAGGACTGTTCAAAATGGTGGTTATCCACTTGGGTAATAATCGTGTTACTGATATTTCAGATTATTCTCTGCCCTTTCTGTGTCCCTTCTTTGCTAGCAAAGTTTCCGTGTTTTGTTTAAAGTCATTTTAGTGTGTGTGTGTCACATGGAGACTGTGTCACAGCAAAGAGACAGAATAGAGGCAGATTCCTCATTTCCTACACATAAGCCAAAGCAGTATTTGTGGTTCTTTCCCCCGCCTTGATCTTTTATTATTATTATTTTTTTAATTTCTTTAGCATTAAAGCTATGTGATTTCTATCCCTTACAAACCCATAAATAGGTACATAGAACCATATCCTAAGTTGGGGATCAGAAAATAGTCATCGTAGGGGGACCTGAGTGGCTCAGTTAGTTAAGCATTTGACTTTGGCCCAGGTCATGACCTCACGGTTCATGTGTTCGAGCCCTGCATCGGGCTCCGTGCTCACAGTGCGGACAGAGCCTGCTTGAGATTCTCTCTCTCTCTCTCTCTCTCTCTCTCTCTCTCTCTCTCTGCCCCTCTGCAGCTTACTCTTGCTCTCTCTCAAAATAAATAAACTAAAAAAAAAAAAAAATAGTCACTGTAGTTGAGCTGTGTGATGTGCCACCCAGGTCCCCTGCCCCCTTTAGGACAGAGACAATCTTTGCCCAACTTCTGGGAGTGTTGACCGGAGAGAGCTCAGGGCTGGGTCCCTCCTTGCTGGTTGTCCCCAGGCTTCAGCTACAGAGAGTTGCCTCCCTCAAGGTTATACCACCTGACCCAGGACGGCAGTGCACATTCAATGACTGGCCAGTTTGGGGACCCAAAGACCCTTGCCCCAATTCAGGACAACTCTGTAAGATGTGTAGGGTCGGTTGGAGCTTTTGTTGTGACTGCACCACAGCCCAGCTTCCCCCACTGCCTTGGTTCCTTTGCTCAGTCTCCCCTACATGCTGAACCCAAGAGCTGTCCCCCATAAAATCCCTGCATGGCAATCCCCATCACAGAATCTAGCTCTAGGGAAGCTTGACCTCTGGCAGCCACCGTACATGTCCATGCCATGCATATGTATGTGTGGGTCTGTGATTATGCATCTTTATCTAGCCCTTCGAAAAGGTCAGAATCAAGAATCAAGATCTCGGACAGTCTAGCCCAGGTCCTTCTGTGAAGAATGAGGATGGCGACCCCTACCCCTTAGAGCTGTTGCCAGGATTTGACAGCAAAGTATTCAGTGCCCGGATACAGGAAATACTCATTCAATTATACCTTTATTGTAATCACCAGCAATTTCTGACCAATTGGCTCCAATACAGAATGCATTTTTATGTCATTTTTATTACAACATTTGCTTTGGTAGAGAATGGAGGTTAATGAAAGACGCATCACCTACAAATTGAAATAATTCTTCCACACTGTTAGTCCCCTTATAAAATGTGTGGAGAAATTGGGCTGCATTCCAGAGGGAACCTGAAATGACTAAAGAGATGGAAAGAAAGTTCTATGGGCAAAAGTGAAAGATCTGGAATTGTTTCAGATTGGGGGATTCGGGCATACATAATTCCCTCTATCTTCAAGTTAATGGAGCTCTTTTTAGGGAAGACACTGGACATGTTTTGTCCGCGTTCACAGAGGACAGAACAAGAGAAAATGGACCTAAAGGAGGAAGATAGTTGGGTTTGTATCAAGGGAATTCCTCTGCTCTTGGCCAATAAAGCATGGGAAGGAGCTGGTAGAATATACACTTAAAAAAAATCTTCAAAGAAAGAAAAGACAGCATTTAGTCTTGAGTCACTGAGACGCTTCCCTGAGTATTTATGGATCACTACCATGTATCCACAGTCATTTTCTTTTGTTTAAAGATTTTTTTAAGTTTATTTATTTATCTTAGAGAGAGAGAGAGAGAGAGAGCAGGGGGTCGGGTAGAGAGAGCAACAGAGAGAGAGAATCCCAAGCAGGTTCCACACTGTCCTCACAGAGCCTGAGGAACTCATGAACGGTGACATCATGACCTGAGCCAAAATCAAGTCAGACGCTTAACCGACTGAGCCACCCAGGCGCCTCCACATTCATTGTCTTTATAACTAAGATTTCTTATAGTATCTTTGAAAATGTCCATATACATTTAGTATGTGGCTTTGTGATAATGTAATAAACCTTTTTCATTGAATAGGTGTCTTTCCGTATGTTACAAAAATCTGATAGATGTTATGATAATTTTCAATCTTATATGTCATTTCTTTATATTCTCTGTAAAAATAAATTAAAGCCTACCACCCTGAGTAATTTATTTGTACCCAATTTAAGTTACCTTGAGACTCCGATCTTGGGAGGACACTGGTAAAATATTCATGAATGTTAAATCGCTATGAAGGGCTTTAGAAGAAACAGCAAGAAGTCTGGAGCTCTGGGGAAAAACTTTTTCAATCAATTAATTGCTCAGAGATAAGATTAAAGGGTGGATATGGGACTAGGTTTTTAAACTAAATGCTCTTTTAAGACCTCAGTGTCAGAACATAAGGGGAAGCCACTAAGAAGTTTCTAAGTTACTACTAAAAATATTGGATTTTGCGTTTTCTCCTTGGCATGTCGTGTCAATACGAAGAGGCAGAGACAGGATAGTGGAGGTGAAAAGAGCGCTTGGACCAGCAGCCAGAACGCCTGGCCTTGTTCTGCCACAGCTGCCAGATGATGTTCTTCTCCCCCGGAACTGTCTCCCTAGGTTTCCTTTGGCTTTCTATCTAGTTCCAGCATGCTATCATACATGCTTATCACACTATAGTACTTTCCTTCAAAAATAAGCCCAGCAGATCTGAGGGTTCGGCGCGTGGGGTCCCGTCGCACCTTGACCTAAAGGTGCTGTGCTATAATTCTTTAAAACAAAAGACAAAAAACAACAACAAAATATATGTATACATACATATATGTATGTATATATATATATGTAAATAGAAATTTTGTTTCAGTTTTCAGTTGATTAAATAGATCCACTGTGGGGGCGCCTGGGTGGCTCAATCAGTTAAACGTCTGACTTTTTTTTTTTTAATTTTTTTTTTTTAACGTTTATTTATTTTTGAGACAGAGAGAGACAGAGCATGAACGGGGGAGGGACAGAGAGAGAGGGAGACACAGAATCGGAAGCAGGCTCCAGGCTCTGAGCTGTCAGCCCAGAGCCTGACACGGGGCTTGAACTCATGGACCGTGAGATCGTGACCTGACTTGAAGTCGGATGCTTAACCGACTGAGCCACCCAGGCGCCCCTGACTTGTTTTTTTTTTTTTTTGAGAAAGACAGAGACATGGCGTGAGTTGGGGAGGGGCAGAGAGAGAGGGAGACACAGCATCCGAAGCAGGCTCCAGGCTCTGAGTAGTCAGCACAGAGCCTGATGCGGGGCTAGAACTCACAAACCATGAGATCATGACCTGAGCCAAAGTTGGAGGCTTAACCGACTGAGCCACCCAGGCGTCCAGTTAAGTGTCTGACTTCAGCTCAGGTCATGATTTCATGGCTCATGAGTTTGAGCCCCTCATGGGGCTCTGTGCTGACCGCTCAGAGTCTGGAGCCCGTTTCGGATGCTGTGTTTCCTCTCTCTGCCCCTCCCCTGCTCATGCTCTGTCTCTCTCTCTCTCTCTCTCTCTCTCTCTCTCTCTCTCAAAAATAAAAAGAAATTAAAAAATAAAAATAAACATTAAAAAAATGGATCCACTGCTAGAAAACTGAGTTTTAAAGATATTCTTACTGGTTCCCATGTCTTCGGTATTCTCCCTGATAGAACTCATTAAAATACCCAGTTTTGGGGCACCTCGGTGGCTCAGTGGGTTAAGTGTCTGACTCTTGATCTCAGCTCAGGTCTTGATCTCAGGGCTGTGAGTTCAAGACCTGGGATGGGCTCTGCACTGGGTGTGGGGCCTTTTAAAAAAAAAAATAAATTACCCAGTTTCATTCCTCCTGTTAGTGCCAAGCTAAAACTCTTCAGATGGCTCTCTGTCTCATAAGGAGAATGTGACAGTCCTTACCCTGGTATTCTGTGCCACCCTCCCCTCCACATCTGTCGAGGGGCATCAGTGTTCGAACACATGAGAATCCAGTACGACGCCTGATGCCTGACACCGTATGCCATCATGATGGACTCCTGCAATGGAGTTCCCTCTCGGTTTTGCTCCACATTGTTCCTGTCCTGCTTCTAAGCTACCTTAAGCCATTGTCTTCCCCTCGAAACAACACACTCCTTCTCCAAAACGCCTTTCTTGACTGTTCTAACCCGTATCAATCTCCAACCCGTCTCTGAAGTTCTCTGGTGCATCTGGGCATTTATACGAGCCTACATTACATTTTACCCAGTTAACATTGGTGCTGTGGAGACTGTGCATGCACAGAGTGTTATTGTCATCCCCTGGGGGGGCATCAAGGTCACAGCGGTCACAGTGACCGCCCCGCACCTAGGGAAGTACACGTACCTGAATCGTCGTCCCCGATTGTAAATTTTCAATACAATATATGCATTGAGATAGGAAGGTAAATTTGTGAGGGGTGAGGAGTAAATTTCAGCAGCATGGGTGGAAATAAAGATAATCTGCTACTCCTACTACCTTAAACTTAAACACATTGAAGCTCAAAGCTTCAACTTGCTTAAGATCAGATGGCATAGGATTTAAGCTTAATTCCGCTTCTCTCTTTGGGTCGGTCCTTCAGTCATTTATCCTTCGTGATCTTCCTTTTAATAATGGTGATAATTCCGCCCCCCTTTTGTTCTTCACAATTTACAAAGCGCTCTTGCATGTTATTTAATGTTAGCCTCACAATGACCCCTGAGGTAACTGGGGCAAGCTCATGTCTGTCAAACAAGAAAACTGAGCCCCGGGGACAGGCCTCCAAAATCTACTGTGGCCGCAGGCACTAAAACTCAAATCTTCTGGCTTCCATTTTCGTGTTCCACACACTAAAAGCATGGGCTACAGACCAGCAGCAAGGGCATCACCTGGGAGCTTGCTAAACATGCAGAAGTTCAGGCCCCATCCCAGACCTGCTCCCTCAGAATCTGCATTTTAACAAGATGCCTAGGGATTCCTATGTACTCTCAAGTTGAAGTGCTAGAACGTAAGCCTCTGAGGCGATAACATGAAAGGGTTTTATTTCTGTTCCTATTGTTGCTGTCAAATCTCCTCTGTCTAATCTCCCTTCCCTTGAAAGAGGTCTCTAGCAGATCTGATAGATTTTTAGTGACTTTCAGGCTTTAAAAGTTTAATACACTCTAGCCGGCTTTCAAAACCTCAGACTCCTATGGAAATGAAAGCTTTCTCCCCCTGCCCCCAGGCCAGCTGTGCCCTTCAACAACTTTTTTTTTTTTTTCCCTGTACATCCCCTGCTCCTAAGCCGAAGTACCACCTCTAAGCTCTGACACTTAGCGACATATCACGACGATGTTCATTTTTCGGAATAAGAAAGCTGTTTGCCCCACCGAGTCGTCACCAGACTTGGAAGTGAAAACCAAGCGCACATACCCCATATAAAATAACAAGGAAACTTCAGCCTCTATTCATTATATTTCACCAGGCCATTGCCCCCGGTGACACACAGTTGTCTTTGGCAAAAACGGGTGTTGAAGGAGTATGAGACTGTACTTCATTAAAAAGGCACATTTCTCAACCTCTTGTTCTTAATATTTATTTAAATTTCTCAATCTTCTCTGGTTAGAAAGCCAAGAGTTAGATCTTTTCACCCCGAGCCAAAACGACTGCCCTTGGATGTGGAAGACGGAACCCCATTAACGTTCCTGGGATGGTGTTCATTAGAATTCCTGGGGTTTCGTATCACCCAGTCCTGGCTCTGTGTTGTATCAGGCTTGCACTCCTCGTCTTCCTCCCTGCATTCGGAGTTTCATTTTGGCTCTCTGGCCGCCTCCTCCAGGTCTTGTTTGTTTTCACTTTAATGTGACAAGAAAAGGCAGCTTTTGTCTTTATTTCTGGTTAGCCGACTTCATAAATATTCATTAGCACGTTCCCTTTCCAGCTCCTGTTTTGTAATTTGTTATTTCTAAATGAAATCTAAAGTGAAACATAACTCCCAATTCTCACTTTAATACATTTGAGTTGTTAATCTTGACTTGGGAGGTGGTGAGCCAGACAAGAGTGACCTTTGAAGGCTGTTTTCTGGGGCTACGTCATTCTGAGAAGGCATGGTGTGTGTGTGGTGTGGTGTGGCTTGGGGTGAGTAAACGGGACAGGAATGGAAGGGATATTTCCAGAGCATCCGCAGGTGGTATTATCTCCGTCTCACGAGCCAGGAACCAAAGCTTAGGAAAAGTTAGCAATCTGCTGCAGTTCACAAAGCTGTAAGCGAAGGAGCCGTCAAGATAGATGTCCTTGAAAAGCGGATGTTCCACAATGCTCTTCTGGTTTGTTCTGTGGACAGTGGTGCTGGGTACATCTGGAGCAATTACCTTTAGAAAGTCGATGCCGTTTCTATTTTGATATATTAAGTTGTTAAAAGAAAAATGTTACAAACCCAGACTTCTTGGGTGTGTGTGTGGAGCCTGGCTTTCCGCAGAATCCTGAGAGATTGACTCCATATTCCTTTACTGGCGAATTCTACCAGCCTCTACCATTACCTGTCTGTAAACAGCTTTCTCCCACCTTCAAGAGAGCTTCGGGGAGGGAGATACAGGCTTCCAGTTATGGAAGGATTAAGTCATGGGAATGAAAGGCACAGCCTAGGGAATACAGTCAGTGCTGTTGTAAGAGCGATGTGTCAGGACAGATGGCAGCTAAGCTTGTGGCGAATAGAAGCATAATGTTTGCACTTGTCGAATCACTAAGTTGTGCACCTGAAACTAACGTAACATCGGGCGTCAGCTGTACTCAGAAAACTACATTATATATTCAGAACACAAAAACTCTGCAGAAATGCATTCTCTCTCCCCTCCTCTGGAAAACAAAACAGATGCAACTCCTGAGCGACCCTGCGGGCTGGGCACCAACTACGCAATTAGCAGTTTCCACACAGCCCCGTCACAGCCTCCCTTGCTTTCCTGAATGTCAGCAGGAAACTGGCACCCCCGTTGACGGACTGTTTTTCTAAACTTGCTAGTCAGGCAGCTAATCTCTTTGTACCGTGAGTCTGTCTCTTGATTGTTGCATAAAATTCCCTCTGTGTCTCTCATTCAGCCTGGGGGCTGTGCACAGAGGATCCCCCGCCCCCAGCCCGGGTACCCTCTTGCCTTGGGTACTGGTGGGATTGCCCTGAAGCCACATAAATTGGCCGAGGTGCGTATTCAGACCTGCCCAAAGCAACTCTGCACCAGCCTCTTAAAATTTTTGTGAAATTTAGAACACTGGCTGCCTCTGGATATAAAATGAGGGCCCTTTTTTGGAACCAGTAACACAGTTATCTGTTATCTACCAGGCAAGATGTAATTAGGCTTACCATGCAATTTGCCACGTGATTTAGGATATGTGTTTTTTTTAAAAGCCAAGGGCAAGAGTCTATTTACATAATGTTGGTTTTTTTCCTTTGAGTATAAAGTGAGATTCATCACAGATCATTTTAAAAAATGAAGAAAAAGTTTACACAGGTAAAATGATTATTAGCTTTTTGATGCATATTTCTTGTGATGCTCACACATGCAACATATTGAGCTTTTTGAAAAACATTTTAGGGGCGCCTGGGTGGCTCAGTTGGTTAAGCGTCCGACTTCGGCTCAGGTCATGATCTCACGGTCCGTGAGTTCGAGCCCCGCGTCAGGCTTGTGCTGACAGCTCAGAGCCTGGAGCCCGTTTCAGATTCTGTGTCTCCCTCTCTCTCTGGCCCTCCCCCGTTCATGCTCTGTCTCTGTCTCAAAAATAAATAAATGTTAAAAAAAAATTAAAAAAAAAGAAAAACATTTTAAATGGCATTAGTCCTTGGAGCGTTGATGTCAAGGCTTTTTCTCCTTTTCATTTCTTTTTATCTTGAGAATGGAATATTACATAGATACAAGAGAGAGAGGCTATGGATACTGAACGCCTAGATTCTCGTCTTGGCTACACCATTTGCTAGCCTGGAGCCTTGGGAAAGTTGCTTAATCTTTCTGTGCCTCAGTTTCCCCATCTGTACAATGGGGATCAGATAGTACTTATTCATGGAGTTATTAGAATTAAATAGTAAACTGCTGACTATTATTTTTTTAAAATGAATATAACATATATGTAAGGTGAGAAGAATAAAAATGGGTACAACAACACAGGAAGTCTAACACTATTATTTGCTTGTGTTCTGTTCCTCAGTCACAGCCCCTTGCCAAGAAGTGAACGTGACCCTAAATCAGCATTTCGTTTTACATAGTTTGAACCACATGTAATTAATGTCATAATAATTTTTAATATTATGTTTGTGAGATTCCTTCAAGGTGTTGTTTTTCAATGTCAAAAATTAGGACAGTATATAGCACCCATAGGACATACCACAATTTTATATCCCTTTGGGCTATTTTTAAGTTTTTGTATGATTACAAGCAGTGCTGCTGTGAACCTTCTTGTGTATGTCTCTTGTCACACACGGGCAATGTTTATTGCTGTTGTTGTCATTGTTTTCTTTTGCTGCTTTTTTTAAGGTGTCTAATTTCTGGGTAGCAGTGTATGTGCATCTCTGACTTTACCAAATAATGGAGGATTGTTTTCCAAAATGGTTGGATGTACTGGTGTATATGTACTTAAGCTAGGCTGAGTAACAGAAGCAAAGTCTGTAGGCAATTTAACTTTCGCTCTGTGCAGAGGTAAGCCTTTGCTCTTTGTTTTTAAGATAGTCTCTGGTCTTTGAAGGGGCACATGCACCCCAATGTTTATAGCAGCGCTATCGACCATAGCCAAATTATGGAAGGAGTCCAAATGTCCATCAACTGACAAATGGATAAAGAAGATGTGGTTTATATATACAATGGAATATTACTTGGCCATCAAAAAGAATGAAATCTTGCCATTTGCAACAAGGTGGATGGAACTAGAGTGTATTATGCTAAGTGAAATAAGTCAGAGAAAGATAAATATATGATTCCACTCATATGTGGAATTTAAGAAACAAAACAGATGAACATTGGGGAAGGAAAGGAAAAATAAGATAAAAAGAGGGAGGCAAACTGTAAGAGACTCTTTTTTTTTATGTTTTTTTAAAAATTTTTTTAAACGTTTATTTATTTTTGAGACAGAGAGAGACAGAGCATGAATGGGGGAGGGTCAGAGAGAGAGGGAGACACAGAATCTGAAACGGGCTCCAGGCTCCGAGCTGTCAGCACAGAGCCCGACACGGGGCTCGAACTCACGGACCGCGAGATCATGACCTGAGCCAAAGTTGGATGCTTAACCGACTGAGCCACCCAGGCGCCCCCGTAAGAGACTCTTAAATACAGGGAACAAACTGAGGGTTGCTGGTGGGGAGGTGGGTGGGAGGATAGGCTAAATGGGTGATGGGCATGAAGGAGGCCACTTGTGGGGATGAGCACTGGCTGTTATATGTAAGAGATGAATCACTGGGTTCTATTCCTGAAACCATTGTTACACTATATGTTAACTAATTTGGATTTAAATAAAATTTAGAAACTAAAAACAAAAAGAAACCAAGCTGACGCACGCGCGCGCGCGCGCACACACACACACACACACACACACACACACACACATATTCTCTTGTTATTGGAGATCTGTAGTTTTATTATAATATGTCTAAGTGGTATTTTCTTTTTATCATTCATCCTTCTGGTATATACTATGGCTCCTATGGCATTGAATTCATGTCTTCTGTCAAATCTGGAAAACTCACAGCCATTATTTCTTTGAACATTGCCTCACTTCTGTTCTTCCCCCTTGAACTTCTAACTACATTTACTTAGACCTTCTCATTTGATTTTTCTATGACTCAAACTCTCCTTCATATTTTTCTTCTGCTTCTGTTATAGTACAGATCATTTATTTAGCCCTATTTTCTTTTTAATAATACTTTCTTCAGCTGTGGCTGATATGTTTATCATATTATTAAGTGTTTAAAAATTTTTTAATGATTTTATTTTTCATTTTCAAAAGTTTCACTTGTTATTTTGCAAATCTGTCTGTTCACTTTTATAACATTAGATTTTTGTGATTACAAAGATGTTTTAATTGTGGTAAAATACAGATAACAAAAATTTACTATCTTAACCATTTTCAAGTGTATGGTTTATTTAAATACATTCACACTGTTGGGCAACCAACCTCCAGAGCTCTTTTCACCTTGCAAAACAGAGACTCTATCTACATTAAACAACTCCATACCCTCCCTTACCCCAGTCTCTAGCAACCACTGTCCTATTTTCTGTCTCCATGAACTTGACTGCTCTGGGGATCTTGGATAAGTGGAATCATACAGTGTCTGTGTTTCTTCTACTGGCTTATTTCACTGAGCATAATGTCCTCAAGGTCCATCTGTATTGTAGCATGTATCAGAATTTCCTTCCTTTTTTAAGGCTGAATACTATTCCATTATATGTTCTTTTGTGGTTTTCTTTTTTTTTAAATTTTTTAATGTTTATTTATTTTTGAGAGAGACAGAACGTGAGTGGGGGAGGAGCAGAGACAGAGAGAGGGAGACACAGAATGTGGAGCAGGCTCCAGGCTCCGAGCTGTCAGCACAGAGCCTGATGCGGGGCTCGAACTCACAAACTGTCAAATTGTGACCTGAGCTGATGTCAGCTGCTTAAGCGACTGAGCCACTCAGGTGCCCCTCTTTTGTGATTTTCTTTACCATACTTTTTGAAAAACCATTTCAGATATAATAATTTTCATTAATATCTGATAACACTAACATTTGAAGTTCTAGAGTATCTAGATCTGTTATTCTGATTTTCCTTCATGGTAGCCTATTCCCCTGAGTGCTTGGTGGTATTATTTATGAGCCTGTAATAGATTGAACTTAATATCTGTGAATCCCGAGACCTGCCTCAAGAAGGATTTCAGTTTGTTTCTGTCAGGCACCCAGGTACCAATAATCTGAAACCACGGTACCTTGCTGGCTTATGATCAGAATCTCAGGGGTATCATCCTTGCAAGAGCCTGATTTCTAGGCTTGTAATTAGCGCCATTCTGGTTTCCATTGCCCCTTCCATCCTGTTTCCTCCCTTCTGTGGTCTTTTTCTTTTTTTAAGTTTATTTATTTATTTTGAGAGAGAGAGAGAGAGTCAGGGGAGGGGCAGAGGCAGAGAGAGAGAGGGAGACACAGAATCCAAAGCAAGCTCCACGGTGTCAGCGCAGAGCCCAATGTGGGGCTTGAACTCACAAACCTTGAGACCGTGACCTGAACCTAAGTCTGACACTCAACTGACTGAGCCACGCAGGCACCCCTCTGTTCTTTTTGTGTGATGCTCCTTGCTTCTGTTTTCTAGTTCTTCTTCCCCCTTCCCAATTCCTTTTTCATTTGCCTTCTCTTTATTCAAGGTACTGACTTGTCTGGATACTCTTGAGATTTTCTCCTTGCCTTTGGAATTCTGAAGTTTCACAATATTCTAGGTCCAGGAATCTGTTTATTTTTACGTTTTTTGGTTTTCAGTTCTTTAAAAAAAATTTTAATGTTACTTATTTTTGAGAGAGAGAGAGCAGAGCGTCTTTGTTGTGATATCATATTTGTTGGTACTTTATGGGAATTCAGTAAGGACTGGTTTGAGAGTCCTTTCCTACATAGAGGAGTTAGGTTTGTTCTGGAGAGAAACAGGACTGGTTTCAGTTAATTTGTTGCCTTTAGACTGGGTTGATCACGCAGAGAGAGTAAATCGAAACCTAAAATCCAAAAGCTGGGGGCGGGGTGGTGTCTCTGGTGACTTCTGATTACAGATTGTCAAGGAAATTGATCATTCACTCAGTATCAAAGTCAAGAGCGACAGTTTCTCGGCCATCTTGCTTTGCAGGGTGAGGTGGGTTTTTTTTTTTGTTTGTTTGTTTGTTTCCCCTAACTTCATAAGGGCATAGCCCTTAGGGAATCCAGGCTTCATGCAGTTGCTTCTATCCAGACTTCTCTCCTGACACAGGCCCAAGATCTTTTTTTTTTTAATGTTTATTTTTTGAGAGAGACAGAGAATGAGCGGTGAGTGGCGGGGGGGGGGGGAGCGGGGGCAGAGAGAGAGGGAGACACAGAATCCAAAGCAGGCTTCAGGTTCTGAGCTGTCGGCACAGAGCCCGACGCGGGGCTCGGGCTCACGGGCTGCCAGATCATGACCTGAGCTGAAGTCGGACGCCCAACCGACTGAGCCACCCAGGCTCCCCGCCAAGATCTTTACTCTTGACACTTTGTCCCTCCCCCTGCCTCCCCAGAAATGGACAATGGAAAACTACCCTTCAAGTAACTGCTGGTTGCAGGTCTGGCTGAGCCTTTTACCATCAGTGTTTTCGCTCGACTGTTATCCTCTGATATTTCCCTTTCTATTAGAACTCAGCTGTTCTTTTACAAACATGTCTCTTATCCTCTACCCAGAGTATTTTGGTATTTACTTGAGTTCCAGAATATGTACTCTGCAATGCTATTGGGAATTAAAGTCCTGAGCATTTAAAATGCTACCAATTCTCAACAGTACTGGGAACAGTTTTGCCCTGATGTTGGTAACTAAGGTGAGTAAGGATAGTACCCTTGCTCTGGGGCGGTTTGAAGGGCTGCAGTTTTCTCATCCATCTGGAACCCTTTCCAACCTCTTGACTGTCTAGGAATAGTGGTGAGGCCATAATTATATCGTAAGACTCCTGGGACTGCTTTAGGTTCTGAAGTATTTTCTTCATTTTGATCTGCCCCATTCTTAACTGATACTACCCGCTGTCAATTTCGTAATTTCCCGAAGGAAATTCAACAATCTTATTGAGGATATTTATAGCCTGGTTTGTTGACACTTGTCTCTGCTGTCTTTTAATTATTCTTTTTCATGTGTCTTTCTATTCACAGGACTGTAATCCAGGTTCCCCAGTGTGAAAGTATTGCAGCTGCACTGGGATTTGTTTTGTTTACTAAGGAGCTTGTTTTTTTGTTTGTTTTTGTTTTTGTGTTTTGTCTTAGCTAGAAGGTTCCTGATGCTCAGATTTTCTGTTCTGAGATTACGACGTGCAGATGTGTTTACAGCCTGTATGGTCCATTCACTTCCCAGTAATGCTGTTCTATTAACTGTCTGCTTTCAGGGCACTGAGAATGCCGCAGTAAGGTCGTCTCCAAAGTCTCGCTTGTGAGATGCGCTAGTCAGGATATTTCGGGAAGAACCGCTCAGTGGTAGCTTTTATGTCACTATTGATTCTCGCTAGGATTTAAGACAGACGTGAGGAAGAAATTAGGATTGTTCTCTCACCAGCTTCCCCGTATGGACCTTGCTTAACTGGAGAGGGACCTCTTTAACTAGACCTTTACGGGGCAGAAGGTAGACAAGGGAAGTAGGCAGGGGGGATGAGGCAAAAGCCCCTGATGTGGCTGGTGTGTACTCACTGGCAGATTCAGGCTTCCAGAAGATGTTGCAGTAACGAGAGCAGGTGCCCCACCTCTCCAGCAGGAGCACCTTGCACTCACCCTCTCCCAGGACAGTGGTAAGAGCCCGGCCGTGCTGACCTTACATATAACAAAACCCAGCCTTGACCAAACTAAAGGAAAGGCAGTTTATCGGAGGGCTGCTAGGACGGCACGGGATTCATAGGGTGCTCAGGGAGCAGACTTGCCTCTGGGTGGGAACCAGGTCACCTCCAGAGGGCAGGAAGCAGGGCCCGTAGGTATTAACTTACAATGGGAACAGTGTGGACAGGGTGACAGTGGTCACACAGAGAAACCTACCATTTCATCTCACAGGCACTCTGCGCGGGATTTGAATTCCAGGCAGATAGACGCCTGATTGATTGAGCTGCCTTACAAAGCTGCCCCAGGCCTGGGCAGAGGCTGAGGGTCAGGGAGCTGCATTCTGAGGCCGTCTGGGTTATATCCAAAGTTGAAGTCACTCCTGGAAAGAAATTCGTGGTGCCCTTAGAAACAAAGCATGGGTTCTAGGAGACCAAACACCAACAGATATCCATCTCAGGTTAATGATGAGTCACTAGAATGTTTGGTGTAATGGCAGTTGAAGATCAAAATCAGACTAGCCACGCCCAGCGCCTCTGAGTAACAAGGTCAGTTCTAAATGTCCCTGGGGTTTATCAGTAATTTCTCAGATGCTCCTCAGGTATGTGTTCTCCTCCTCTATTTTTTTTAAATGTTTATTTATTTTGGGGGGGGGGAGGGGGCAAAGAAAGAGGGAGACAGAATCTGAAGCAGGCTCCAGGCTCCCAGCCATCAGCCCCAACGCGGGGCTCGAACTCACAAGCCCAAGTCGGACACTCAACTGACTGAGCCACCCAGGTGCCCTCTCGTCCTCTGTTTCTTTTGGCCTTTAGCCACGTCTGTCACGTGATTTCCTCTGCAAGAGGTTGGACAGATGACATTTTTTTTAAACTTCACAAGTTTGTGCATAGCAAATGAGATACAAGAATCTGTTTGAAGGTCCGTGGAATGAGGAGTCGGGCTATAGTTTGATTATTGAGTTTGATATGTCTCCAGAGGGACAGCTGTCCCTTGACTTATCTCTTTTGCCTTTTTTTTTCAGTAGGAATTACTTATCTGAGAATAGAGAAAAGTGGTGTCTCCATGAGTGTCTCAAGGTTATGAATCTTTTATTTGCAAGTTCATTCGCGGTAGCTTCAAACTCATAGACGTCATACCACAAAGAAGTGTTCTAACAATCTCTCCTTCTAGATGTGTCACATGGAAAGACATCCTGATTCATAGAAGTTGTGATAAATTCTCCCTTGGAAGATTTTGAAGATGGTATTAATTACTTTGGGGGGACAGAGAATGATGCTTTGGGTAGAGAGTCATTTATTCATTCAACACTGATTTTGAGCACGTTCTCTATGTCACGTAGTGGGTCGCTGCCCTCAAGTAGCTCATGGTCTGCCTGGAGGAAGTAGGTGTATAAACAGCTCAGTGCGCTGTTAGTTAGACGCTCCTTAGTAAAAAAGAAAAGAAAAAAAAAGAGGCCTTGTTTTATCATTACTGAAAATGAGCCACACCTGCCAAGACAGGCAGTCTGGACTGTGTGGCCAAGTTCCCCGCCTTCTAGCTTGATTTCTAGACCAGCCCTGTGCACTGACCTTGATACATACTTGATCACCCAGTGTCCTTGCGCCTCTTTTTGAAAAGGCTGTTTCACGTTTTACCAGAAAATTCATGAACAAGTTCCTGTAAAGAGTGAACCTGCTTGGTGCATTTGAGCTGTGATTTTGAATAGTTTAGTTTATATGGTTGTTTCATTGGCCCTAAAAGCTTTTGCTTTTGTCCAAAGTATGCACCTTATATTAATGGAGCTCCTGCTGCAGCTGGATAAGCTTCTGGAACAAGGGGTGGTGTCTTATTCATCTGCGTATCCCCAGCGGTCATTCCAGTGCCTTGTACTAGGGGTGCTCAGTAAGTAGTTATCAATAATTTACAAAAATATGTTTACGTCCCCAGACTTTTAAGAATGCTTTTATAGCATCAAGTTCGCTTGAAACCCACAGAGGAAACATATCATTTTCTCCAGGGCAGCCCCGGGGACCCTTACGTGCATTAACACGCCTTCCGTGCTCTGGCACCTGCACTGCCTACTGGCTGGCCATGTGGCCTTTGTGACTGATGGTCACAGATATTGCTTTGGGGAAGAGAAGAATGATTATTTTCCGGGGCACCTGGGTGGCTCAGTCAGTTACACGTCCGACTTTGGCTCAGGTCATGATGTCAACATTCATGAGTTCGAGCCCCACGTCGGGCTCTGTGCTGACAGCTCCGGGCCTAGAGCCTGCTTCAGATTCTGTGTCTCCCCTCTCTCTTCCCCTCCCCGGCTCATGTTCTGTCTGTCTGTCTCTCTCAAAAATAAATAAACTTAAAAAAATTTGTTTTTTAATTATTATTTTCCTTGATCATAGGAGGGACTGGAGTGCTATCTGATGGCTTATGGCTGGCATGTTGGAACACTGCGAGATAGCCTTGGCATCCTATGACACTCCTTTTTTCTTTTTAAACTTCCTTTTTTCTAATTTTTTTTTTAATGTTTATTTATTTTTGAGAGACAGAGAGCGAGAGCATGAGCAGGGGAGGAACAGAGAGAGAGAGGGAGACACAGAGTCCGAAGTAGGCTCCAGGTTCCGAGCTGTCAGCACAGAGCCCAACACGGGGCTCGAACTCACAAACTGTAGATCGTGACCTGAGCCGAAGGCAGATGCTTAACCTACTGAGCCATGCAGGTGCACCCCTATGACACTCCTGTGGGCTGTCTCAGCCCAAGGAACAAAAACATGTGAATAAAGTTCTACCCTACTTTGGATCAGGCCCATGCTTGCACGGGCCTGTTGCTTCAAATTTTATCACGCCAGGCTCCGAGGATATTACTCATGCAGGCCACCTGCAGATGTGTAGGGAGGGCCAAGATCTTTTAGCCCTCTCCCCTTTCCTCCCGCCCCCTCCTAGACAGATGTAGTGGCAGAATTGGGTGGGGGAGTGTTGCTGATCGAGAGCTAAAACGACAATGTTCCTCTTCTCGCTCTCTTAAGAAATGTCCAAGGAAATAAATTTTAGCCCAGTTTTCCCTGTCTTCATTATTTTCTTACCCTAACTTTCCACTAAGGCATTTTTATGACTAATATGTCTGGCGTCTAACATCTACTAGGTGTTTAATCTGAAAAAACACAATTTTGTCTTTCTAGGAGGCAGTAGGCCTTTCTATAGTTCTATCTTATGTAAGTCTATAGTCTGTGACAGATCTCTCAGTTTTTCAAAGAGGAAAGCCAATTCTGGTGGATAATATCAGTGCGTGAAAACCTATCAAATCTTTGGAGGCTGATGTAAGCCAAAGCAGGGTTGGAGAAATAGCATTAGGGTGGCTGCAAGCATATATGCGTTCGGCAAGGTACGAAGTAGTTATGAAAGATGTTATATTTTAAGCCTGGAAACGTGGGTGTGCTGCCATCTTGCCTAGATTTAAAATTAACCACAGTCTTGAAGCTTTAACTCGTAGGGAGATGTGTTACAGAAATAGCAACAGCAAATGCTGGACTTTCACCCGTTCTCCTTTTGCTGCTACTTTGGAGCACATAGAAAGAGTTATTTAGCAGGGAAAGGGGGGGCTGACAGATGAAATATTTGGCTCTCTGAAAAGTGTTATGATTGTATTCATGTTTGTGGAAGTGATGTGGTGATTGCTAATTTATTGTTCTAGGCAGTTTTGACAAAATGTTCTTCTTGTATTAATCACTCTCATCAGAATAATTTTTCTTTGCCGCACATGCCCTATTATCTTTTGGAAATGATACTTTTATTTATTTTTTTAAATTTTGTTTTTGGAATGTTTATTTTTGAGAGAGAGACAGACAGAGCATGAGCGGGGGAGGGGCAGAGAGAGAGAGGGAGACACAGTCTCCGAAGCAGGCTCCAGGCTCCGAGCTGTCAGCACAGAGCCCAACGCGGGGCTCGAACTCACGAGCCGTGAGATCATGACCTGAGTCGAAGTTGGACGCCAACCGACTGAGCCACCCAGGTGCCCCTGGAAATGATACTTTTATAGCAGAACTGGAAAACGACAAGAGTCTTTAAGCCATACAGGAAAACGTTCTCCGCTGCCTGACTCTGATTTTATTTCTGAGGTCTGAGACACTTGACAAAGCAAGTGAGATGAAAAGAAAGCCCTCCAAGTATACAATAGTGTACTCCAAGCCTAGACTCTGCAGAAAATTTTTAACTTAGAACGTTGGAAAACATTGACTCAAGACTGCCTCTTTCCCAAGATTATATAGTACTATATTGAATTCCTGTTCAGTAATCATTTGCCCTGATTCCATCCTATCTTTGGGCCACCTTCAGATAATTTTATGTTGGAAAAATGAGGGCAAGGTAGAGAGAAATAAGATGGAATCTCTCATTCAAGAGAACAAGTCAATAGTACCACCAGAATGAATGGTTCTATTTCTAAATATTTTCAGATAGCTGGAATGAATTTTTAAATATTTTTGAAAGTTTATTTATTTTGAGAGAGACAGAGACAGCATGAACAGGAGAGGGGAAGAGGGAGAGGGAGAGAGAGAGAATCCTAAGCAGGCTCCTCACTGCCAGCTGCAGAGCCTGACACAGGGCTTGAACCCACAAACCATGAGATCATGACCAGAGCCGAAACCAGGAATCATTTGCTTATCCGAATGAGCCACCCCAAGTGCCGCTGGAATGAATTTTTAAATCTTAACAGTCTGTTAAGAAATCTAAAAAACCCCCAAAACCCTTAGTTTTAATTGCTATAAAATTATCAAGTAAGATTGATTATTGTGTTTATCAGATCGCATTTTCTCTAATGATGCCTACAGTCAAGTTCCACTTGGAAAAATTATATACTCTTCTTTACAATTTTTGTTTCTTTTGGATTCAGTGGGGGAATTTAATATGAGCATATGTTAAAGCTAGTCAGCACATAGATATTTTATTATAAGAAAATAAGTTTATTGATGTGGGAGCATCGAAGATGGATAATTTGTTTTAACAAACATTTTAGGTAAGGCACAATAATAGTTTGCACTCAGGATTTCTTAGTCTACTTGGAGAAGGAAAACTTGCCCAGAAGTAAAACTGCATGCAATTCGGAGCACCTGGGTGGCTTAGTCGGTTAAGCGTCCGACTTAGGCTCAGGTCACGATCTCACAGTTCATGGGTTCGAGCCCCGCATCGGGCTCTGTGTGGACAACTCAGAGCCTGGAGCCTGCTTCAGATTCTGTGTCTCCCTCTCTCTCTGCCCCTCCCCTGCTGGTGCTCTGTCTCTTTCTCTTCGAAAACAAATATTAAATTTTAAAAAAATTAAAAAAAACAACTGCATGCAATTTTTTTTTTAATGTTTATTTTTGAGGGAGACAGAGACAGAATGTGAGTGGGTTAGGGGTGGAGAGAGAGGGAGACACAGAATCTGAAGCAGGCTCCAGGCTCCGAGCTGTCAGCACAGAGCCCGACGCGGGGCTTGAACTCACGAGCCGTGAGATCATGACCTGAGCTGAAGTTGGTCGCTCAACCGACTGGGCCACTCAGGTGCCCCTTTGTTAAGTTTCTTTAAGGAAAATGCTTTCAAAGATTTTTCAGTGGACTATACTTCATAAAATGCTACACAAATTTTTAAGAAAACATTATCAGTAATTCATTCTGTATAATATTTTGAAAAATTTATAAACTTATGTAAATAACCAATTGCAAATTGATGTCACAAAATGTATGTGGTTGTGGGCAGATAAGTTCACAGTTTTGTAATTATAACTCTATGAACATAAAATTATGTACTCAGGTAATTAGAATTAACTGGAATAGGCTTATAGCCTTTGAAAATTAAGGTACTTGTTACCAGGAATTACATTATCAATGTGTGATAAGTTAAAAAATTAAAGTAAAGCTAAAATTTTATTGTCTGTATCACAAGCTTCTGTTTTACTGAGGAATCGTTAATTCAGGTTCACAAAGGGTAGAAATAGATGGAATAAATCTAGTATCTTTAATATGGTTTGGTATCTTGTTGGTGCTTTAAAAATACAGCCCAGGGGTGCCTGGGTGGCTCAGTCGGTTAAGCATCCGGCTTCAGCTCAGGTCACGATCTCGCGGTCCGTGAGTTCGAGCCCCGCGTCGGGCTGTGGGCTGACAGCTCAGAGCCTGGAGCCTGCTTCTGATTCTGTGTCTCCCTCTCTCTCTGCCCCTCCCCCGTTCATGCTCTGTCTCTCTCTGTCTCAAAAGTAAACAAACGTTAAAAAAATAATAATAAAAATAAATAAAAATACAGCCCAAAGCAGGAGCAAATTGTTAAGTGTCCCTTCCTTAGTTGACCGTAGGACAATTTAATATTTGCATTTAATTTTAGCATTTGCTAAACAGGGTGTATTTAGCGTACTAGTGAGAAGTGTATATTATAGGTTGCCTGTGTGAGTGTGTATCCCTAAGGAGAGTTGCACCACTTTTTATCAACACTCATGTGCTTTCCAGAGTTCTGAATCTTTCAGAATTATGTGGTTTCTCATGGTATTTGCTCTAGTTCACACTTTTTTTTTTTTTTTTCTGGTTTGAGGAATCTGTTCAGTGACATGTTGTTAGATCAGCTGCCCCTCGGCACTGCCGTGAATACAGAGTCATGCAAACAGATGGAGAAACTTAATTTTCAGTTAGGAAAGGGTTCCATAGCAACATCTGAGTAAAATATATGTCCGGTCGCATTTACTGGGCTACTGTTGGCACAAACCAAACAGACACGTAAGTGTGCTCTAAGAAGGGGTATCTGAAATCCACGCTGCTCATCTATTCCCTTACAGCCTTTCCTTTATCAGGCAGAATATTTTTTATTTTAACGCAGAGATCTTGAATGTGCGTGTGTGCCCGCGCATGCTTAGCAAGTCAGACGGCCTTTGACAAGTTTTAATAAACTTCATTTGGCAAGTCAAGTCATATTAAAAAAAAACACTATTTTCCCCATGTTTCTGTGTGCAGAGATTAATCTTTCGGAAACTGTGTTTCAGGGTTTAAATTATGTATGCAGCAGGAGGGAGGAGGGGGTGTGAAAGCGTGAATCCATGGGTGAGGCTGCTGCAGGGAGAGCTAAATATACCCCAGTAGGATCTAGGCAGAACTTCAAAAACCTGGGGAGGAGCATGATACAAATAGCAATCCTGTTAAGCCCTCTCTATCTGGAAGAGAGTCAACCTCAAAGCTTTAATAGTAAGTGTGTTTTCACGAAAGTGTATAGAGTGAGGACGAAAAAGCATAATAGTGGCACTGAGGCAGGTGCAGATCCCAATTACTCCCCGAAGCGCGAGCACCAAATATTAAAGTGCGCGGTATGCGAGTGCTTGGGTCTCTTTTATGTTATTGCTTGACATCGGTAGAAAAGCAGTATGTGGTGCATGTGGTAACTTCTCAGAGATGCAAATATTTGATTTAACCGCATTTCTTCATTTCCCAACCATTTGGGGTAAATGGATATTTATACAGCACCCTGCATGGGAATAAGAACTTTGTTTTCACTCCTCAAAATAGTTTCACTTACAAAAATCTGATCTTTCTTTCACGTGTCTCTCTGTGAAGAATCTCCTTTAGACATGTAAGAAAAGAAAATTGAATTTAGGGATGAGATCATGCTTCCAAAAAATATTAAATATGAAAAATTTCCCAAATCTCACCTGACTCCACTTATGACATATCTGTCTAACATTCCTAGAAGTTCCCAGTATAGGTAATTCGATTACTGAGCAGAAAATGGATTTGGTTTTTAAAATGTTCGTGGGTGCAGGGGCACCTGGGTGGCTCAGTCGGTTGAGCGTCCAACTCTCGGTTTTGGTTGGGGTCATGATCTCACGGTTCCTGAGTTTGAGCCCCACGTGCTGGCGGCACACAGCCTGCTTGGGATTCTCTGTCTCCCTCTCTCTCTGCCCCCCCCCCCAACTCGTTCCCTCTGTTTCTCTCTCTCTTAAAAATAAATAAACTTTTGAAAATATTTAAAAAAAGTAAATGTTAGCAGGTGCAGTAAGAGTAGAACCAGTTATGAGTTTTGGAGTTAGCAGTCCTAAAGACTCAGATGTTCTGTACGATGCCATGTAATCGACCAAATACCTTCAAAATCAGGTATAAATTCAAGCTGAACATGCTATGTACATAATTTCTAAATAACACAAGTATTCAATTTTACTTGTTAAAAATAGGAACCTCGAGTTTTAGCCGGATACTATTCCAAGGCAATTGCTTTTTGGGTGTAGTAGTCAAATTATTTGCTTGGAGTCAAGCATGTACTTTTCCATGCTTATTGTTGGTTGAGAAAACCACCTTCGCCGCCTTCTTTCCCATCTTCGTCAAAGAGGCTGATTGCCACAGAATCGAGCCAATGTTATCTTAATATTTGGGATCAGACATATGACATCCCTCCCCACACTCAGTTCAACATTTCCTTCTTATTTATCCTTGGATATGGTTGCTCCAGAGTACAAAAATAACAAAAATGGAAGATAATGCATTTTGATCTAGGATTGTAAAATCTTTAGTCTCTGCACCAGGTTTACTTAATTATCTCTCAAGCTTCATTCTAAGACAATAAAGGGTCATAATGGTATAGTATGGTACAGGACAGTGAGTTGGAGTCAGATCTGGGTTTGAATTCCAACGCTGTAACTATTTAATTTCATGTGTTTAGTTTTGGGAAACCAAAACTTGGAGAGGTTAAGTAACTTGACCAAAAGGGGCAGAGCTACAACTTAAATTCAAGTTATCTGACTGTGGAGATGAATCTCTGCATTACACTGGCAGACCTCTGTTTAGGAAACACACATTTGTGTGTAACTTTTATTTTATTAATTTTTTTTTAATTTTAGCGAGAGAGAACATGAGCGGGGAGAAGGGCAGAGGGAGAAAGAAAGAGAATCCAAAGCAGGTTCCATGTTCAGTGTGGAGCCAGGCACAGGGCTCAATCCTACAACCCTGGGATCATGACCTGAGCCAAAATCAAGAGTGGGATGCTCAACTGACTGAGCCGCCCCAGCACCCCCATATGAATCAGATATTCAGAGTATGTAATCTCACAAGCTTTTTACATTAGTAACTCAGTGGCTGGGTTATGAAACATGTAATTGGGTACATATAACTTCTATGTAATCATAAATCAAATATCCAAGGAAATGGGTTTTCACAAAAGAAAAGTAAATCACCCCTGAGTTGGGAAAATAAGATCTTTAAATTTGAAGCAGTTCTATATGTTTGTAGCCCTTTTATTCACAGTATCCATATTGAGGCTTTTTGTATCTGTAACCACGAGGGTATGCTGTTTGTATGATTTATCTGTATAATTCCATTCTGAATATGTATTTATCTGAATACCAAAAGAAAGAACAAATTAATAATTTATATGCCACAAATCATGTTTATGTTATCACATTTGATCCTAAAGACAATTCCATGAGGTGAATAGGTCACTGATGAGAAAGCTGACGTTGGAGAAATTGAGATGCAGTGAAAACGCAATGGTGTAGAGCTGGTCTTGGAATGATTCTGACTAGTTTTAAAATCCAGCTCTGCCTCAGTTTCCTTAAAATGCAGACAGTCCTGAGGTCCTGGGTGGCTCAGTCAGTTGAGTGTCTGACTCTTGATTTTGCCCCTTGTCGTGGGATCAAGCCCTGCGTAGGGCTCTGTGCTGAATGTGGAGCCTGGTTGGGGTGCTCTCTCTGTCTCTCCCTTTGCCCTTCTCCCCCACTCATGCTCTCTCTCTCTCTTTAAAATAAAATAATAAAATAAAATAAAATAAAATAAAATAAAATAAAATAAAATAAAATAAAATGCAGTCTTTGGATCTTTAAGCTGCAGATAATAACACCCACCTCTTGGATTGACTATGAGGCATGGGCAGTGTGTATAGTTGTCTTCGTGGATTTCACTCTCCAGCACCACGAGCAGCACCCAGGCACATATTCCTGCTTTTAGCTCTGGGTGAGCGAGCGACTGGCCGGCCTTAGCAATGTATTTTGTTAAACTGCACCTTTATTGAGAGAAAATCCATATACCATATGCTTCGCCCTTTGAAAGTGCACAGTTCAGTTGTGCAGCCATCACCATTAATCTAATTTCAAAATATTTTCATCATCTCCCAAAGAAACTCCGTACCCATTAGCACCCCTCTTCCCCCCTCTTCCCCCAGCCCCTGGCCACCACTAATCTACCTTCCATTTCTATGGCTCGACCTATTTTTGGACACATCATAAGAATGGAGTGGCCTTTTAGACTGCCTTCTTTCGCTCAGCATCATGTTTTCAAGGTTCATCCACGTCGTGCCCTGTACCAGTTACATGACTCTGTCATACGCCATTGTATGGATTACCACCTTTTGTTCATTCATTCATCAGTTGATGGACATTTGGGTTGGTTTCACATTTTAGCTATGATGAATAATGCTCCCAGGAATATTCGCGGGAAGGGTTTTGTGTGGACATTCATTTTTCCATCTCTTGGGTCTATACCTAGGAGTGGCACGTGGGTCCTAGGGTCATTCCGTTTAACGTTTTGAGGATGTGCAAGATTACATCTCATAGTGGCCTCACCGTTGTACAGTCCCACATGCCATGTCCGAGGGGTCTGTTTTCTCCACATCCTCAGCAATGCTTGATACCACCTGTCTTTTTTATTATAACCATCCTAAGCAAACGTGAAGTGGTATCTGGACGTAGTTTTGATTTGCTTTTCCTTAATGACTAATGATGCCAAGCACCTTTTCATGCGCTTATCGCCGTGTGTGTAACTCTGTTGGAAAAATTGTCTATGCAAATCTTTGCCCATGTAAAAAAATAAATTTTACTTTTTTTGAACAGGTTTGGATTTGCGGAAAAATCGCTGAGTAGTACAGAGAATTCCCCTAAACACCCAGTTTCCCCTATTATTAACATCTCACATTGGTATGGTGCATTTGTTACAATTACCAAACCGATATTGGTACACTGTTATTAACTTTATACTTATTTAGATTTCCCTGGATTTAAAAAAAAATTTTTTTACATTTATTTATTTTTTGAGAGACAGAGCACAAGTGGGGGGGAGGGTCAGAGAGAGAAGGAGACACAGAATCCGAAGCAAGCTCCAGGCTCCGAGCTGTCAGCACAGAGCCCGACGCGGGGCTCGAACTCATGGACCGCAAGATCATGACCCGAGCTGAAGTCGGATGCCCAACCGACTGAGCCATGCAGGCGCCCCATAGATTGTCCTGGATTTTAACGTTCCCTTTCTGTTCGAGGATCTGTTTAGGATACCACACTATAGTTAGTTGTCATATCTTCTTAGGCTTCTGTTGGCCGTCATGTTTCTTAGACTTTTCTTGTTTTTGATGGCTCTGCCAGTTTTGAGGAGCCCTGGCCAGATATTTTATAAAATGTTCTCCTGATTGGGGTTTGTGGGATGTTTTTCCACGAGGAGACTGGGGTGATGGGTTTTGGGGAGGAAGACGGCAGTGGCAAAGCACCATCGTCACACATCATTTCAAGGGTGATAGTATGATAGCACATACTATCAATGCAACATCGCTGTTGCTCCTGGCCTCCGTCACTCAGCTGAGATAGAGTTTCTCAGGTTTCTCTGCTGTTGAAGTGACTCTCTTCTTTCCCCTTTCCAAACTGTACTCTTTGGAAAGAAGTCACACTGAGCAGCTCGGATTTAAGAAGTGGGGAGTTAGACTCTACCTCCTCGAGGGTGGAATATCTACACCAATTATTTGGAATTCTTCTGCCCAAGAGATTTGTGCCTTTCTATTCATGTGCTGATTTATTCACTTATTTCTATCGGTGTGCACTCATGGATATTTATCTCACGCTTTAGGTTATAATCCAGCACTACTTTATTTATGTTATCTCTCTGATCGTTCCACATTTAGCTATTGGGAGCTCTTTCAGTTGGTTCCTGTGCCCCTTTCATACCTCTCCCATGATGGGTTCTTTTAAGACTTACTTACTTTGGGGCACCATTAGGTCCTCCAGGCTCACCTTTTATATTTCCTGTCCCTGTCCTAGAATCAGCCATTTCTCCAGGAGTTCTGGTTCCTTTTATTAGAAGATGGTATTAGAAACAAGATCTGGTCACCAGGTGTGCTCACTGCCACGAGGGGTGGCCTTGCTTCTAATTCTTCTCAGGTGACAGAGCAAAGCAATACACAGGAGCATAGGAAGCTGTGTGATCTACACATCTGTAAATGTTCCTGTGTGTAACCACCTGTATCCACAATAAGCCAAATGTGAATTCATACTGACGTCTTTCGCTCTAATCCAGTGCCACGTGGCTCATTCTAGTCTCTTCCCCTGCTCGTCCGTAAACTCACTCCAACAGTGAGAAGCCTGGCTCCTGTCATCCACCGTCCATTTAATTAACCGTCCAGTTCCAGTGTACAATGTGTAGAAGTATCAGAATTGCTAACCCCTATTCCTTTGGGATGTATCTGTCAACAGGGTAGTACTTACATTCAGTTTCCGATGCCTTTACTTGTGCAGACTCTACTCACTTCCGAAGTGACTTCAGACCTTTTTTCTCCTCCCACTTCAGTGAGGTTGTTTGACACGTTTGTAACAGCAGCCGTCAGAGTGTGCATTTCATTCTGGGATTCCCCTGGCCTCAAAAATGTGTGTGTGTGTGTGTTTTTTTAAATTTTTCTACATTAAGGTTCACTCTTGGTAAAGTTCAGTGAGTTTTGACAAATGCATAATGTTATACATCCTCTCCACAGTATCACATGGAACAGTATTATTGCCCCTGAAAAGTTTCCTGTGCTTTACTAATTCAACCCTTTCTCTCTTCTTCCCAAACCCCTGGCCTTCGCTGATCTCTTTATTGCCTCTCTAGTTTTGCCTTTAGAGACTGTCATATAATCGGAATATATATGTAGTTTCTTCTGAGTGGCTTCTTCCACTTGGCACTATGCATTTAAGATTCATCTGTATCTTTTTGTGGCTTAATAGTTCATCTCTTTAGTTCATCTCTTTTTGTCTGCATATTCCATTATGCAGAATTTGCTTCTCCGTTCATAAGTTCATCTCTTTTTGTCATTGAATAATATTCCGTTACGTAGAATTCGCTTATCCATTCATATGGGTTGCTTCGAGTGTTTAGTGATTATGGGTAAAGCTGCCATCAACATTTGTATGCAGGTTTTTATGTTGACATAAGTTTTCAACTCAATCGGATGAATACCCAGGAGCATGTTGCTGAATTGCGCGGGAAGACTGTGCTTTACTTGGTAAAAATTGGCCAAACTCTTTTTTAAAGTGGCTTTATTTACCATTTTGCATCCCCACTAGTTTTGGGTGCAAGTTTCTGTTGCTCTCCCTCCTTGTCAGCTTTAGTATTGTCAACCTTTTGGAGTTTAGTCCCCCTCTTGGTGTATGTGGCATCTCACTGTAGTTTTATTTCACAGTTCTCTAATAGCAAGTGATGTGGAGCGTCTTTTCACGTGTCTGCTTCCTATCTGTATATTTTCCTTGGTGTGGTGTCTGGTCAGATTTTCTTGCCCATTTTTAAATTGGGCTATTTGTCTTTTTGTTGTTGAGTTTGAAGAGTTGTTTATATATTCTGGATAGAAGACCTCTTATTAGATATGACAAATATTTTCTCCTATCCTGTGAGTTGTCTTTTTACTTTCTTGATTGTGTCCTTTTTTTAACTTACTTTTTAAATCAAAATTTCTTTTTTTAATTTATTTTTGAGAGAAAGAGAACATAAGTAGGGGAGGAGCAGAGAGAGAAGGGGACAGAGGATCTGAAGCAGGCTCTGCGCTGACAGCGGTGAGCCCAATGCGGGGCTTGGCTGCACAAAGATCAAGACCTGAGCCAAAGTTGGACACTCAACCGACTGAGCCACCCAGGTGCCCCTTGATTGTGTTCTTTGAAACACACATGTTTTTACTCCAATTCCAATTAAAAAATTTTTTTGTCATGTGTGATTTTGGTGTGTATCTAAAAAACTACTTTGTCCATATTTTCTTCTAATAGCTTTATAGTTTTAGCTTTTACATTCGGGTCTATTATCCATTATGAATTAATTTTTATATATGGTTTGATGTAGGGGTTCAAATTCATTCTTTTGCAGTGTAGATATCCACTTATCCCAGCATATGGTTTGAGGTAGGGGTTCAAATTTCTTCTTTTGTGGTGTAGATATCCACTTTTCCCAGCACCACTTGTGAAAGGACTCTTGTTTCCCCACTGAATTGTTCTGGTGCCATTGTCAAAAATCAGTTAACCATGAGTGTTTATTTCTCAACCCTCAATTCTGTTTCATTGATCTATGTATCCAGCTTCATGCCAGTATCCACATTATCTTATTGTAGTTTGGTAGTAACTTTTGAAATCGAGAAGTATGACTCCTTCCGCTTTGTTCTCCTTTTTCAGGATTGTCTTGACTATTGTGGGTCCCTTGCATGTCCATGTGAATTTTAGCCTTAGAAATATTTTAACCTTTGAAATTTATCTTTTATTTCTTGTCTTCCTTTTTATCCTTCTATGTAATGTTAATTTGTATTTGCCCCTTCCCTTTCTTCCACAGTCACTTACCAAAGCCCCTTTCTCAGGACCAGTCAGCTAGCTGTTAATCTTGTTGGACATATCAGCTGATTAAACTTGGACCTTGCAGAGAGTTCACCTGGGGAGGATATGTTTTTAGTGACGTTTGTCTTTTTCCCTCTCCTTCTTCAGTTAATTGACAAGTTCTTAACCCTCTACCTACTCCAATATCATTTGAATCAAATCCCTTTGTACATACTTACAGATCCCATTTATCGGAAATATGCTGCTGAAATTACTTTCCCATCTTCAGAAACTTCCATACATTAGGGACAGATTAATTGTCCAGAGCATAGTTGTCATATTATTTTTCCTGCTTACAAACATTTGGGAACATGGATGAATCTCAGAAAGATGATATCGAGTGAAAGAAGCCAGACATGAAAAAGTACCTGTTGTAGGACGGTATTTTATAAAGTCCAAGAACACCGATATCTAGGAATAAACTCCAGAACATTGCTGCTGGATTCCAACTTGAATGAGACAAGCGGAAATTTTCTAGGGTAATGGAAGTGTTCTATGTTGATTGGGTCATTTGTTAATATGGATGCTATGTTTGTCACAGCTCATTCAACTGGATACTGATGATCTGTGCATTTTGTGTGTAGGATCATACTTCATCTTTTTTATAGTAAAAAATAACTTTTGGTGCCTCCCTATTGCCTTCAGCTCAAACTCTTTAACTTGTCTTTGGGGACTTTGAAAACCTGACGTCTGTATAACTTACCAAGTATCTCTTGGCATTTCCCCTCCATGCCCGGTGATCCAGCAAAATAAAATATTCTCTCTCTCTTCTTCACATGCACCGTGTCTTCCCAATTCTTTGTTATCACTTTTCCCTCAGTCAAGAACGTCCTCCAGTCACCGACTGCCAATCACCACGTGTCAAAATGATCTTCCCTGAAATTCCATATCAGAAGCCATTCCCCTTCTCTAAACACCCATCCTGGTTACATTTTGTGTCTCTCTTATGGCACTCTTGACTTTCCCCTGGTTTTATTGTAGTATTTCTATTGCTATGTCTGTAGAGTGTTTATGGTGTACCTTGCACTGTTTATGAACATCCTATTCCCACTTCAGCATGTAAATCCCACTGAAGGCAAGACTTCAATTTACTTCATTTCTATCACCCCAAGACCTAGATAAGCATTTATTAAATGGATGGATGCATGGATTCATTGGAGGGTATGGGACAGTGGGGAATATTGGGGTGGGGTAGCCATCTAAGCAGCTTTAAAAATCTCCCCATGTCTCACTTGTAAGGTATAATGAACGAGATGAAATGTGACAGGAACTCAATAAAATTTTGGTGGCCGTCAGCCAAGTCCTGAGCTTATAACATATCTATGCAAATCTGAAAAACATGACAGCCCCTGGAATGATTCTTAAAGGTTTCTGTGCAATCTATTAAGTCATTTCCCCCATTATAATCCCCCAACTCCTGGGGGTTTTATGATGTCCTCATCTTGGCAATGCCCTCAGACTTTGTCCTCAGGCAGTAATTCCCAACCAAGGCATCTGGCACATTGATGTGCCCAGAGGTAGTACTCAGTTGGTTTTGCTAATAGGGTAAACAAACTTCCCTTGACCGGAGGGAGTGACTTACTAGGTTCAGGGAGCACACTGAAGCTGAAGCAAGCAGAGATCTGGCCATCATGCAGTCTTTGGACGTGAAACCCTGGCTCAAGCTCAAGAGATGTGGGCTTTCAGGAGAGGCTGGTGCATCAGGGTCACTAGAAGCTATGCGAATGCGAACTTGACATCACCTGACATCGGCAAAACCGCCCTATGAAACGTACCGGCTAAAGCTAACATCTCCCGCATACCCTTTTTAAAAATTAGAATAGAAGAATATCCAGAAGGTGGCAGGAAGCGTTTAAACCCTGAAAAAGAAAGTATAGCCAAAGAACATTTGGTGAGGGGAAAAAGAGTATTTGTGATTTTCATCATCGGCCTATTTAGATTCCACTCATAAAATTATTTCCTGAGATTTTATACACAGTCTGTCAGGACAAGCCAGTTCTTATGGATGATAGGGCTTTCTCTAATCTTCTTTTCCATACATACTTTTTTAAATGGGTGAAGACCTTACTAACCAAAAGAATACTATTTTAGCCTCATTCGTGTACATACATATTCATATACAATATTATATACATTTTTTTATTTAAAAAAGTTTTTTTAATGTTTATTTTTGAAGGAGAGAGACAGAGCATGTGCGGGGGAGGGGCAGAGAGAGAAGGAGACACAGAATCTGAAGCAGGCTCCAGGCTCTGAGTTGTCAACACAGAGCCCGATGCGGGGCTCGAACTCACAAGCTGTGAGATCATGACCTGAGCTGAAGTCGGACGCCCAACCCACTGAGCCACCGAGGCGCCCCACCATATTATGTACATTCTAAAGCCAATGAAAAGAGTTTGATTTGCCAAAATGTTTGGTCCCACTTAGCGGAAGGAAACTTTTCAGTACTATTCCATTGTGAAAGGACTTCAGAACAAAGAAAATCTTGGAAGAGCTTTTAAAAAAAGGCAAAAGACCCAAAGCCTGGGGAAGTATTCGTATTGCACTTACAATGTTGTTTGCAAAGTGAAGCTCCCAACTCAGACTTTTTCCTCCCTTTTTTTCTGCCCTCACTGCCTGGCCAGAGTGATGACTCAGCAAAGTAGCAATGCCTGCATTACAGGCCCGAGCTTTGCAGGCGCTTCCCCAGACCCAGGTCCTTTCCTGACTGGGGAACAGTCAGCCTCCACAGACCTCATCGTGTGGTGCACATGATTTATAAACTAATCTCAGCCAAGCCCTCTGGCTCCTCTTTGGTCAGTATCATTATATTTTGACAGGCTGTAAGAATCACTTTTAAAAAATAATCACTCTTTTTGCAGTTCCTGGTTTAACAGATTGTCAGACCACACAGCCACATAACATTTGGCGGCTGGGCCATCCACAGAAAGGGAGTATATACATCATTGTTCCTGTCCACGTCTGGGCTTCTAGCCGATTACTTTATAAATCACACATGCATTTTTCATCACCCTTTATTTTAAATATTGCTTGGGCAATATGTAAATGTGTTCCCGTTATTTAAAAAATATTTCATCTGTAACCGTACAGCTGAGATATAAAAGTTCTTCACCTCTGTTGCCCTCATCCTCTAAACTTATGCTCCTCTCCAGAGAAAACAACTGCTATCAATCTTGTATCTATTCTTCTGGATCTTATCGTTACCTTCACTATTTGTACATTTAGAAATGCACTGTCCCTTTGCTCTTCAATAAGCATTTTAGAATTAGCTTGTCGGGGCGCCTGGGTGGCTCAGTCAGTTAAGCATCCGACTTCAGCTCAGGTCATGGTCTCTTGCTCCGTGAGTTCGAGCCTTACGTCGGGCTCTGTGCTGACAGCTCGGAGCCTGGAGCCTACTTCGGATTCTGTGCCTCCCTCTCTCTGCCCCTCTCCTGCTGGCATTCTGTCTGTCTGTCTCTCCCTCTCGAAAATAAATAAGCATTAAAAAAATGTAAATAAAAAGAATTAGCTTTTCAAAGTTCATGGATGAGTTGCACGAGACTTTGGAATTTTGCTGAATTTATAGATTAATGTGGAAGTAGTTGATATTTTTATCACAAAGAGGCTTTCTTTTAATAAGCAGGGTTCTTAAAAATTCTTAAATGAAGTTTTATAATTTTCTACCCAACAATTTTGCACATCTTTTGTCATATTTGTTCTTAGGTATCTTGTGTGTGGTATCAGATTGTTTTAATGTACACTTTTTATTTTATTACTTTAAATTATTTTATTTATTAATATTTTAGAGAGAGAGTGTGCGAGCAGGGGGGGAGGGGGGAGGGGCAGAGGGAGAGGGAGAAAGAGAATTAAGCAGTCTCCATGCCCAACACGGAGCCCTGCGCCGGGCTTGATCTCATCATGACCTGAGCTGATATCAAGAGTTGGACACTCAAACGACTGAGCCATCCAGTCGTCCCTAATATATATTCTAATGTCAAACCACTTATATATTCTTTGGAAACCTATTTTATACTTACACATTTTAAGCATTATACATTTTTATGCATTTTACAGTTTATGCATGTATTATACATTTTTATGCAGTGTTGGAGATTTCATTTAGCAATATCTAGTAGAGTTGGGAGACGAACTTTGAAAGCTGTCCAGAGTGACTTGCGAATTCATGAATCCGTGATTTAGTTTCAAGGAGTCTCTGCTTTATATAAAATGCTGGGAAGGGCCTGTACGTAATACTTTTCCCTCAGGAAACGGAAGCCTGGAAATACCAAATGAGCAATCTGACACCACCGTTGGAAATGGAGTTACATGAAGTATTTATGCTTACTGGATTTTCACAGCTCTGCCACTTACTAGTTTGGGAACCCTGTGTTCCTCTGTACAATGGTGATTGTAACAGCCGCTGCCTCATGTAGTTGTTGGTGATTAAAAGCAACAATGCATGGGGGCGCCTGGGTGGCTCAGTCACTTGGGCATCTGACTGCGGCTCTGGTCATGATCTCATGGTTCCTGAGTTTGAGCCCCACATAGGGCTCTATGCCGTCAGCTCAGACCCTGCTTCGGAGCCTCTCTCTGCCCCTCTCCTGCTCGTATGCGCCCACGCTCTCTCTCCCTCTCAAAAAAAAAAAAAAAAAAAAAAAAAGCAAGTAAAGTGCATGTAAAGTGCCTAGCACATGGTGGAGAACTCATTCCATTCATTCATCCAGCAAATAATTGTAACATGCCTGCCACGTGTTGCAGGAACTGAGGATGTAATAGAAAATAAGACAGAAGAGGTGCTTGTTTTCAAGAAGTGTAGGACAGATACCCTGGGAGGGACAGATAATCAATCATACAGAGGAAACTGGGAAATCAGTGAAGGATTTCCAGATAGGAGTGACATGACATGGTTTATATATATTTTTTTAAATTTTTTTTAACGTTTTTATTTATTTTTGAGACAGGGAGAGACAGGGCATGAACAGGGGAAGGTCAGAGAGAGGGAGACACAGAATCTGAAACAGGCTCCAGGCCCTGAGCTGTCAGCACAGAGCCCGACGCGGGGCTCGAACTCACGGACCGCGAGATCACGACCTGAGCTGAAGTCGGCCACTCAACGGAGTGAGCCACCCAGGCTCCCCAACATGGTTTACATTTTAAAGAGATTACCTGGTGCTGTGTGGAGAACAGACTGTAGGGGGGCCCCAGTGTTATATCCTGGCGGCACAGCCGTGCTTTGGACTAAGGTGCTAACAGCAGACTGGGAAGAAATGGGTGAGTTTGGCGTATAGTTTGGAAGCATTATCAGTGGGATTTGCTGATGGATTAGATGCATGGGTGAATATTAGGAGTTTTTCTTAAAGCTTACATTGTATCGCTGTTTGTGGCTACTAGAGAGAAGCAGGTGTGGGAAAAGAACAATCCAGGATGACTCCTAGTCTTTTTGTTTGAACAACTGGGTTGTACTCTTCACTAAGATCCGAATGTTTAGGGGAGGAACAGATTTTTTGCCCCAAGGGGGAATATGAGTTGATTGTCAATAAAAATCAGCCACCAGTTATTCTCGATTTTTGCATTGTATTCTGAGCCTTACTGTTTTCTGCTCTTTTGGTGAGCCAGAATATGTATAAATTTGCATAAAGGGAACAAAAGGTAAAATCTGTTTTAGTTCAAAACAAATACGACATGTAAGTGAAGCAATATTGTTGACAAATCAGTTTTCTCTCTTTATTTTCAATGACACTTTCTCATAAAAATATGGAATACTTTAAAATACAGTGCTTACTGAAAGAAAGTGTATGTGTGTAAACACATACATCTCATTAATTACCATTGACATAAACATTGTCCATAAATTTATTTTTTGTGCCTGTCAAGTAAAATATCATCAGTAAAATTTTTACAAGATAATATAAAATTATTTCTATAAAGTGGTTTTTTTTAAATACCAACATAGAACCACATATGTGGAAACATAGAACCTTTCCTCCATAGAACCACATATGTGGAAACATAGAACCTTTCCTCCATAGAACCACATATGTGGAAACATACAACACAGGCAGAACAGCCTTTCTGACATGCAGGCAAGAGTGACAGTCCGCATTTGCTTTCTTTCAGTGGGTCTGATGTTGGCCGAACAAGTGTCACCTTTGAAGGAAAATTCTCTTTGGCTTTAACACAGAGCACTGTTCAGTAGCTCTTTGATTGGATTATGCATAAAATTTATATGTATGCCACTCACTGGAGATTAAGTAATTAAGATGCTCTTAATATTGCAGGGGAAACATTACAATTCTCATTATTTTAATGGACCGGTGAGCTCCAGGGATTTGATAATGGGACGCAACATCTTGTATTCCAAGGGAGCAAAATGCACAGTTTTGACTCTTTGACAACCTAACTTTGCAAGCTTTTGAGGACCCGGGTAGAAAAAAAGTAGTTTGAAACCAATTCTTGGAGGACAGACCATTCTGACAAATCATCATAATAATAATCCTTATAGTGGTGGCCTTATTTTTAGTGCCACTCAAGCACTAACGACTCCCCAGTCAGGGAGGGAGTGGTCTTTTAATCTCTGCTTTGAGAGGGGTCCCTCAGGCCCCGAGGCACTCTCAGGGAGATGGCCCAGCTGTCTCTGCTTTATGTGACATTGTCTTTTGGAGGCCTCACTATGGATGACTAATGGGTTTGTGCTATTCACATAATTGCACTGTGGTGTTTGCACAGGAAATACAAAAAGACCAATGGTTTCGTTTGTTAAACTTATATTCCATCTTCTTCCAAAAAGAACCGCTCTGCAATCTTGAGGCACAATTGGTTGCATCTCTGTAAATCTTTGTTGATTGTTTGCCTGTCACGTTAGCAGTAAGTCTAGCGTCTGCCTCCACAGGCTCACCTCTCCTGAGTTGTCACAAACTGAAGTGAAACAAATAGGTCTTACGTACCCCATTCCTAAAGTCTGTTTACAAATCTGTAGTCGGTAGAGACGGCTCTTAATCTAGTCAGTCCAATAATGCTGCTGCTCCTTGAACCAAACAGTGCTCCCTTTGGGTCCTCCACAGTCCAGTGATGAAGCTGGTCGGCTCCATAGGAGAGCTTGATGTCTCATCTCCCTGAGTAGTCAGCTGTGGCTCCTGAAGGGAGGCGATACCACCTCAACGCCAGCCACACTTGATCGAGTATTTTAATAAAGCATCAGTTCTGCGCTAGGCACTGTTCAGTATACCAGGAATATAGCAGACAATAAAAAACAAAACAGACAAGCTTCGCAGGTATCATATATTCCATTGGGGGTCCCAGTCAACAAGTAACTGACAAGTAATCTATTTTACGTAACCCCATGGAAAGAAACATGCTACATGAACTATGTTACACCATGTACTGAAAGGTGGTTTTCTACCTTCAACGATTTTAATTTTTTTAATGTTTATTTATTTTTGAGAGAGAGACAGAGTGCACATGGGGGAGGGGCAGAGAGAGAGAGAGGGAGACAGAGAATCCGAAGCAGGCTCCAGACTCTGAGCTGTCAGCATAAAGCCTGACACGGGACTCAAACCCACAAACGGTGAGATCATGATCTGAGCCGAAGTCGGGCGCTTAATCGACTGAGCCAACCACATGCCCCTCAGTGATTTTAAATTGTAAAAGAGAGAGGGACGCCTGGCTGGTTCAGTCAGTAAAGCATCTTACCCTTGATCTCGGGGTCATGAGTTCAAGCCCACGTTAAGAATAGAGATTAATTTCAAAAGGTAGTAAAAATATTTAAATTTCAAAAGAGAGAGAGAGAAGGGGGAGGAGGAGGAAAATAAGAAGAAAGGAAAAGAAAAAGAAAAAAACCCAACATAAGCTGGGTTACCTCCAAAGAGGACTCTGAGATGAGGATTTGAGTGCAAGCAGTTCATTTGGGAGTTGGTCCCAGGAAGCACACACAGGGGAGTAGGTGTGTAAGACAGAGGAGAGAGAAAGCCAATCAGGGTGTAATAATGAGCAGGCAACCACTGTGGGCAACTGGAACTCAGTCCCATTGTGAACTTTGGAAGATTGTTTAGAATATATCTCATCATCATCCCACCCAAGGGGTAAGGAGGCTGGGACGTTGATCTATCAAGTCCTGTTGGTCATTGGTCGAGGTGTCAACTCAGCCAGTGTGTCAAATCCCAGTTTTTCAGGCCAGCCCCACATTGGGGCAGCACCCCACTGTGAGCACTCCAAGGCAACCCTTTAGGTGGAGATGGCAGATCCTGACAGCAGGAAGCCATGGAGGGATGAGTACCACGGGGATGCTGGAGGGACACCAGCAATGTCTGTTACAATGAGCATCTCAGGATTGTTAAACAGGAAGTTCAGATTATAGTAAATATCATGAAGCCAGTAAAGTGGAGGAAAGGTGTGGAGATGGGGGGAGAAAGGGAATTTTAGAGTATGGTAGGAGGTGGGAGATGTGGGTATTTGAGAAAGTGACATTTGAGCAGAAACCTGAATATTGAGAATTGAAGCATGGATAGACCGGAGGGAAGGGTCTCCAGTGGAGGGGCCGGCTGGTGGAAGGGCCTTAAAATGGGCAGAGAGTTTGTTAGGTCCAGGGAGTTAAAGGAGCCATTATGGGTGGAGCATAGTCAACAGCAGGGTACATGGTGGGAGTGCCTTTGGTGAGGTAGACAGGGGGTCCGATCATGTAGAACCTTGTAGCGATTGCAAGAAATTCGGATTTTATTTTGAATATGGTGAGAGACTATTAGAAGGTCTTGAGCAGTATGTGTAACCTAGTTTTGTTTTATAACTTTTTGAATCTTTATTTTTGAGAGAGAGAGAGAGAGAGAGCAAGAGAGAGAACAGGGGATGAACAGAGAGAGAGGGAGACACAGAATGTGAAGCAGGCTCCAAGCTCTGAGCTGTCAGCACAGAGCCCAAGGCGGGGCTCAGACTCACAAACTGCGAGTTCATGACCTGAGCCAAAGTCAGACGCTTAACTGACTGAGCCAGGCAGGTGCCCCTAATCTGGTTTTGTTTTAAACAATCACTGTGAGCAAGAATAGGAACAGGTGGTTGGTTAGGAGGCTGTCCTAACAATCCAGGTGAGAGACTATTTTGGCTTAGAGCAGAGAAATAGATGTATGGTTGTAAGAAATGTTCTTAAGATACAGGGGAGTATCACTGCTCATGCAAAAGTGGTATCCAACCATTAATAATTAAAGGATGAAATATATAGCGAACAAGATATAAAAATAGGTCGGATCATTGACTAAGGACAAGATCTAAGAGTTGATAATTATGTACACACTTGAAGAGCAGTAACAAGGATAGTGACTTAACTGTGAAAATAGTTGAAAGAGCTGAGGCTCAGAGCAGTAATAAAAATAAAATGCAGCCAACCTGAAACCTGGCGGGCCAGTGCTCTCCTTGGCCAGTCTCTAGACCAGAGAATAACACTGAATTATTATTCATGTGTCCAGTTGTGAAATTTCTGAAGAATAACATATATCGTACTTAGGTTTTTGTGCATGGGAATTTTTTTGCCCATCATATAGCAGAACTTCCCCAAATGCTCTTTTGCCAGTACATCCCTTGCATGAGATAGTTCACCCACTTCCCTTCCCAGTTCTAAACTTCTGGAAACTCTTCCTACAAAATCGAGCCCACACCCTTCCCCCTCACTTATTAATTACCCCAGTAGCTTCTTAATTGCTGGTTTTGCCTTTGATCCTCTCCCCCACAGCACACTGTTCCCTAAAATACTCTTTTTATCCTATCAGTCCCCTAAATGAAATCTTTCTGAGGCTCCTATTCCTTGCCTAAGAATAACAATCTCCTTAGTTGCTAGATAAGGCTTATGTCCTACCTCCCCCCGCCCTCCCCCCCAACCCTCAGCCTCAGCTTGTCATGCTCTGATTCTGCTCTTTCTCTTCCTCTCCCCTGGAATTTTCCACTGTATCTCCTACACACACACACACACACACACACACACACACACACACACACACACACCATCTCTGCTTGCAACAACAAAATTACACTGCAAGTCTTTTTTTTAAAAAGCCTAACCTATACTTGGTGCAGCCCAGCAGAGGAGATATAGCAGATCATAAAGTAGCACAATTGCAAGTATTAGCTAGGCATTTATTCATTTATTGAGTGACGTACTTGGTGTACGAAGACGGGTACAGAATGTTATTGCTAGCCGCAAGGAGCTCATTCCAGTGGGAGAGATGAATGCATAAAGAAAGAAACATACCCTCATAGAACATGGCGAGTGTGATGATTGAGATATGAACAGGATATGTATGTATGGGTTTGGGCATGTTCGGGCAGAGCAAATAGGCAGGGCCAGGGCAGAGGGGTTCAGCTTGCAGGCGCAGAGAGCCAAGACGGAGATCAACCAAAAGCAGAGGTGTCAGTACCAAGGAGAGCTCCTCGTGCACGGAGCCTTGGGGCATTCTGCACATTTTTGGAAGCAGCTCAAAACTTTGTATGAGACTCTATCCTGAGAAGCAAGAGTTTCTGGCTTAAGGGAGCCCTTGTTAGACATAACCTGGATCCCTTGTGTTAGGAAAATAATGCTTCAACTTATGAACTTGCAGGGTTTGAAGATTGGAAATTAGTTGAGAAACTCCTATCCTTAGAAGATCCTCTTGGATCAAATCCTCAGGGGCTGGTTTTCATTCTAGGATTTGAGATGGAAGCCAGGACTTTATTGGGACTTTTTTTTTCTTAGGCTTTGGGGGTTTGGTGCCTGACTCTTGACTAGTCTAGACATAATATATCTCCCCAGCCTCTTATACCATGTACCTGGCAGCTGTGCTGTTATTTAGGAATGCCTTACCGCCTCAAACGATGTTGCAAAATGTCTAGAGTAGCACAGTCCAATACAGAAATAGCCACATATTTAATTTAAAACTTTCTAGCATCCACTTTAAAAAGGGAAAGGAAACAGGTGAAATCATTATGTTTTACTTATCTCAGTAAGTCTAAAATGTTATTTCAATTTGTATTGAATATGAAACCATCCGTGAGATCTCTCACATTCTGTTCTTCCGACTAAATCTTCAAAATCCAGCATATGTGTGCTCATATAGCACATTTCATTGTGGACTGGCCACCTGTCAAGTGCTCAGTTGCCACGTGTGACTAGTGGCTGCTGGATTGGGCGGCACAGCTCTGGATGTCAGCGAGACTTGCGCACTTCCACTCTAGCCTTTCTGTCCCTTCACTTTTCCAAATGTCATGTAAAGACATAAAGGCCAGAAAGATACCATCGCTGTAAGAGGGGATATCAAACCAAGTACTTTCTGTACTCTGTTTACAAATAAGTAAGTGGTAGGATGAAAGAATGTTTTAAGCCTCAAAATAAATTTGTGTATTATTTTTTACATTTCCTAAATATTCAAATAAAATATGCACCAAAAGATGCATTTCATTTTTTTTTTAATTTGAGAGAGACCACATGAGTGGGGGAAAGGGGAAGAGGGAAGGAGGGAGGAAGGGAGGAAGGGAGGGAGAGAGGGAGAGAGAGAGAATCCTTAAGCAGGCTCCATGCTCTGCACAGAATCCAATGTGGGGCTCGATCCCACGACCCTGAGCCCAAATCAAAAGTTGGATGCTCAACCAAGTGAGCCACCTTGGTGCACCGTAAAAGACTCTTATACAATTGAGAGAACATATTTTGTATTAAGGGGTTCAGGTAATTAGTTTTTAATGATAAATTTCAATTACAGACAGTAGTGTTGACTTTCTTTTATGAAAAACTGAGCAATAACCACTTACTTTTTGTTATACTATGGTTTTGTAAACTGTGTATTTAAAAAAAATTTTTTTAACGTTTACTCATTTTTTGATAGAGACAGAGCGTGAGTGGGGGAGGGGCAGAGAGAGACAGAGGGAGACACAGAATCCAAAGCAGGTTCCAGGCTCTGAACTGATAGCACAGAGCCTGACGTGGGCCTCAGACTCACAGACTGTGAGATCATGACCTGAGCTGAAGTCGGACGCCTAACCGATTGAGCCACCCAGGCGCCCCAATAAACTGTGTATTTAAAACAAAATGTTTATTTATTTATTTTGATAAAGAGTGGGCATGCGTGCAAGCAGGGGAGGGGCAGAGAGAGAGAGGGAGACAGAGAGAATCCCAAACATGGGATTGACATGGAGCTTGATTTCAGGAACTGTGAGATCATGACCTAAGCTAAAATCAAGAGTCAGATGCTTAACTGACTGAGCCACCCAGGCGCCCCTTAAACTGTGTATTTTTAAAAAAAAGTCAACCTGGGGACACCTGGGTGTCGATTACGCCTCTGACTTCAGCTCAGGTCATGATCTCCCAGTTCGTGAGTTCGAGCCCCACGTCGGGCTCTGTGCTGACAGCTCAAAGTCTATGTCTCCCTCTCTCTTTGCCCCTCCCCCACTCATGCTCTTTCTCTCTCTCTCTCAAAAAATAAACATTAAAAACATTTTTTAAAAATCAACCTAATGGAATTCACCAGCTAGTTGACCATGTAGTGAGTAGAAACATGGATGAATGAATCAATGACAAAATACTTACTGTGTACAGATATGTTTAATAGTGAGGAAAACTAATGCTAAAGAGGATAAAATTCCTCCTTTCCCTGAAAAAATGAACAAGTCTACTGTGTTTGGGGGAGGGAGTGCTGGAGATCGGAGACTGAAACTTTGATTTTAGGTCTGCCACGACTAAATTTTAGATTCTTAAACAAGTAAATCAGTCTGTCTAGACCTCAATTTCCTCATCCACAAAATAAAGGTATTGGGTGGAATATCTCTGAATTCCTTCCACTCCTAAGTCAGGTTGACTGTGCCTCGTAAATACATTCTTCATCTGTTGTCTCCTGTCCACCTCGTCATCTCTGAACGACCACAGCCAGTCTTCTTGCAATTTCTGGAATCTTCCCGGCCCTCCACACTGCTGCCAAAGAAATCTTTCTAAAAAAAAAATCTCATCATCTCGTGCTTCATGTCCATAGCAGTTGGCCCCACCTGCTTTTCTCTGCTCCCCAGTTTCGACTCCTGGGCTTCCCCTACACACCCCCGGTTTTAGCTTTATGGGACCAGTGCAGCTGCCAGTGTGTGACTTAGGTTTTGGGACTTTGTCAGCTCTGGCTGCTATAACAAAATGCCACAGACTGAGAGGCTTAAGCAAGAGAAATTTCTTTCTCACAGTCGTAGAGGCTGAGTCCAAATCAAAGGGCCAGCTGATTTGGTCCCTAGTGAGAGTTTCCTCGTGATTTGCAGATTGCTGCTTTCTTGCTGTATCCTCCCTCACATGGCCGGAAGAGAGACCATCTCTCTTGTACGTCTTTTTATTTTATTTTATTTTATTTTATTTTATTTTATCTTATCTTATTTTACTTTATTTTATTTTACTTTTTAGAGTTTATTTATTTGTTTTGAGAGATAGAGAAAGTGTGAGCATGGGAGGGGCAGAGAGAGAGAGAGAGAGAGAGAGAGAGAGAGAATCCCAAGCAGGGTCAGCACAGAGCCCGATGTGGGGCTAGATCCCACAACCATGAAATCATGACCTGAGCCAAAGTGGGACGTTTAACCGACTGAGCCACCCAGGCACCCCTCTCTTGTATGTCTTCTTATAAGGGCACTAATCCCAATCATGAAGGCTCCACCCTCTGACCTAATTACCTCCCTAATGTCCTACCTCCAAATACCATCACACTGAGGAATCAGGCTTCAATCTATCAAATTGGCAGGAGTTGGGGGGAGGGGGGCAAAGTATTCAGTCCATAGCAGGAATCAGCATTCAAGGAGATTTGGGGAATAATTAATTGGTCGCTATTATAAAAACTCCAACATATAATTCACTATTTCATAATGATGTACATGTCATTTTTGGACAGCTTCATAAGGCAGGTTTTCCTTATTTGGGGACAAAAGTCTTTCCATGGAATTCTGGGGATTTTGTACTAGATTTAAGATTTATAACCACCTAGCCAAACACCTCCCTGAATAATTGAGGAAGTCCTAACCCAGAAAGGTAGAGTAGCTTGCCAGGACAGCACAGCTCATGAAGGTTCGTAACTGAACCTGGAATCCAGACTTTTTCATATTTTCATTTCAGTTCGCTTTTATGTCCATTTTTTATAACAACAGTAAAAACAGATCAGTTTTTCCATTTGAATTCACCTTCCTTATTCCATTTTTTTCCTTCTTTATAAAACAAAATCTGTTGGGCCCACAGTCCCCGTCTCCAGTTCATCAGGTGCTGCTAATTTGTTTCATTAACTTCCCTAGATTGAGGGACACCTGGGTGGCTCAGGTGGTTAAGCATCCAACTTCCTCTCAGTCATGAACTCATGAATTTGTGAATTTGAGTCCCACGTCGGGCTCTGCCCTGACAATGTGGAGCCTACCTGGGATTCTCTCTCTCTCTCCTCTCTCTCTCTCTCTCTCTTTCTCTCTCTCTCTCTCCTCTCTCTCTCTCTCTCTCTCTGCACCTCCCCAACTTATACATTCTATCTCAAAATAAATAAATTTTTAAAAATCTTAAAAAATAACAACAACAACAAAAAGACTTCCACAGATTGAGGCTCATCCTTTTCTCTGGATAGAGTCAAAATCAAACCTTCCTTCTCAGCTTCTCCTTCATCTTTATTCTTTACTTTGTCTAATTAAAGACAGCAAAATGGGTACCCTGATTTCTAAAATGCATTTTTGTTGAGAAGTAAGCTTAAGACCTTATTGCTCAGACCCAGCTTCTGATGGTCTGTGTCTCCTTTGATTTTTCTCAACTATAAAATGAGAAAACTAAGCTAAATAGTTTATATAGGTCCTCCCACTACAAATTTTTTTATCCATACCCAACATATACTCAACAACCCTGAAAATGGTACATTTCACATAATAGTCTTTCCATAACTATTTAGGGAATTGGTATTTATCGAACAGAATGTCAGTAGAACTAAAGAGTATGAGTAGTTTCTTGAATTTTACTATAAATTGGCCTGAACCTCTGCTACTTTAGGATAGCAATATGTTCTGTGACTTTCCATAGCAGGGAGAAGAGAATTATGGAAACGTCAGAGATGTTGAGCAGTTTTCCACTCTAACACAAAATGTTTAATTTTTATTATTATTTATTTTTATTGTTAATAAGTTACTGGAACCACCCCTTCTTAAGAGTTTTATGACTTATTTAGGTAAAATAAAATTGTGTCTTAATTTGGAGAGTAATCTGTTTAACAGCTTGATTTGTTTATAATTACTTAAGAGATACAAAAGTTATCTTTTTTTAGGTAAAAATGATTCTACATTTAATTTTCTCTTTAAGTTTATTTATTTGACAGCAAGCAAGTTGGGGAGGGACAGAGAGAGGGAGAGAGAGAATCCCAAGCAGGCTCCGCACTGTCAGCACAGAGCCCAACTTGGGGCTCAAACCCACAAAACTTTAAGATCACGACTGGAGCCAAAACCAAGAGCCAGATGCTTAACTGACTGAGCCACCCAGATGCCCCTTCCATTCAGTTCTTTCCTTGAATTTTCAGTGTTTCTGGAAAATTTTTAAGATATATCAGGATGTGGGGCACCTGAATGGCTCAGTCGGTTAAGCGTCCGATTCTTGGTTTTGGCTCATGTCATGATCTCACAAGTCCTTGGTATGGAGCCCTATGTCTGGCTCTGTGTTGACAGCACAGAGCCTGCTTGGGATTCTCTCTCTCCTTCTCTGTCTCTCTCTGCCCCTCCCCCACTTGCTCTCTCTCAAAATAAATAAATAAACTTAAAAAAAAAAAGTGTACCAGGATGTGGGGGAGTGTAAGTGCAATGGGCCTCCAGAGAATTAGATTGGGTTTCTCATATAAAATCCTTCAGAACATTTTTAAACTTCTAGGGAACTTTAGAAGGATCTGGAAGACTGCATGATTGGCTAGCACAATATTGTGGGGAAGACAAATCAGGAAAATCTTGTGAGGTTTAGTATATATGCACTCAATACCCAGGATTTTTAAAAACTCAATGTAAAATACTGTTTGAAAGACGGACAGTTTTAGCTGTTAATTCCTGCAGATCGTCTAAAATCAGCTAATCTCTCTAGTTTGCACCTTTTCAAGCCTTCCGTGCTTTTCGTTATTGTATTTTTGTAAACACTGCATCCTTTCTTCTGAGTACATACAGATGGATCCAAACATACCAAATGACAGACGCTCTACCACAGAAAGCTTCAAATTGGATTAGATAGCTGGGAAGGGGCACTTGGAGGGAGGAAGAAGCTTAAGGTTCCCAGTCATGGATTGCCTGCCTCAGTCATGTAAATGAATTGGGTGGTATCAGACAACCTTTTACATATGAGTAATTAACTAGGGAAAATGAGGTCAGCAAAAACCTTGAACTAGAGAGAGATCATTGCAGTGAAGCAGGGGTCATGGGCCGCAAGCAATTCATACGAAGCACGACAAAATGGGTCTAAGGGTTGCCTTTGTGTGCGAGGTCATTTCAAATCAACTAGAAGGGAGAGAGGTATTTTCAGAATGAAGGTCTTGATTTCAAGGTAGATCATTGAAAATATGCTTTTGTTCTTGGTATTAATCTCCATCGAATGTAGCCCCTTGTGCTGCCTGTGGAAAACGGAAGGAGGAAGAAGAGCTAAGCCAGGGAGGGAGCCGGCGGGCCATTAAGAGAGATGTTGAGTCACGCATCACCCTATGTGTGAGCTGTGATCTCTCCCAGGAATGTAATAGGACGTGTGGGGGGACACTGCACAGCCCTTTTATAGCAATACTTAGATTTCTGTACTGTGGCTGGAGGAAACAATAAATCCAAAAGCCACCGAAGAACATTTTGCTCATGACCGCTCTGGAATGGGTTCTAGGGGGACATCCGTGGGGACTTTTGTGGGAGGTACGCAGCTGGGCACTTGCCGCATCTGAAGGGTGGAGGAGAAATCGAAAGAGTTAAATCTCAAAATTACTTTCCCTTCTTTGGCCGCCGGCCAGCCAGCCCCCTGTCTCGGCAGTGAAAACTTAAAAACAAAACAAAAACCGAACAAAAAAGGCTGGTGGAACAGATTCAAGGGACGCGAACCGGCCAGGTGAGGAATCGAAAGGGGGAGGTCGCCACTCTCTTGTCTTCAGCTTTCTTCATATGTTATGAGGAAGCAAACAGAATCTCCTCCCCTCTCCTCTTCCTTCCTCTCTCCTGTCCTGTGAAGGGAAAGACGTCACTGGTGGAAGCATTTATTGCCTCATAAAGCCAGTTTTGAGTTGAATGGTGTGGTCAGCGTGAGGTTTAATTCAGATACTGACATGATGACACCTGTGAGCTGAAGGCGTTCACGCCGCACACAACACGAAGGCTTGCTCACAGAGTCCAGTTTCCTTGCTGTGTGATGTTCAGCAAGTCACTTAACCTCTCTGACTCTCAGCATCCTCTTCTGTAAAGTGGCGGCAGGAATAGGAAATACCTCATCATGTGATTGTGAGGATTAGATGAGTTAATAGAGGGGCGCTTGGGTGGCTCAGTGGGTTGAGCGTCTGACTCTTGATTTCGGCTCAGGTCATGATCTCATAGTTGGGGGAATCAAGCCCCACATTGGGCTCCACGCTGAGGCTACTTGAGATTCTCTCCCTCCCTCTCCTTCTGCCCTTCTTCCCCACTTGCATGCGCACGTGCTCTCTCTCTCTCTCTCTCTCTCTCACTCAAAACAAATAGAATAAGTTAAATAAGAATTAAATTAATCAGTAAACACCACCTTTTATTACAGAATCCTGACCCCATAATCAAATTTCCCCAATTTCTAATTGGTCTCATTTCTCATTCCCTATCTTATATGTAATATTAACTATATCAGAGGCATCCCATTTTATCATTCCTTGCTTACTAGGTACTGTTTTATTTTTATTTTAAAATAATTGAAAGAAATCCGATAGGAGTCTGCTGTTTGGTAGGAAGCCTTTTTTCAGGTGTCTGTGAGCCACTCATGGGCACAGCTGACCAGTGTCCGTCATGCCTCAGGTTAGATTTCTCATCTCAGCAGGATGGTGATCTGTTCATGCCTGTCACCTTCCACGCTGATCACAGATGACAAAGCCCAGTACTGATAAGCTCTCTTTCCTTCGCAGGCCAGGTTCTGTCCCTCCCTATCACCTTTTCTTATCCTGTTTTTTTCCCAGACACGGGCAAACATCTCATCAGTTTCCTATTTCTCTGTGGATATTTCATTACTTTAAAAAGGATGGCTTTGTGTACGGTCATCAGCTTTAGAAAGGCTAACTAGAATATACATTATATTTGGGGATATGGTTGTGAATAAAAGGACTCAAGGCGCAAATACGTTTTTATCCAGAACCATCTATAGCTACCTATAGATGTATATAGATATAGATATATTTATGCACACACATACATATAAAATAATAGATATGCAATGAACTTGGAAAGAATAAAGCTAATGGAGAGTGCCAGAGAAAGGAGATCCAGGTAAACAAAATTGCTTCCAGTTTTGTTTTTCTATTTTGTTATTTCCATGGTGCTGTTTTTTTTTCACTAAACTTCTTTTTTCTATTTCCTTTTTCAATTATTAAATAATAAATAAAGGAAAGATAAGGTAGAGAGGATTTGTATGATAAATATTAGGAAAATAAGCGTGATTCGGGGAAGTAACAAAATTTTAAAAGAATTTATAAAATGGGCAGGTGAGCTATACGGTGACTATTAAAAGTTAACATTATTAAGCATTTGCTAATAAATAAGATAATGCTTTGTGTGTACTGTAATATTGTTTCCTCAAGACTCCGCGAGGTAGACTGCTACCCTTAGGGCCATTTACAACTGGAGAAAGTGAACTTAGAAGAGGCACAAAGGTGTAAGGTTATGAATGAGTGAGGGGACAGGGCCAGAGTGTGAACCCAGGGCAGGCTGGCCCCAGAGTTCTTTATCACTGTGCCCCTTTATGATTATATAGAATAAATGAGCTGAAAAGGAAATGGAGACATGACAGAATAACTGAGGAAGAAGAAAGTTCTAGTGGCAAATGTCTTGATGGAGATGCTGGAATGATGGAGCGGGTGTTACAGGGAAGACAGGAGGTGAGGAGGAATGGGCGGAGGGCGGGGGGGGCGGTGCGGCAGGGAAAGAAGGGCCCGGAGCCAAGGCCTCATTATTCACGCTAATCAATATGTGAGGAGGCAAAGACGGTCCCACTGGAATTTAACGAATATTTTTCTCACATTGTGTGCGAGTTCACATACAGAAGCGGATGCAGGAAAACACAGCCATATTCAGACATTCACTGGCTGGTCTAACAGTTAATAAGTACCTGCTCTGTGCGAAGCATGGTGTTTGGTGTTAGAGTTAACAGAAAATAGCTTATGACTCAAGATGGGAAGAAGACAAAATGGCCTTTTTCAAAAGCTAAAGTCAAGGTGGCAAATGTAAGAGAAGGGCTAGATGATAAGGTCTAAGGGCAGAGGGGCTCTTCTCTGATACGACTGTGCCCCTCGGTTAAATTGTTGTGGGGGCCAATGGATTTGCTCTTGGTGTTGATGGAAGGGAGAGATTTAAACAAAGGAAGAGGAGTGAGGGACAAATTCCAAGAGTGGTGTTTGGAAACAGAGTCAACAGAGGGGCAAAGCTGGACCGAGCCTGGCATGGGGTGGGGGTGGGGGGCTGGACCCTAGGCCTGTGTAGATGGAAGGGCCTGTGGGTGTTTCGGACTCATGGAGTCACAGGTAGGGGCTGGATTGTAAAGAATGTTGAAAAACAAACTAGGGATTTTACTCCATAGACAACGGAAGTCTCCTAGCATTCGGGTAATACATTGGTGTTTGGGAAGATGAACATGTCTGACATCTGTTGAAAATGGCCAAAAATTGTTAAGAGAATTTACAGTACAGCAACATTATAAAGGTTGCCACATATACTTCTGGTCGCACTGGAAATATCGATGTTGCCATTTAAAAAATAATGTGGGGGGCACCTGGGTGGCTCAGTGGGTTGAGCGACTGACTTTGGCTCAGGTCACGATCTCACGGTTTGTGAGTTCGAGCCCCACGTCAGTCTCTGTGCTGACAGCTCAGGGCCTGGAGCCTGCTTTGGATTCTATGTCTCTCCTCTCTGCCATTCTCCTGCTCATGCTCTGTGTCTCTCTGTTTCTCAATAATAAATAAACGTTAAAAATTTTTTTTAAATGTGGGATGCACACCCATAAAGATGTTTCCACTTCTATTTAGTTTAAGAAAAAAAATTTCAATTTTTTTTAGTGCTTATTTATTTTTGAGAGAGAGGGGGGCAGAATCTGGAGCAGGCTCCAGGCTCTGAGCTGTCAGCACAGAGCCCAACACGGGGCTGGAACTCACGAACTGTGAGATCATGACCTGAGCCGAAGTCAGATGCTTAACTGACTGAGCCACCCAGGTGGCCCTAGTTTAAGAAAAAGTTTTCAGAAATCCTTGGTGTCTGATGATAATTTGTGTTCCCTTGAAATTATAATTCTGAATCCTGTTAGTATTACAAAAAATATTGATAAGCTTCAAAAATTAAAAATTTCAAGATTGCAACTTTGTTGAAATTACCCACGTGTTTTGGACAAGAACTGTAAGGAAACCCTTATATATTGGAGATGGGGGATTGTGAAGAATTTTATTAGTGTTTCCTATAGTGTGGTCTAAGAAAAAGACAGATGAGTGATGAATAGGAGGGATTGTGGCAGAAAAGGTAAAAGCCGTTGAAAGAATTTCATTGACCTTTTAGGGACTCTTGGGTTCTTAAACTTCCTATTGCACGAACAATTGGTACTTAGGGATTTCTGAATTCTCTTGGGGTAGGGTTCCATAACTTTCAACAGATTCATAAACTCGTTCATGACTCATCCAATGCTTGGATGACTAAAATAAATCTAAGGGAGTCTGGTTGTGAATGAACCCACCAACATCATTGTAACAGCAGTAATGAGAGCATCCGTTAAGAATTTTTCTAAGAGGTGGTGCTTTGTACAGTTCAGAAAAGATTTGAAAATATGTGATTAAAAAGATCTCTTTCAGCTGGGGTGATTTTGGTGAATTTTGTTAGCATAGGATTATCAAACCTCTTTCTCTGTTATTTTTATGAATGAATTACTTCTACATTATTCAAATGAGGTTTTAGAGATCAGAAGTAATGCCATTTTGAAAAATGAACTTACAATACAGTATATTCTTATACAAAGGTATATTTAGGGGTGTGTGTGTGTGTATGTGTGTGTTGTGTGTGTGTGTGTGTGTGTTTACTAAATATATAACTAAGAAGAGGTAGGGGATTACTTTGGTACTCAAATGCCTGTGAGGGGATGGGGAAAGGGGGAGAGGCCATTGCTTATAGCAACTGAAACTTCCAGAAAATGTTGATGAGTCTTGTTTTACAGCCGGTCCTATAAATGGAAATTACTTGCTCTGGGAACCCTGACTATATTTCTGTTAAATAATTTGAATGTTACAGGAACTGGTAAGTCCCAGGGAAGTAGTTAGGTCCATCATATGAAATTACTGATATTTGACCTTTGTGACCTACAAAGAGGCAATTTTATTTAGTTTGAACCCTAATACGTTTCCTATTCCTTACAACCTCCTTTTTTTTTCTGTTCTCATTTCTATCCCTGTTGTTATATCCTTCCAAATTTCAGTTATGCTTTCATCGTTGCTATTCTTTGAATTGTTCAATAGATTTTCATGTGTATAAAGACTATTCTAATTAAGAAGACTTTAAATGCAGTGCAATTAGATATACATTTGAGGGGCGCCTGGGTGGCTCAGTCACTTGAATGTTAGGCTTCGGCTCATGATCTCGTGGTCCGCGAGTTCGAGCACCGCGTCAGGCTCAGTGGTAACAGCTCAGAGCCTGGAGCCCGCCCATGTTCTGTGTCTCCCTTGCTCTCTGCCCCTCCCCCACCCGCACTCTGTCCTTCTCTCTCTCTCTCTCTCTCTCTCTCTCTCTCTCTCTCTCTCTCTCAAAATTAAATAAACATTAAAAAATAAAAAAGATACATTTGAAATAAAATGCATATTTTGACACATATATGAATAACCATAAAATAACTCTATATGAAAGCACTATGGGGATATAGTGTACGAGAAATTCTGGTTATTTTAGTACTCTTGTTAAAGGTATCAGAGTTTTTGACCACTTTCATTTGCAAAAACTCTTTTCTTACAGAATCGTTCTTAATTGTAATAATACTAGAGTTCCTTTTTAAAAGCGGTGGCTTGTAAAATCTGTCCATACTCAAAATAAGGGTCAGGAGTGAGAGGGAGAGGAGGATTGAAAGAAAGAGAAAGTGCGGGGTGAGAATTAGTGAATGTTTTGTTGGTTTCGATGGTGCACAGATTCAAAAAGAGAAGCAGTGTCGGCTGGTCTTTTGAGATATCGAAAAGTACACAACTCGCCACAAAAACATTTTCTCTCAGTCTCCCTCCTTAATTCAGCCTCGTGATGCCTTTCTAGAATCTTGGCGTTGTGACTATCAGCAAATTATAAAAAAGCACTAGGATGCCAGTCTGCTGTGCCATCAAATTATCTGTTGGATTCCTGGGTCTCTGTACTGTATTTACAGAAACAGATGGCTCTTATGACACTTTCACCAAATGACAGTGCCACTTAACTTGTCTCCACTCTGCAGATCCACATCCTTGAGAAACATGCCCGGTGATGCCTGTGACCATGTGGGTATGGCACAGTATTTCAGAGTGAGGGAAAGAATTACTCGGTTAACTCATTTTTTTCCCCACCCAGTTCGTAGGCTACTTCAGCAAGATTCTTTATTTCTCATTCAATCAGCTAAGTGACCTCTTTTTTTTTTTTTTTTTTTTTTTTTTTTTTAGTTCCTATAAAGGAATTCAAAAGAAAAGCATCTTTCAAAAGAAAAGAACTTACAAAATATTTCAGAAAGCTGGCGGTGCATGTGAACTGGGTCAAATATAAAAGCCTGCTAAATAATGACAAAAACAAAGATCATGAAAGTAAACTAATACTTCAGGGTACAACTCTTGCCTTCTGGAAGAATACTTGAATCCTGTTCTCATTTCCTCATTCATAGATGGTATCAGATTTATTGTTATTTAATACAACACGTGCATATAGCATCTACTATGTGCCAGGCATTGTTCTAAGGGACTTAAAAACATTAACTCATTTAATCCTCTCAGCAGCTCTACGAAGAAGGTGCTATATTATCTTCATTTTACAGATGAGGAGACTGAGGGACTGAGGTTGAATATGCATCATACATATTTTTTTTGAGGATTTAGGTATGTTTTATTTCACATATATGCAGACATATATTTCATAAACATGTTTATTTCATATATGCATATACACATTCATATTTATTGCATGTGCAAATGCATAGCATCATGTATATTCATAATGCGTCTACACACACATTATGATATTTAGAAGTATAAAATCTGTAACTTTTACAGTATAAGTATAAAAAGTAATTTTTAAAGACGGAAAATTTCCAATTGTATCTATTCAGATCAAAAGTTAGATACATGATTTAGGTTTATATGAAGAGGTGTATCTTTTAAAAAGCACATCTAGAGGCTCCTGGGTGGCTCAGTTGGTTGAGCGTCCGACTTCGGCTCAGGTCATGATCTCGCGGACCGTGAGTTCGAGTCCCGCGTCGGGCTCTGTGCTGACAGCTCAGAGCCTGGAGCCTGTTTCGGATTCTGTGTCTCCCTCTCTCTGACCCTCCCCGATCCATGCTCTGTCTCTCTCTCTCTCAAAAATAAATAAATGTTAAAAAAAAAAAATTAAAAAAAAAGCACATCTAGGGGCTCCTGGGTGGCTCAGTCAGTTAAGTGTCCTGACTCTTGATTTAGGCTCAGGTCATGATCTCACGTATCTCACGTATCTCACGTATCTCACGTGGGCTCGAGCCCTGCATTAGGCCCTGCACTGGCAGTGAGGAGCCTTCCTTGGATTCTCTTCCCCTCTCTCTCCCCCTTCTCTCTCTGCCTCTCTCTCTCTCTCAAAATAAATAAATAAACTTTTTTTTTTTTTAAAAGCTCACATCTAAACATTTTTATATACTTAAAATGGGTAATAAGTCATAGCATGTAGAAAGGCAGTTACACGCCAGTAGTGGATAAATCTGGACGACGTGGGAGATTGAATTAGGGGAACAGAAAGCAGAAGGCGTCCTTTGGTGCTATAAGTCACCTCACCTGGTCCCCATGATGGGAACTACATGTTTGCTAAGCAGGATGGCAGGAGTTAATAGCCTGAGGAGTGGAAAATGAAATATCCCGAATTCGATTTCTGAAGACCGAGCTGGTCTTGCGGAAGGAGCAACAGCTGTCGACTTCAACTTTTCCGAAGAAAAAAATACAGCACGGTGAAAGCAGTCTCAGTGGTGCTGTTGTAAAGTGGAACTGCACCCATTCCCATCATGACAGGACAGATTTGCTGGTGGATTTTTGAGGAGCCTGTTAAACCCCGTGCCTCCGTTTCCCGAAAACTGTTCCGAGTGGCCCACTGAGTCGCCCCTGTTGAAGAGTAACAGGTCACAGTGGGAGACAGAGGGAGACGTGGGCAGGCAGCAGCATTTAGCGTTTAATGGGTCTGAGGCTGGCGTGAAGCAGTGTGCCGAAATAATTCTGATTAGGCTCAGTCAGTCAAGCTGCATAATTAGACTCCTCTCTCCTCCATTCAGCCCCGGACCATGAGGAGCACAATCGCAGTTTAAAGCCCCCTTTTAAGTAGTCCTCACACTCTTCTCCAAAATACAACCTTCTTTCAGATTGCTGCTTGAGCCTGTTTTTTTGTTTTTGTGTTTTGTTTTTTATATACCAGTGGGAATAACTAACTGGGAAAAGAAAAGGTTGTGTTAACATATTAATAGAGAGACACAGGCGCATTCTCCTTCCCAGTGGGAATGTTTAAATTTTTAAGAGGCACTCCAAAGAAATGATTGGGGAATACCAAAAGGTGTAACAAATCTAAATCCTAGTCTCCAGCCTGGTTTCTGCTACCAGCAGTGTGTGCCGTATTGGTTGGTGAAGCATCTGGTTATCTTGTTCCTGATGAGTGGGTACCACCAGTAACGCATTCAGAGCAGCAGGTAGGTAATTGGGAGGAAATAACTCTAGAGGCTTCCCTGCCTCTGCTTGCTCCATCTTTTAAAAGAGCAAACAAACAAACAAACAAACAAAAAACCGGAAAATTATTTCCTATTTTTAAAGCTTTTATGAACACAGTTCAAAACCAATCAGGACATTTTCAGCAGAAGCAGATGTGCAGAGATAGGACCCCGTCAGGATTTTCTGATGTCTCTACTCGGTTGGGTTTTGAAGGTCACGTGGCCATGGTTATTGTTGAACTCCTGACAATATGCTTTGAAGGAGATTGCGTTACATGTTGGTTCTGCTTTTGTGAGGAAAGGCATTATTCCCACCAGGTCTTAAGAAGTGCTGAAAAGAACTTCGAAGAAATATAGCCACCCATTGTTCACGCCAGTCATTGTAATAAGCGGGGAACAGATTTTTAGGTTTGTTCTTAGGAAGCGAGGACCTTTAACTGAAAATATGCTAAATGGACGTTTTCTAAACTTGCGTCGTAGCCAGCGAATGACTTATAAACCTACTTCTCTTGAAGTTTTTCCAAAGAACCTTAAAGCCTGAAAAATAAACACTAGAAATTCAAGCAAAAACAGGTTGGCTTAAAGATTTGCGGCAACCCCCACAATGAGGTCCTCTTATATATCTAGTACGCTTTAGAACATCTCCCACTACTTTCTTTGGGTCTTCTTAGCCTACAATATAACTCTGGCATATTTAGAACTGTAGTGAAAATACCTGCTCACTATTTACTATTTGTCTGTACGTACTTATGTGTCAATAACACCTAGCTTACAAGAATAGTCATAACCAACATTTAAAAGTTTTTCCAGCTTGGATAGGTAAAGTACTAATGATAATGGGTAGCAGAGAGGCCTGAAAAAGGAATACAACTGAGAAAGAAATAGGGGAAAAGAAACAAAAACAGCTGCAATATTTATTTTTGTAAGATCTCACAGTAAACTTAAATAGAGTTTCGAGGCCACCATACAAGGAAAAAAGGCAGAAGTGACGGTTGTGAGTCCTGCGGATGGCAGGTTATACATGTGTGTGAAATAGGTTCTGATGCTAAACTAAGCAAACCGGTCCGAAGCAATCACTGTGTCCTGTACAGAAAGAATATTTAAAACAGCAACCAGATAGGAAGTCAAAAATGTCATTTCAAGTTATACTAGGCTAAAAATAAAGAAGAAATTATATAACACCTTACATCTTCTCCCCATAGGTGGAAATACGGCAGTTACTTTCTTAAAACAGCATCGCCAGACCTAAGCTAGCGTGTATTTTGCTAAACAGTTGTGAGCAACTAAACCGATTTTTCTTGCTTCTAAGTGGATACGAGGAAATGTTTAACCCCCATTGTATTGCCACAAAGCCCGGCTGATCACCCTGGGAGGCCCCGGAGGTCTGAGCAGCTTTGAATTGGCTGTCGAGAGGACTTTTAACATTTTACTGCACATGGTCCGGCCACAGCGGATTTCGGTCACCAGTGTTTTACATGCAGAAATGTGCGTGATGGGCACTTTGTGTAAGATTTTCCTTTTGCTCCAGGTGCGAAGCAGTAAGCAGTAGGAGAACTTGGTTCGAAAGGTAATGCCTGTGCTTGTTTCTGTGTGAAGGGAAGGGATGTGTGCTTCCTGGGACCCATTGATTTTTGATTCCCCTCCCAGGTATCGTGTTAATGATTTGTTTGAAACTGAAGCCAAGATTAGACTTGTACTCCAACCGTAAGGGCTTGTCCGAAGCTTTCTGTTGTCTGTTCATTGATTTGGTCTGATTTAGCGTGCTGATCTGGTTAGTGGAGTTTGTATCGAAAGTCAGTATCTTTCACGTAGCTTGTTAAACCCTTAGAAGAGGGACTCGGGCGGGGCGGTGCCCGGCAGGTTTAGTTCAAGTATTTTTAGTAGCAAATGTGAATACAGTTTAAAGAAAACTAGAAGCTAGTGAGTTTATGTTTGTTGTAAGGGTATATAGCAGCAGGGTGTCTTGACATGTGATTTCAATATAATTTGTCATTCTGTGTAGAGATGTTTGTTCTTAGGGGTCTCATGGGCCATTTTTATATTACCTGAAGACAATTTTCCAGCCAGGGCATACTCACCCTTAGCTACTGCACTCCTGTTTTGTTTTGTTTTGTTTTGTTTTCATACTGTAATGCAGTGCTTCCTGCAGTGCTCATTTCCAGTGTGGTGTAAGCTTTATCAATGTGCCTTTTTGATTTACAAGAAGATTCTATTTTCATTCTTTCTGCACTAGGTTGAAAGATTCCCCCAAGTTTTCTGTATTCATTCTGCATTCTGGAGAGTTTAGTGGTCAAGAGGATAAGGAAAGCTGGATTAGGCGCACTTTTTTTTTTTTTAATGCCAAATGCCATAATTGGATTTGTTAGCTTTAGCTCATGAAATATCTTCAAAGACCACCTGTGAGATTATATTCAATGTCACTCAGTTTCTTTGAACCTCATGAAATTAAACACCATGTGGTTATACTAATGCAGCAAAGTTTTGCATCCCTAAAAACACACCTCGGAATACCCATGGTCTGACTTTTATTACAGCTGGACCCAGAGCAAATGTACCGAAAGACATTCTTCTATTTTCCTAGGACAGTTTTCCCTGTGCTGCGAAAGAGCACAACCGTCACCATCGAAATAACTTGTACGTTTATATGCAGTGCTTTTCAGTCTGCATGGTCTAGTTTGATCCTCTTAAGAATCTTCTGTGGAAAGGACAAGTCTTATTACCCCCTTTTGAAGAAGAGTGCGCTTCAGCAGTGTGACCCTGGCTCTCAAGCTAGGAACGTGAGCTGGGGTCTGACGCAGGCGTTCGGACCAGTTGCTCTTTCCAAAACGCCGCGTAGGCTCCGAGTACTTGCTGTTTGCTCTAATGATCAGGCTGTTTGAGCTAAGCCCTTTTACTAAGAAGGCTCTGGTAACAGCTGGTGTTAGGTAGATTAAAAGTAAAATCAAAGCCCTTGGCTGGAAGGGGGAGTAATCAAGAGAGTGAGAGAAAAGAGAGAAAAGATCCCAAATAACTGAATGATCCTTAAAAGAACTGTGGGATAGGGAACATGACTCATGGAGCTCACTCGTCCCTCCTTTCTGTCCCTCAAAACAAGTCTCCATCCCTTTTTTGCTTCTTTCCCTGTCCCTGGTTCCCTCTGAGAACTTCACCATGCTTGGTCACCACGGGCCACTGTTCGTTACCCAATGGGACTGTAGGGCACCTTTCCCAGACTTGATATTTACATCTCATTTCCAGAAAATGAACTATCAACTCTGTAAATCTTCCCTTTCTATAACAAATGGCCTCGTTCTCGCACGTAACCTGCAGGAGAGAGAGAATAACATCAATTTCTGCTGCTGAGTCGCATTCACTGGTCATGACTGCCTTGTTTCTGTTCTGGATCTTCTGACTCTGTAAATAACTGTGATCTTGTAGCTGAACTCTCCTGCTTTGCCAGCTCACTTCTCTGGGACGTTCCTGACTGTTACTCTGGTTTTCAGGGTTTCTTTTATTTTTCTCGGGAAATCTCATTGTGGAGACTGTAGTCTATAATGATAGCTTGGCCATGAACCTCAAAGGAAAACTGAAATGCTTTTCAAGCCTTGGACCCAACCGAAATACTTGGTACCATATCTTTGGTGTAATGTTGTGAGGAGACACTCTCTTCTGCCTCCTTCAGGGTTCCGAGTGTCTCTCTTATGGGGAAGTATTTGTTAGCTATGGGTGTCTTTGGTACCAACATACTACTCAAGTCAGATCTGTTCATCCTGTTGGGTATGAGATCTTTGAGCACTCAAAAAGTAGAAAAGTTGGGGCGCCTGGGTGGCTCAGTCAGTTGAGGCATCCGACTTCGACGCAGGTCATGATCTCACGGTTCATGAGTTTGAGCCCACACTGGGCTCGTCACTGTCAGCACAGAGCCTGCTTCAGATCCTCTGTCCCCGCCCCCCGCCCCTCCCCCGCTCTCTCTCTCAAAAATAAACATTTAAAAAAAAGGAGAAGAGTTACTAGCTGTATTATCTTTTTGTGTTAACTTTGCATACTTCATTCAACACATTGCATGTGTTTGTGTGCAGATTTTTACACATGTATGTGCTTAACTATTTTTAAGTGGCTATTTATTAGGCTTTTGTTTTTACTATTGAAGATGATAAAAAAAAAAAAAAAAAACATTTCCCAGGACTCATAATTCACATCACCCAGACATCTCTGAGTGAGAAAAATATTCCAATGATCTAAAGATATGACTGGTACATACAGCTGTGAAATCATATGTAAATTTCTCCCCCTCAAGGTAAATGCTGTTATCAGTCTTGTGGATTTTTCCAGAACTACTTTCTATGCGTGTGCTAGCCAAAACTGATCTTTGACCATGACATCTCAAGTTAACCCTATAATCTGATCGCTCTGCGGAGTTCATTCATTTAAGGGATATGTTTACGGATGACCTCTGTGTGTTAGGCATTGGTCTAGGCACAGGGTGTATTGCATGAACAAAGCAGACAAGATCCCTGTCCTCATGAAGCATAGGTCCTAGTGCATTGGACAACAAATAAAATAAATTAGTAAAATATATAATATGTTGGGTGGTGATTAGTGCTTCAGGGGAAAACAAAGCAGGGAAAGGAGCTGGGAGTTGGGTGCATGTTGCCATTGGGAGAGGGCGGCCACAGAAGGTGGCTCCAGCCACGGAGAAAATGACATGTGAGTAACGCCCTGAAGGAGTGAGAGAGTGGGCAGTGCAAGTGTTTGGAGAAACTGGAGCCCCCTGCTGGACCTCAAGCTCAGGACATTTTTTTTTTTTTTTTCTAAATGGCAAGGGGTACGGCTGCCTGGGTGGCTCAGCTAAGCATCTCACTTCAGCTCAGGTCATGATCTCGTGCTCCGTGAGTTCGAGCCCCGCGTCAGGCTCTGTGCTGACAGCTCAGCCTGGAGCCTGGATTCTGTGTCTCCTTCTCTGTCTGCCCCACCCCCATGCTCAGTCTCTCTCTCTCTCTCTCTCTCTCTCTCTCTCTCTCTCTCTCTCAAAAATAACTAAACATTAAAAAATTTAAAAAAATAAATGGCATAGCAAGAGGTATTTTTTCTCTTAAGTCACCCCAAATGAAGAAAAGAGAAATAACTTATTTAAAGTAGTGATCCATTAATAGAAGTCATATATCACTTCATTTATAGGTTAAAATATTGCATTCTTATTTATTCTGCAAACGAGACCCAGATAAAAAAGCGAGAGTCCTCCCACGTACCTGGAGAAGGTGCCGTGGTCCCAGAACGCCAGAGTCCAAGATCTCTCTGGTTACACGTGGCTCCTTTATCACTGCTCTGAAGTTGCCAGGAGCTTTTCTAGGCTGGTTGAAAAGATTAGTGTATCTCCCTTCTTTTACCACAAGAGCCATTTCCAGAATCTCCTCTTGGATAGTGGCTGTTGCTACCATGTTTCTAGAGACATGGACCTGTACTGGAATGCAGCCACCTCCTTGCTGTTTAGTGAAGTCAAGTCTGTTCTTATTTCTTGGCCATCAGGGCTCCGGGCTTAGGCTTGCCCGATATATGGTGTCTGATCGGAATGGTCTCAGCTAAAGATAAAAAGTTAAGTACAGGGGGCGCCTGGGTGGCTCAACTGGTGAAGTGTCTGACTCTTGATTTCAGTTCAGGTCATGATCTTGAGGTTTGTGAGATGAAGTCCCAGGTCTGGCTTTGTGCAGACAGCATGGAGCCTGCTTGGGATTCTGTCTCTCCCTCTCTCTCTCTGCTCCCCACCCACTTGCATGCACTCTCTCTCTCTCTCTCTCTCTCTCTCAAAATAAATAAACATAAAAAAAGAAGGTATGAGGGGCACCTGGGTGGTTAAGCGTCCAACTTTGGCTCAAGTCATGATCTCACAGTTTGTGGGTTCGAGCCCCGAGTTGGGCTTTGTGCTGACAGCTCAGAGCCTGGAGCCTGCTTCGGATTCTGTGTCTCCCTCTCTCTCTGCCCCACCCCCCAACCTGTCTCTCTCTCAAAAGTAAATAAACTTTAAAAAATTTTTTTGAAGAAATATTAAATTTTACACACACACAAGAGTTAGAGGACGGTTAGCATTTCTTTGCTTTATACAGACATAAGAACATATGAAAACGGGATAATAATTTACTTAAAAAACGTGTGCACTCCTGGCGGGACTTCACTGACTCAAAATGGAAGCAGGTTTGTAGAGGTTACTGAAAACGGAAGCCCTCACCTCCTCCCAGACTTTTGTACCCAACGCTGCTTCTAAGGGAGGCTTTCTCCCCGCAGTCATCGGTTCTGTGACGCACTGCCCTTGATGAGTGGCAGGTGTCTTTACTGAGAACTTCAGTGGAACACATCTGGTCATTTGTGCTTTGGGAGAGTAGTGTTAAAAAGAAGACAACAGACCCAAACTAGAGTCGCTTATGCTATGTCTCTTGTCACCAAACCAGGACTGACTGACAGTTTTGACCATCAGACATGGAATCTTGAACCAGTCAATCAGGAATCGCCTGATCCGCCCTAGTGAGGAAATCCGCCTGATAGACACCTGCTATCTCCTAAAGGAAAACGACCTTGCAGTAGCCACACAGCTTTCCTGCCTAGTATGACTTCCTTGTTGCAGCCTCTCATTTCCTGCGGCTCCTTGGAGCTCCGTTCTACTGCTGGATTGGGTGCTGCTTGATTCTCATAGATTTTTCCTCAAATAAATTCTTTAAAAAATTTTCAGCATGCCTCAGCTTATCCTGTAACAGTAGTGTCCTTGCTGATTTGACCTCATCCAAATGTGGATTCTTTGACCCTTTCAAAAGGTGGTCTGATGGGAGAGAAAGTCTTAGTATTCACAGGGAGGGGGTGCAAGGGAAGGCTTCTACGGAAAAATATTCTTAGGGAGTGAAGGAATTAAATAAAGTACGGCGAGATGAAGAAGAAGGTTGTGATTCATAATTGAAAGCGGTGAAACTCTACCCAGGTGCTACCCCGGGATCAAACCCCTGATGTCTGCCTGAACTACTGCGGTTGTCTTTTATGTGGCCTTCCTGTCTCAACTTTGTTCCCCTTCAGCCTATTCTCAGCCGGATCCAGCCTTTCAAATGGAAGTCAGATCATGTTACTTTTCAGCTCAGAACCTCTCAAGGGTTTTCACTCAGAGTGAAAGTCGGACGCCTTGCACCCATGTTCCGGGTCCAGATCGTCTGCTACCCCCATTCCTTCTCTGCTCTCCCTTCTCCAGCTCTTCTCTCTTCCTTCACCACCTTGATCTCCTTGCTGTTCTCAAACACAAAATCTCTTACCTCAGGGCCTTTGCACTTGCCTGGAACCCTCACCTTGCCTGCAAAGCCCTTCCCCAATGGTTCTCACAGTCACATCCTTCAAGTCTTCCCTGACATCACACCTTCTCAAGGAGGTTTTTCTCTGACCATCATGTTTAAGATTACAGCCCTCTCCATCTCTGCACTTCCCTGCTTTCACCACACTTCCTCTTTTCCTTCCAACATATTACATTTGTTTACCTATTTATTTTGCTTATTATCTGTCTTCACCCCCAAAATATAAGCTACACGAGAGCAGGAATTTCTGCCTTTTTAAATTCACTGCTCCTTCTGGCACCTACAGCACCTGGCTGGCACATACGTACGAGGTGCTCAGTAACTATTTGTCAAGTAAATGAATGAACCATGGAAATTTAGCTGGGGAAAGAGAACTTACTTCCTCTGAAAGTAGTGAACGGCTGGAGATCACACCATTTAAAAAAAATTTTTTTTTAATGTTTATTTATTTCTGAGACAGAGACAGAGCGTGAGTGGGGGAGGGGCAGAAAGAGAATGAGACACAGAATCCGAAGCAGGCTCCAGGCTCTGAGCTGTCACCCCAGAGCCCGACGCGGGGTTCAAACTCACAGACCACGAGATCATGACCTGAGCTGAAGTCGGACGCTCACCCGACTGAGCCACCCAGGCACCCCTGGAGATCACACAATTTTAAATTTTTTTTTTTTTAACGTTTATTTATTTTTGAGACAGAGAGAGAGAGCATGAACAGGGGAGGGGCAGAGAGAGAGGGAGACACAGAATCTGAAACAGGCTCCAGGCTCTGAGCTGTCAGCACAGAGCCCGACTCGGGGCTTGAACTCACGGACCGTGAGATCATGACCTGAGCTGAAGTCGGACGCTTAACCGACCAAGCCACCCAGGCGCCCCTGGAGATCACACAATTTTAAAAAAAACCTTAAAGTGAAAAAAGTTTGTTGTCCGCATGGCTCATGCCTCCTGACAGGCTTGTTTTCTGGGTGTGCCAGATAGTGGATTGAGAAAGAAAGGCCTTGGATACCTCCAATGTCATGCTTTAATGCAAATGGTGCTGGGAACAGCAATGAGAAATAATGAAAGGAAAAAAAGGGGTGGGGGGAGGTAGAAATTGAAAATGGTTTGCTTCCAAAGTAATGATTTTCAAAGCAAAGGAATTGAATAGGAAAGAAATTAACAAAAACTCTGTCTCTGAAAATGCAAACTTCATTTACATTTTGATCTGTGCGATTTTTCAAGCTCAGTGATCCAAGGTCAGAGGGCACTTGTATTAGCATAGACCTTGCTTTGTTAATTCACCTCTGACTAAACCTCTCAATTCCTTTTTATGATGGTGGCGTTCCAATGACAATAAAACCAAGCTCTCATAACACCAGAAACATTTATACAGCACTTAGACAATTCCTAAATGAATTGTCCCCAGAGACCTTAAGAGATAGGTCAGGATTATTAACCCCATTTTGTACACAGAGAGGAAGTAATTTGCCTAATGTCACCTGGTAAGCTATTGAATTCATAACTTGATTGCTTTATTTGGAAATAATGGCTCATTTAATACAGGTCATGTTGCATTAAAGATGACCTCTTTTTAAATGGGCAGCTTCATATTTGAACTTAACTTTAGTTAGTGACCTGGAACTAATAGTATTCCAGATTTCCATAAGACCAGCATTTCAAATTCTCGAGTTGGGAGACTGATCTAGAGAACAGAGAGATCTGAGACTCCCAAAGCCATTTTGGGATTGACCAGGACTGGGCCACTCTGCTCAGATACTACTATGGAGAAATCTACTACAGTAGGCTTAGCATTTAAATCCCGTTTGAATTTCTTTGCTTTTTGCCGTTTTGTGTGTGTGTGTGTGTGTGTGTGTGTGTGTGTGTGTGTGTGTGTGTTTTTATGCTCATAACATTCCTTTTGGTTCAAAAAATCAGTACAAGTAAAATTGAAAATCAGTGCTTCCATGGACAACTAAGAAATGGAGATAAAACCTTATTAGGATGTCCCGGGTGCCAGTCAGTAAATATTGTGGGAACCACAGGATGAACACCACTGACACTACATCAGAGTTGTGTTTGGAACCCATTTTATTCTGATTCAATTGTGGCTCATTCCTTTTTCCTTCCAGAGCAGTATGATGAGAAGACCTCAGATTTCGTTCAATGACCATGGCAGCTACTTAGGAAGCGTGGAGGGGAAATAAAGAGCCCCACTCACCAGTGGGGGCTACTTGTGAGTTCGTGTCTCTGTCAAGAAGAGACTAAAAAGCCAGAGCATTTAAAGAGAATTTTGAATAAGGAATAACTTGCCAACTTTGAAAGCTCATAGTGAAAAAAATAAAAAAAGAAGAAGAAATGTCTAGTCTTTATCCAAATGTTTGAAAGTTTTTCAGACGTCTTATCATTTCATCTTTTTAGTGAGACTTGTTTAGCGCCAACAGTAAAAATGCAAATGATGCTTCTAATTTTTCAAAAAGAGATTGTCCCCTTCTTTTTATGGTAAATGTATTCATTTTTTTTTTTTTTACTCTGGCTAAATCTGACTTGTTGCATTTTTATCCCTTTCTCTGCAATCTGACATATGATTTGTGGCATCTGCTAGGAATATGAACTACAGTTTTGAAACAAATGACGTTTCACTGGGCATTTAAAAACACCGTTTTAAACATCAGAAAGATGCTGCATGGGAAATCTAGGAACGCGTTTGTACCCAAGTATATTAAATTTGTTTAGGCCAAAGTGTAAATTGATAGAACAATAATAGGTTTTAAACTGAGTCAGATTAAACTTTAAAATGAAGATCTTTGTAAGGCTGAATCTCAAAAAGCGATGGTGTTGGAGGCCTCTGCAAATAAACTGTGGTTCCCAGGCCCTATAAAACCGAGGGGGCTTTGGTTGTTTATGATAAAACGTACCCGGAGCTGCCTTGAGAGCCTTCTTGCTAGCTACGTTACATTCTTAAGGTAATTTAAGCAGAACCACGAATTGACAGATCTGAAGTGTATAAATGACAATTTGGTGAAAAGGTGAATTGTGTAAATTATGTGGGTCAAGTCTATACAACTTTTCTGAACTTTGAGAGATAGTCTAGAAAGTACTTTGTTGTTCTAAGGTCAGATGAACTCACTGTACAGTTAAAAGCGTGATGTTTCCTACTCCCTGTTTTTATCCGGAATTTGAAATGCAGAAATGTCTGTCACCTACTTCTTGAATGTTTAATCTACGTAAATTAAAATAGCCTGTGGCTAATTTGATTATATGTAAAAGGTGCCCTTGTTATTACTTTATGTATCTGCCCTTAGCACGCACAGTATTGTGCAGATCTGAGTTTTGTTCCCCATTCAACAGTATATATTAGCATCAATAACCATATTTTAAAGGAAGAAATGAGATGTATTTGATTCTTTGTTCAAGTTCTTAAATATTAATTGAATTTGTACAGCATTTGGTTAAATGTCCTGTTGTCACCTTATAGGTTAATGAAAGGTGCCTACGCAATCATGTTTTGCAAAGTCTAATATACTTCATTTCTTTGATCGAATTGTTTAACTCCCCCCCAAAGTATGCACTTTAAACAGTGTTGATCAAGTGTGGGCAACTTAATTTACTAACCTTGCAAATTCTGGTGACTGTTTTAATCATATTCAACTTCATTAGTAGGTTTTATAATAGAACCTTAAGAGACTATGTTTTGATTAGCACTAAAAAATTAAAACTTGGCATGCTGTTTAGAATTCCTTATCTGATCATGATAATTCTTTGAAATGTTAAATACTGTCTTTCATCTGAGAGCTTCAAAGAGTTTCACCTATTTTCATAACTGTATAGGACTTTACTTATAGTCCTTTGCCCTCATTTTCTGTTGGTCGTTTTTAAATTGTGAGAGCAGCCAAGGAAGTATCATTTTTGATCAGATCATTCCTCTCCCACCCCCAGCCTCGTTACAGTACATCGATGGCTCCCCATTGCCCTTAAGACAGAAACGGAAAGATCCACGGGGCTCTGCGCGGCCCCTGGGCCTCCGCCTGCTTTTCTTGCCTCGATGTGGCCACTCTCCACTTCCTTCCCCTCTTCCCTGGTGCCACATTGTCCCTGCCCAACCCCGTCCGTCAGATCTCAACTCAGACATCAGTCCCTTCACAAAGACCTTGACTGAGCCAGTTCCCATCACCACACAACACACTCTAGGAGTCCACACATCTCTGTTTTGATGACTTTCCAAGGTGGATATTTTAGATTCATATATGTCTCCTGTGGCCAGCTAGAAGCTTCATGAGGCCAAAGAAGGGTCTGGTTTGCTGATGTTTTCATTGCTGTTTTTTCACCGTTGTATTTCTGGTGCCCAAGCATAGAGCTTGGCAAGCGACAGACATTTAATAAATACTTGCAGAGTGTATGAGGGGATGAATAAGTAAATGCTGTCCGAGGACAGGACTCATTTCTATTCCGTTCACTGCTAGGTCTTAGTGCCTAGAACAGTGCCTGCCTAGGCCACAATAATTCTCCTTAAACATCGGTTGAATACATTCATGGTTTCCTAACTTCTCAAGGAGATAGAAAGTACGGGAGAGTGTAGGGTTAGGTTCATTTTTTTTCCTGCAAATACCCTATCATATTCATTAATGTACTGAGTTGGAGGGAAGCCTATAACCATGATTTTTTTTTATTGGGGCAAAGCATATATAACATAAAACTTACTATTTTAACCATTTTGAAGCGTACAATGGTATTAGGTGCCTTCGAGTCATCATGTGATCATCACTCACCCATCTCCAGGACTTTTTCATCATTCCTGACTGAAACTATTCATAAAACAATAACTCCCCACGTAGCCATGTGGTTTTACAAAGTTTTATTTGTTTGCCTTAGAATCTTTTCTTCCAGCGCATTATGTAGAAGTTCGAGGTGCAAAATAGGTGAACATAACTGCTTTTGCTTCTTGAATAGGGTTGGATTCCTCCCCTACCTCTGTTTCATTCTGTATCGTGTTGGTGGTAACATTATCTGGAGACTGTTCTGGGACAGGGATGCCCAGGGGAGGTGAGTGTGCTACCTGGGGCCACAGACATCCATCTCCACAGCCGTGGATGAGGTCTCATCTCCCCCAGTTCAAACCCGGAGGGTATCTTTGTTTCCTCCTTCTCTGTTTCACTACCTCCTCTGCAGACACACATACGTGTGCGTGAGTGTGCGCGCGCGCGCGCACACACACACACACACACACACACACACACACACACACATACACACACGGGTATACATTTATAGTCACTGTCCTGAGACCGTGAGCTGCTTAAAGATTGGGATCATGGCAAACTTGTCTAGATTCCTAAAGCTCTGTAATGCTTGTTGACAGCATGTTTTCTACCCCGTGGATAAAAAACTTCCCCAGTTTGACTTTCCTCTAGGAAGGAAGTCTGACAGCCTCACAACGTGGTACATTTCACGGTTTAACCATCAGAGACCTTTTTCACCACGTTGCTGAGAGTGTGGCCCAAGACCAAGTGCATCAGAAACCCCCGGGCTGCCTATTAGAAAAGTGGATTTCCAGGCCCCGCCTACACCTACTGAATCAGATGCTCTCAAAAACTATTTTCAACCTTCCCCGTGTTGTGGGTAGTGTGTTATTTTATGTGCTGTCAAGTAAATGCTCTGTATTTGTTTGGTTTGTATTTAGTGAAGTTTTTTCAACTATCTGCTCCGTAAAATTTTCAGGACCTTCATTTATTCAATGACAGTTTAATTAGCCTCCTTTAAGCTTTTTCTTTCTGGAGCAAAATAAGCACTGTTACTTTAATTGTCTCTAGTAGAACTTATTTTAAAACTAAATCTTTTCCCCTTAGATTATACGCACGGGAAAAGGACCAATGAGGGATAGATTTAATCTAAGGTTTCTGGGGTGCCTGGGTGGCTCAGTTGGTTAAACATTCCACTCTCTTTTCTTTTTTTTTTTTTTTTTAAATGTTTATTTATTTTCGAGAGAGAGAGAGAGAGAGAGAGACAGAGTGTGAGCAGAGGAGGGGCAGAGAGAGAGGGAGACACAAAATCCGAAGCAGAGCACAACACAGGGCTCAGACCCATGAACTGTGAGATCATGACCTGAGCTGAAGTCAGACGCTTAACCGACTGAGCCACCCAAGCGCCCCATCATGCCACTCTTGATTTCGGGTCAGGTCATGATCTCACGGCTCATGGGTTCAAGCCCCGCGTCAGACTCTGTACCGAGAGTGCAGAGCCTGATTGGAATCCTCTCTCTCTACCTCTCTCTCTGGCTCTCCTCTGCTCATACTCTCTCTCTCTGTCTCAAAAAATAAACAAATAAACTTAAACAAAACTTTAACGTTTCTGTTATATTCACAACACACTGACTCGATTAGCTAGGGCAAAGCTAACTGTTGTAACAAACCCCCACATTGTAGAAACTTCACTGGGTTAGAATTCCCTTCCCATTCTGGGACCAGTCCAGTACTGGTAATGTAAGACCATTTGTGTGGATAGAAGGGTCTCTACTTGTCCCTCTTCAGGGACCTGTGTTGACACAGGCCATGCCATGTGACTTCCAAAGTCACACTGGGCGTTGACATCCAGCCAGCAGTAGAGAGATGACTTATGGGAAAGACATTTGCTTCTTAAACATGTGGGCGAGGAATTGATACATATTAACTCCCTTACATCTCACTGTCTCGCCTAGGGGCAAGGGGAGCTGGAAAGGTAGAGCCTGGACAGGGGCCTCTTCCCTATGGCCACTCTGCATGGCAAAGGGGGGCATGGCTCTTTGGTAGAAGGCGAGCCGTTACTGCACACTGGAATTGGAGGTTTCTATTTATAGTAGTTGCTCCTGTTAAACCATGAAATGTGCCATGCATGTAGGTTAAAATACTGCAACAGTGTACGTGACAGCATGATTGCCAGTGCCCTGACCGACAGCAAGATGGCATATATCCAGCATGCCAGACATGAATGTAATTTGCTCACTGGCAGATGTTCGCGCCGGTCTACAAGGTAGCGAATGGTGATGTTACTTGAAACAATGTTAAGCTTCTGGGGTTGGGGGCGGGGCGGTCAGTCTTCCATCTGTATAATGTGATTGATCAAGGGATGAGTGGTTTCACTTCTCTGAAAGGTAGAGCATGACACGGGTTTACCTCCAAGTTCCTGATCACAGTGGATCCCTGCCCTGCCCCCACCTTGACGTTTAAGAGATCACAGAGGCGGCCCCAAGTTCCAACAGGTTTACTAGTCTTGCAAGAGTAAACTGCACTAGATGCTAAACTTGGGTCTGGAATGTAGGACCCTGTATCCTTGGAACCCCAGCCACCGAGGCTGCTCTCTGGTGCCATCTGGTTGAACCCGCTTCATTCCAGATCATACTCTGCTTTTTGGAATGTATTTTGTTTCAGAGGCTGCTGAAGTGCAGAGAACTGGGTTTCAAGATGATTTGGGCTTTTCGCCCCTGCCAAACTGAATTAGGCTGCTGGATGGCAGGCATACCCAGGGAAACCAAAGATAAATGCCAGTTTTAATAGGGTTGTTTGTTTATCCTTTTCTCTCCAGTTAATAAGTATGAATGGACCCCAAATTCAGTCCAAGGATCATGTCAAAGGCAGGAAGTTGAGAGAAAAAGAAGAGTTGGTGGGGGGAGTTAGTCCATGATTTTGATACTATTGAAGTTTTGTGAAGACCAAATATTAAAAATAAGTTTGTGAATCATCATCATTTCATAATGGTAAAAGCGCAAAACAATTTTGCATGCTCCATAAACACGTAACAGTGCAGGTGGATAAATACGTTGTTACATGTGAGGTTTTCAAATTGAATGTTCTAAAAAGTATTGCTTTGTCATATTGATTTTTTAAGAGTGTAAACAGGAAATAAAATCATCACAGTGGAAAACAGAATTGGCTTGAGGGTCAAATGCCTGGCATTTTAATGTAATCTGCCTTTTGCTGTATCATCCATTAAAGCCAGTTGTTAGAAATCTACCTTGCAGAAACCAAAGAGTAATATTAGCATTTTTAATGTCCTCACAGTTATGCCAGAGTCTAAACCAAATGAGATTTTGACTGTTTTTGCTTGCTGTTACTTTTTACCCCGTAGCATTTGCAATAACAGATTTTCAGCTGCATGTGCAATGTTATAGGTTCTCATTTGAAACCAAAACAAACAAAAACAAAAACAAAATTCCTGCAAAACATCCGTGCCAATCAATAGTTCTATTTCCTTTGGAGCCATCAGGAAATGCATTATTTTTCCATGAGTGGCCAAGGCAAATGTGCACTTTCTTGAATTATTGAATGTTTTAATGTTATACTTATGCACCATTGAATTCCTTTTATTGTAATTGATTTACTGTGTGTACTGTGTCCTTTGGGTTTCTGTATTTTTTACCTAGATATTATTTATCTTTTCTGAAGGCTACTTTTAAATTACATCAGATCTCATCTTGACCTTTTGACTTAGGACTGGTTTTATTTAATAGGATAAGTTGATTGTATTTTGGTTAAAGGAAATTGAGTTGTTACTTTGTTATTGGAAAAATAATCCTTTAGCAATGATGTATTACCCCATTCTGTCAACCTAGATGTGTTTCAGAGTGATGAAAGCCCATTGATGCAGTTGTCAAAGCAAGAGTAATGAATGTACCAAAAATTCATTCCCTAGAAATGTTTGGCATAATTGCTGACATGGTAATACAATTAATACGTAGTCTTTTGGTGGTCTTTGCAGAGGCTCGGGGGTTTCAGTCGTCACAAGGAGGTTAAAAATGAGGCCACGCGCTATCAATACACATATATATCAATACACATAAGCAAAGACGAAATAGTTTTCCCCACACAACGTCTGTGGGAAACCACACCCACAGACGTGTGTGTTCTTTTCAGGACACTTTGCCCTGAATTGAATTATACTAAAAGCAATTCAAGTTTATCAAAAGCACCCCATTCCTTGGACTTCTCTTTAAAATCTGTGTTCAAAAATGTCTTCTTCTACACCATACCCAGTGGTATTTTCAGACCTGCCCTTTTTGTGAAACATTGCTAATAAAGGGCATTCTTGGCGGGGGGGGGGGGGGGTGTGTGGCATTGGAATGATAGTGCAGTAGATGTCGCTGCCCGTCGGAGACTGCTGGCCACGGGAGACGCTGGCACCGTCTGTGGTGTGGGCGCTTCCTGCTGACTCCATGTAAATGGAGTCGCCCCATTTACATGCCCCCCATTTACATGCCATTTACATGAGACCTTCCTGCAGGTCTCAACCCTGTGGCCCTCCCTCCTGCCTCCCCAACCCTATGATTCTTGGCTCCCTCAGTGTTTCCCATCAACCTGACCGCCCTTTCCAACAGCTTCTTCTGCTGCTTTCCTCCCCATAAATCTCAGGAGCACCCCGTCTCCAGGTTCATCCTGGCCTCTCTCAAAAGCTCTGCGGGGAGGTAAAAGAAGTACAAGTTTTGGATTGACTCAGAAGTGGATGTAGTCATGGGAGTAGGGTCATTTACTCACCCTCTCTGTGCTTCAGTTCGTGCCTCTGTGTCAAGGTGATGATGACACTTACAGAATTGGTGCGTCACCTATATACACAGGGCCTGGGACACAGTAGTAGCCCATAAAATGTGAGGTCTCTTTCTCTTCCAGGTAAAATTTGGGCAAGATTAATTCTGTTGACATGTGTCTTTCATAGGTCCACTTCCCAGTAGTTAGCTGTAGCCTGAAGTCATCTGTGATAGAGATTTTCAGCAGTAGCTCCACAGCAACGTGTGTAGATGCTTCAAACGCAAGGAGTGGAACCAAGTAGCTGGGGTGACGATTCCCCTAAGAGACTTGGTTCGGCAAACTAAAGCACCCTTTGAGTTTTTGTTGACTTTGCCGTTCGCAAAAATTCGTGTTAGAAGAGACTTGAAGAAGGAAGGAACGAGCTACCCTTCTGAGTTGCAAATTCGCCTTACCCTGATTGTTTGGGGGTGAAAGATGGTGATACGTTTTGGCCGGCAACCCAGGAATGCGTACATTTGTGGTTCCCAAAGGAGATACTTGCAGGGGAGACATTGACAAAACAAGACAAATAATGACGTATATTGGCTGAGGCTTTGGTCTTGAGTCCCAGGGCAGAACTCCATTACACTGGTCTAGAAGAGGTGACGGACTCCTTTCCCCTGAGTGACGTTGGCTTGAAATGACCTGGAAGCAAAGTACTCCCTTAGGTCTGATTCCCTAAGGCCCAAACCGAGGTCAGACATTAACCCAAGGTCCACATCCCTCAGTGGGAGGGGTTTCCCTCATGTCCACTATGGTGCTGGGCAGAGCCAGAAGCGGACCCAGACTGCCCTGGGGGAGAGAAATGGTGGAAAGATGGAGAGACAGCGAGGTGAAGGGGGAGGAAGGAGACAGATCTACATGCTAACCTGATAAAGTTTCACCTGTAAAGGTGCACTTACTTATGTGTTATACTTTTATCCTCGTTTATATTATTTTATATTCTTACATCCTCACATATCCTTGTATATATATTCTTTTATCCTCTTTTATCCAGTGCATTGACAGAATATATTACATGTTCCATATGTTTGTTGAATTAACTTGTTACTGTAGACATAACTTCAGATTCTTGCAAACTCCTTCTTACACACCTCAAAAGAGGTTTTTAAATGCGGGAACTAGGGGCACTTGGGTGGCTAAGTCAGTAGAGCATCCCACTCTTGATCTCAGCTCGGGTCTTGATCTTAGGGTCGTGAGTTCGAGCCCCATGTTGGGCTCTGTGCTGGGCGTACAGACTACTTAAAAAAGAAAAAGGTGGGAACTAAATAGAAGTGAAGAAATTCTTGATTAATCTAAAATTATTTTGTTTTGTTTTTTTCTTTCCTAAAATTGGTTTTAATTCCAGGGAGGAATCATTTACCTCAGCAACATTTAAGAAATATTTTTTTTTAATGTTTGTTTTTGAGAGAGAGAGAGAGAGGGGGGGGGGGGGCAGAGTGCAAGTGGGGGAGGGGCAGAGAGAGAAGGAGACACAGAATCCGAAGCAGGCTCCAGGCTCTGAGCTGTCAGCACAGAGCCCGATGCAGGGCTCGAACCCACAAACTGTGAGATCATAACCTGAGCCAAAGTCAGACGCTTAACCGACAGAGCCACCCAGGTGCCCCTCAACAACATTTTTTTTGTCCTAATAAAATGTCATTGCATCAGATCCAATGAAAATTATGAAGAGTGGTTTTACCTGTCACTGAGGTAAAGGTCTTTGCAATTTTACACAGAAAATGTTGTATGGCGCACACGTAAACAGGAACGTCTGAGATGATTGCACATGTTTTTATCTTATTAATGGGATCTCTTTGCACTTCACAAGTTGCCTTCATATTTCAATGCAGTCGGGAGTTCCTGAATTGACACTTGTTTCTCCTCTCTGAAAGGTTTTTTCAGAGGTCTGATAGTATGACTTCTGTTTCCAAAAATCCAAAGTCCAAAAAGCCACACATCCTCCCTTAGAAAGCCCTGGGTGTCACTGAATTGGTTGTCTAAGAAAATGAGCCCTAATGGACTCAGCTGCGATTGTCTTCCCTGTCCGTGCTGTCCTTTTCTGGCTAGTTCTCAGCTGGAGTATCTGCAAAGGGAGCATTCAGGCTGAGGAGCACGGGGAGTTTGGAGCTGGTCGAGCTCTGGAGCTGTCCATAGCTGAGTCTTTGTCATAGCCCCGATAGGGATCCTCCCCCTTGGCTGCCCCCACCATCCCTTTATGACCTTCATTGAGAACTTGGGGGGCCTTCCAAACAAAGTCAAAAGAATTCCTACTCTCCTACGTGAAAAAAAATTTTTTTGAAGTTTATTTGTTTATTTTGAGAGAGAGAGAGAGAGAGAGAGAGAGAGAAAGCCAAAGTGGGGGAGTCACAGAGAGAGAGAGAGAGAGAGAGAGAGAGAGAGAGAGAGAGAATCCCAAGCAGGCTCCACACTGTCAGTGCAGAGCCCAATGCAGGGTTTGAACTCCTGAAACGTGAGATCATGACCTGAGCCGAGATCAAGGGTTGGCCACTTAATCGACTGAGCCACCCAGGCACCACCCCCTAAATGAAAAATTTTAAGAATAGCAACAATAATAAGGGAGCCCGCAGCAAGGAAGTATTTTAGCCTCACTGTTTAAGTGCATACAAAACAAAACAAAACAAAATTTTCCATTTTCTGAACTGGAAAGAGGGAACAAGCATGTCGCTTTCGGCTGGGTTGCATTAAGGGGATGGCCACCAGAATTATTTTTAGTCACCTCTCTGCTGTCACTTTTGATTGAAACCAGCAGAGATGTGTTTTGGCAAATCTATTCATAATTTGTCTTTCCTTACAGGGCTCCCCCGGTAATTGTGTTTCCCATCAGGGAGTCAGTTGGAGTTAATGTATTGACAATCTGCTGTGATTGACGATGACTGTCTTGTTAACATTTCCCCCACTCTTCGACCCACAGGGCTACCCTAAGAAGACATTTGGTTTAAAGAATTAAAAGAACAACTTCTTCAGACAGGAAGACCTTCTTCAAAGGTAGGGGTTTGTCTTCTGGAAAGGTTTAAGTTAGTATAAAGGGAGTTATACCATAAAATGATCTGATTATGTAATATTATTGCCATAATTAATACTCTTCAATCCGAAGCGTATGATGAAAGATGGAGGTAGGAATATAGATGCGAAAACATGAGTCATACTGCTTATCCAAGAGGATGGATCAAATATACGGGGGAGAAAACCAGCCCTTCGTGTCCTTCCATAGTAATGAGACTTTTGTTTTACTAAATCATGCATCATAAAGTTTAGCAAATAGACACCAGAGTGAACACATTGCTAGTAAGCAATATGTTTCTGAAGGAATTAAAGATTTAAAAGGCTAAGGAATCATTTACAAGAAAAGAGTTTTCCTTCTGATTCAATCATGTATCAGAAAACTCTCCTGAGAATATACTTATCCGCACATGAATTTTTTGTTGTCTCACAATGAAGTCCATATAATACAACAGTCTGTTTGGAAACTTTGAATATTACTTTGATATGTGCTTTCTGCTTTGTAAATCAATTTGCCACCCCCGCTGCCCACCACTTTCCCATTTCGGTCAGAATTATCAGCTCTAGAACTGTCTCTTCCCGGCCTGTGATGCCTTCTGAAAAGCCATCTATTACAGTGTTGAATTTGATGAAGGGTATCTTACTTGGAGATCTGGAACATAGTTCTGAGAACTCTGTCTCATAAGGAATTTATGAGAGCGTGATTGTTCAGACACTTAGTCCTCTGCCTCATAGGTTTCATTTAATAAATAAAGAGACTCTCACGGACTTTAATTATGAAAAGAAGATTGTCTGCAAGATTTTGAGGTAGGAAAATCTTGCAAGCATGTTGTCTCTTGTCCTTGAGAAATGCCTAAATTGATCCATTCAGATGCCATTTTCTGTCGAAGAGGAAATGACTCATGCCTCAGTTGAATTTGCTTCCATTGTGTTGTATTAAAACTGACTTCATATAACTAATTACTATGGTGTTTCAAAACACCGCCAGAAATCCCCAAATCAGTAGCCTGGAAACTAAGAACGTTGCTTTGTAGATCAAGTAGTATATATTTTGTTCGGCTTGAAGAGTTCTTGAAAAGTGAAAATTAGTAAACACTAGCAAAAGTGCTGAGTTGGACACCTATGACCAATACCAAAAGAGCCTAGTTTTCTATCAATGGCTCTTTGAATAGAAACCTCCCTTCGTTAATGTAAAATGACTTAATTTATAAAGTTTTGATACACCTATACACACGTCCTCCAACAAGTGTCTGTAAAATAACACCTACAAGGTAAAACAATGGAAAAGTAAGACCCTTCTATGCTGACAGGGACATGGAAGTCTGGATATGCCAAATCACAGTTGTTAGGAATTAGAAATCATTAGTAACGTCGTTAAGGAACATAGCCTACAAGAAATCGCTAGTGTCACTGGTAAATTACGGCAAGTTCTGTAGGTTATAAACTGTGTGTACCTAGGGGAGATAGAAAGACAGCAAGACCGGGTGCTTATTTGTAAATGGTGGTTTCTAGTAAAAGGGAAAATACATGAAGACCAGGCAAGCGAAGGGACCACTGAAAAGGAGTGTATGGTGCCCTTGAGGGGGGCCGTGGTAGAGTTCCCTAAAGGGGGTTCTCCGACTTTCAAGGGCACTCTCATGTGGTTTCTAGGGAAGTTTTCCTGGCTAGATGCACTGTGTTCTCTTCATTCATTGTGTGAGGGCTGTTTCACTTAAAGTCTTTGAGAGGAACAAGCGACAAGGTCAAATTCTACCTTTCGGGGTACATTCTCATTGATCTTTTTGGCCAGTCTTCTGTTAAATGACTGAAGTGAACTTTTAGTGGTCAGGAGCCACAGAAATATCTCATTTTATCTTTGTGAAGAATTTAATCCGGTTGAAACTAAATACGGAGTGTCTTCCCCATTTCTTCCTCTCGTCTCCCTGAAACAAAGGCGCCCTGAAACTTCCCCAAATTCTGAAGCACTCTTGTATTCAGAATGTCCCCCGGCTATTCAAGAATTCAGCCTCTGACATTGGAATAAGAAAGTTTTTTGTAGCTACTTGAGTGTTCAGTAGTCTTTCCCACGTTCGCTGCTGTGCCGTGGTATCCATGAGATGTGAATGACCACCACTGTGGTTTGTGAACCCACACTTCCACACCCACATCCTTCTTTCCGGAAAGTGCTACCCTTACTGATTGGTATCCAGTCATGTAGAAAAACCGTGTTCACCTCCATCATTAACAGTGATGTGTAAATTCTCTCCAAGGAAAAGAATACTCTCCATTTCCTCTGCCTGGTTTGAAAACCTTGGGCTAAGATGCAGGACAGCTTGGGGCGCCTGGGTGGCTCAGTCCATTCCGTGTCCAACTTCAGTTCAGGTCATGATCTCAACGGTTCATGAGTTCGAGACCCGCGTCAGGCTGTGTGTGGACAGCTCAGAGCCTGGAACCTGCTTGGGATTCTGTGCCTCCATCTTTTTGCCCCTCCCCTGCTCACGCTCTGCCTCTCTCTCTCTCTCTCTCTCTCTCTCTCTCTCAAAAATAAATAAATGTTAAAAAAAAATTTTAATGCAGGACAGCCAATGATGGAGTTCTAACAAGCGAACCAGAGCAAAGAGGGGGAAATGCCCCCAAAATCACTGTGTAGGACTGCTTTTCCGTGCTGGCATTTGTGTTAGTGTGGTCCTGGTTGTAACTATCATAACTCTGAAGAAGAATCGTGCCCTGTTCCACTTTAAGGCACGTTCCCATTTGGCGAGCTGTATAAAAAGGAAAATCTGACAGGCTATGGTAGTTATTAACGATTGGATTAGGTTGATGTTTCAAAAGCTGTTCTTCCCCTTGGCCTCAGCGTACTAACTTTTACAAAATTATGTATATACATTAGGAGAAGGGTATTGATATTCTAAGTAGATAATAGTAGAACGGATCACAGTAAAAAGACTTTATCTTATAATTAAGTTGATTTGTGAATGTGCATCAATATTTTGTCACAAAGCACAAGGGGATCACTGTTTTTAATACTGTTTAACAATAAAGAGATCTATCAAAGGGTGCCTGGGCGGCTCAGTCGGTTAAGCGTCTGACACTTGATTTGGGCTCAGGTCATGATCTCACGGCTCGTGAGTCCGAGCCCCGCATCGGGCTCTGTGGTGATGGCACGGAGCCTGCTTGGGATTCTCTCTCTCTCTCTCTCTCTCTCTCTCTCCTCCTCTCTCTCTACCTGTCCCTGCTGTGCACTCTAAATAAATAAATAAATAAATAAATAAATAAATAAATAAATAAATAACTGAAAAACAACAACAACAACAACGAGATCTATCAAGGTTTGTCCTCCAGCGTCACTGTAAAGCGCAGAAGTTTTGTCTCTTGTTACTGGACACCAGGCAACTGTGAATGAAGCACATGAATGAAAAGCTCCCCGGGGAAGCCTGGGGCTGACGAAAACCAAGCCAGGGATCTCAGTCTAAGCAAAGGATAGTCACCTCTTTATGGTTTGACACCGGCTAGAGCTGACTAGGAATTTGGTCAGCTAGAAAACCAGAAGGATCTTTTCTTGCCCTTGCTGCCTTCCTCCCTCTTCACCCTGACATATGCTGAGGTCCAGGGCCCTCTTGAGACCTTAGCACAAGTGGACAGGCCCTGCCTTGTGATCGCGGCCACCTTGGGCATGGAATGTTGGCTCCGCACCAAAGTGCCACCTTCCTGGAAGCTGAGAGAGAGAACATTCCGTTTCTCCATCCCGGCATTCTCCGCACTTGCCATTACCATGCGGAGCCTGAGTAACTCCCTGTGACCTGTGGTCAGGGGAAAGCATATTACATCTCACCCGCAGAGTTTCTGTGGGGAGGCTGAATTCTAATACACGTCCCCATGTTTATCTCCCAGTTGTTATGGCATCTGTGATGGAGATGCCTTTATTGGTTACGTTCCTTTTACCCCTTACATCCTCATCTTCGTAATTCACAGGGGATGCAACCATTTGTCTCTGGAAACCCACCCTAGACCCCCTCCCACTACCCCGGCTGCTCAGTCTGATGGCTGTCTCCAAAGGCTCAGAAAGGTACCTGAAGAAGGACGTCTGTATTCTCTCGTGGGAGGTGGAGGGAGGGGGCGATCAGACAAGGGTGGGAGAGAGGTGAGAAAGGTCACATCGTGGTTGTATGGCTGTGACAATCATGCCCGTTGTCAGTAGTGGGAACCCTGCAAATGTCCTGTGTTCTTCCCCTCTGCTTCCCTCTGTGTTCTGGTGGACAGAAAGATCTGCTTGGGATCTGGAAGGAGAAAATTGCCTGAGTCACTCCCGTACAGGAAATGTGTAGCGACTTAGTGCTTATACACCAGAGGGTTGGTGCGGTGACCTTTGCAAATAGCTCTTTGCAGATACTTACTGGGTCAGATTTGTTCTCCCTGGTGCACTTGTGGCTCAGTTTTAAATGTTTAAAACACTTCGTTTTAAATGTTTAGAGGTAGAGCAGGTGGTGAGGTGAGGCCAGATCAACGGGACTTTAACTTGGGCATTCACTGAAACGACCAGAACCTAGAACCGTCCCACTAGGGCGGGGGTCATTGCCCTGTGACCCTTGTTCCCAGCAAACACAAGCTCTGCCGCAATAGCTCTGCCCCTGAGAGGAAGCCTGTTCAGAATGATAATTAGAAATGGTATTCCTCGGGGCGCCTGGGTGGCTCAGTTGGCTGAGTGTCCGACTTCGGTTCAGGTCATGATCTCGCAGTTCGTGGGTTTGAGCCCCGCGTCGGGCTCTCTGCTGACAATTCAGAGCCTGGAGTCTGCTTTGCATTCTGTGCTTGCCTCCCTCTCTCTCCCTGCCCCTTCCCTGCTCATACTCTGCCTCTCTCTCTCTCTCTTGCTCTCTCTCAAAAATAAACATTGCAAAAAGACTTTTTTTAATTAAAAAAAAAAAAAGAAAGGGCATCCCTCGTTCGTTCAGAATTATGATCTTTATGTCCAGCAACCTCATGACCAAAATTAATGTTTACTGAACATTCTGGACCACCACCAACCGAGTGGGATAACACCAGAAAGCCTTGGAGTGTTCGGGCCCACAGACTGTGCACACAAAGGTAGAAATGTGTGTCTAAACTGCGGGTGCTTTTATCAGACCCTTCCTTCCAGCATCTGGACATTTCATCCCTGGCTGCTTTTGGAGGGAGTGGAATCCTGACAGGACGGTTATCTAGGGAACTACCCAGGAGGAAAATGAAACCCAGTGTGGAGCAGGAAGCCAGGCCCAGGCCCCTGCTGGTGATGCAGTATGTTGCTGTCACATCTGACTGCATACACAAATAGATGCTTAGGCTATTTTTTTTTAATTTTTAATTTTTTTTTTTTTTTTGCTTTGCTTGGCTTTGTTTTGTTTTATTTTGCCTTTTCACGACAGCATCTGTTTTGCGAGGCAGAGAAAAAAAAATCTCTTGCAAGGCTTCGAGTTTTCATATCTGCAGAAGGCGTTTCTTACAGCTTTTGTCTAACTTAGCTGGTCTGTAAAGCGTCTTTGTTTCTGGTTGACTGTTGCAGACGGCAAGTCCATAAACTAGCACGAAGACAGGAGAGAATGATTGCTATTGAAAGAGTCGAGTAGGATATGGTGGTGAAAAGGGTTTTGTCTCTGGCGGCACGGAGCAAATCCACATTCATATTGCTGCCTTCGCGTTCGTTAGCATGCACGGTTAAACAATAGGGCAGGCCAGCCGACGTGGTGGCGTTGATTAATGCATTCCTTGAACGTGCTGATTAATGTGTTCCTGCCGCACGTCCTAAGCCGAGACTGCACCTGAGGTGTGCGGGATGGGCCTCCTCGCCGGCGGCTGGGTGACTCGCATGGGGCCATGTGCTCATGGGTCTTGCGTGTGTACGTTTCACACCAGTGCCGTTGCGAATACAGCCACAGATCTAGCAGACTTCTTCCGGAAATACTGGCCTCTCACAAAAGCGTTCTGCCCTACAATCTAGCCAGAGATTTTATATAAACTGTGAAGTTCATAGAAGGAATGCCCTTCCGGCTGAACAAGGGCTTGGTGCCATCCGCGTGTCCTGTGGATGATCCCACCCTGCTTTTTCATTTTTGTCGTTCTCAACGTTTTTGTAAAGGGAAAAGGCTGAAAATACTTAGAGAGGGCACTTTTCACTTGAATAATGCAGGAAGATATATGCAGATGGACCCTTGGTGAACTTGGCATCTCGGTTGGACACCTGCTCTTCCCAGGGACAGGGATTCCCATTAGCCCAGAGAGGGTAATTCCCTTTCCAGTCGGCTTCCTTCGGGGCTGTGACTTTCCTTGCTGTATTATGGATTCCATCAAACCACTTATTTTTTCTGTAGACGTTTCCAGAAGGGCTCATCTCTTTGGGGTTCCGCCTGGCTAATGGTTTGAAACAGATGAGCCTGTGAAATTTTTTATTTGATTAGTATCTTTTGGTTGTTTATTTGAGACATAAGAATTCTATTGCTACTTTAAAAATTTTCCGATCAACCCTACAATTCTCAGCAAGATGGCAAAAATGATGAGAAAGCCATGTTCTCAAATGATGCGAGAATGTCTGAATGTAGAAGAAATGGTTCAGTGGTATTGCCCGCTGTGGCTTGAGGGCTCCAGCTAGGAGGCATTTTTCTTTAACGCTTATTTACTTTTGACAGAGAGGGAGAGAGAGAGCGCGCACATGAACAGGGTAGTGGCGGAGAGAGAATGAGACAGAGGATCAGAAGTGGACTCTGCACTGGGAGTGGAGAGCCCAGTGTGGGGCTCAAACTCACAAATCATGGGATTATGACCAGAGCCAAAATCAGATGCTTAAACAGAGTGAGCTACCCAGGCGCCCCTATGGGTAATCTTAATAGAGGAAACCATCAGTGCTATTGAGAAAAGCTACTTTCAACTTTGGAAAGGCCAAGTGAACGAGTTCCTCCTGAGCAAGTGGGGCCTTATGGATGAGAGAATTACCATATGAAACTATGATATAGAGAAGTGGTGAAGTCACCAGTATTTATCCCATTTAATTATTGGCATGAAATTAATGGTGGAGGATGACATTCTGAGATTTTCAGGAATAAGACTTGAGTGAAGATGCTTTATTCCATTTAGACTTAGTAATGACAAGACCACTCTAAGGTCTACTTTGGCGGTTCATAGAATACGTGACTTGTGTTATTTGCCTAATGACATCTAACCCCCAATCTACTATGTTTTAAAAATGCTTAGTTATGTCTGTCTCACAAGGAATATCTGTTGAAAATAAAGAAGTAAAATACCAAATCACTCCCTCGGCATTGGTATACATAAGCTTCTCGTTTGAAACTCGAGGGACACAGAATATGTGTTTAAATCCTTATAATGATGTGGAAGGCATATTTGGGCAAACTCATCAATTTGATTTTCAGAGGGCCTTTAATTATATGATACGTTTCAAAGAGAAATGCACCAAAATAACTAAGAGGGGCTTCCCATTTGTGATTAGACATGCATTTTCTTAGTGTGCTTCAGTTCCACAAGAATTGAAGGGGTAAACAAAGAGAAGCAGGGAACATGATTAATCCGTTTTTCTGCAAAGCTTTTGATACTGTACTGAATAAAAGCTTTGCTGACAGAAGCTGTTAGCCTGGTGAAGGAGAGGCCATAGGAACAGGTTATGAAAGGAGAGAATGGAAAACAGAGAACAATCCACATGGAGGAGATCATGGGAAGTGGTTTCTGCAAGTTTGTATTTATTTTGTTGTCACTAAGCACAGAAAACACGTAGTTAAGGTAGTTTCTTAAATGGCTTTGTTCCTGGGGGAAAAGAAAAAAATAAAGCAAAACAAAAACAAAAAACCAAAAACACCGAGAAAGAATTTAATGAATGTAACTAGACAAAACTACCATAATTAAATTATTCAAAGGACCTGGAAAATGCATCTAAGTTCCAGGTGTCCTGTAAAATATTTCTTTGTTGAGTACCATTTCCCTGTTTTAGAGAATCCAACTACAGATATGGTTTAATAGTTTTTTTTTTAAAAAAAGGTCTTCAAGTTGATTTGTTGTGCAAAATAATAAATTATCTGGTACATATTTTTGAAGGCTCTTAAAAGTGCTCATGCCATAGAAGGAAAGGAAAAAAATAAATACGTCTTAGCCTCGTGCACCATCCTGGGTACTCAGTTCATGCTCTGTAAACATTTGTTAAACGAAAATGAAATACCTGTTATGGACCAAAACCAGAAATCATCCCTAAAGAAAACTTTGTCCTTGATTTTCTCTCTATGTCTCTGGTTACCCAGAGCCACTTTATGGGAAATCAATAGGCATTTTCATTTTCCTGAAAACAAACCTTTGAACACTAGGATTTTTTTTTTCTGTCGAACAATACACAAGTTCAGTGAGAAAGTAGATTTCAAATATCTACGTTATAATAGACTGATTTGTCTAAATTATTTTTATTACTGAAATATAGCTGCCTTGATCCAGTAAGTGCTGGAGTGAACATGGGAAGGGCCTGGAAAGATCTTTGTTTGGTGAGCAACTAGACGACTTTCTTTTATAAAACACCTTCTCCTCAGCTGAGAGTCAAACACAGTTCTTCACTAGTAGAATGTTCAGTAACACTGAATGACCTATGGGGCCATTGCCGATATCTGAACCTAGAATCTCACCACTTGATTGAGAATAAATCAAAGTTTATTCTGTAGTTATTTAGGCTTCATTAATACAAATAAAATACTACTTATGAGACTTACATATAGTAGGTCTGGTGATCATCTTCATTAATAAACATTATTGGTTGCTTTTTCTGTGTAGGGAACCATGAGAAGTTCTGATAATGCAGCCTGCATTATAAAATACGGCTCATGCCCTCAGTGACTCATACCCTTTAGTTATATACATATAAATAGACTGTTCACATGCACATGTATGTGGTAGGAATACACATAAAAAGAAAGCACAGAGTAGCATTATTGACTGTTCAACGTACAGACTGAAAGCGCTCTGGGAATTCGAAGGAGTGGTGACCAATCACTAGATGGAGATTGACAAAGATTCAAATCATGCCTGATTTGAACTTGAACTGATCATTGAAGGAAGAATGGTTCTAAAACTAGTCCAGAAAAATTAAGTTGAGTGGAGGAAACAGCCAAGTCTTGAGCAGAGGAGGGAGAGATTGCCATGTAGTATTTACATGGCAAAAGGAAAATAACCACTTTATTTTTTTATTTTCTATTAAAAAATTTTTTTAATGTTTATTTATTTTTGAGAGGGAGAGAGAGACAGAGTGTAAACCAGGGAGGGGCCTAGAGAGAGAGACACACACACACAGAATCCGAAGCAGGCTCCAGGCTCTGAGCTGTCAGCACAGAGCCCGACACAGGGCTCGAACCCATGAACCACGAGATCATGACCTGAGCCGAAGTTGGACGCTTAACCGACTGAGCCACCCAGGCACCCCATGGTAAACCACTTTAAAGCAGAAAATAGACCTAAGAAAGGAGCGGCTGAAAGTGACTTTGGAGAGGTGTTTGTTCCTTCCTTCTTTCTTTAATGAATGAATAAACGTTTGTTCATTCTTTCATTCATTCTTTCATGAGCTGCTGTATTTCAGATATGATCAAAGGGTCACAAGCAAACTATACATGAATTGCAGTGTGGTGTAATTAGCCCCAAAAGAGTAAAAATTACATATATGTGTATATATTTATGTCTGTGTCTATATACATATAAAGGTGTAATGTTGATACAGAGGCAAACGAGATAGCTTTGCAGGCAAATCCTTGAGCAAGAACACTGAAGATGAGCTGGCATCTTGAGGCAGACGTGGAGAAGGACATCCCCGCTGTGGGAAGAGGCACAGTAGATACCTCTAGAAGCCTTGCGGTTGATGCACTCACTTCAAGTGCACTGGTGTGACCCAAAGTGACGACGTCAGAGGTAGTGTGAAGGCATGATGGAGAGTATTGTCTGGACCAGGAGTTTGGGATAGCTCGTGGGATCTTATGTGAGGATCGTGAGTAAGGGAGTCACATGATCAGATCTGAGTATAGAACAGATACCCTGGTGACTGTATGTAGCACAGATGGGTGAAACTAGAAGCTGGAAACGCACAGGAGGCGAGAGCTGGTGAGCTGGGGGAGCCTGACACAGGATCCCAGCGGAGAAGACACCTCACAGTGTATTGAATGGACCTGTATGCCAGTTAGGAACGAGAAATGACAAAGAGCCAGACCTGACCTCTGGCTTGAGAGATGGGGTGGATGGCGGTGCTATCAGGCGGAATGGAAAAGGCAGAAAGGCTGCTTTCGAGAAGAAGATAGAGTTCTGTTGTAAATACGCTAAGTCTGAAATGCGTGATTGTGAATATACTGTGCTGAGTTTGAATTCTGTTCACTTATGAACCTGTCACGTTCTTGAATGAGACGTGATGTCTGCCCAACCATTGTTTTGAGAAAGTTCACCTGGCATCAGTATTTTAGGACACTTTAGTGAAAGTCCATTAAAGATGAAGAAAGCGGGTAGGTGAGTAGTGCTGGGGTGGCCGCATGAGGACAGAGACCCCAGAATGAGGAGAGAGGCCCGGAGAATGACAAGCAAACATGCCAAGAGTCATTGCCTTTCGTTGTCTTGTTTAAATTTCACCGAGCCTTTGCCCCGTTGTTCACAAACACAATCTTCGTGCAGACATCTCTGCCTTAGGTGAGCTTCCTCTCTGGAGCTCAGAGACCTGGGTGGGCAGCAGCGAAAGGCGGTCATCCCAGGTTGTCCCCGGAATTAGGATGCTTGTTTGAGGAAGGGGGAGTGGTTTCCCCCAGACCACGTGTGAGAAGAATTAATGCCATCAATCATGTCCAAGAGAAGAACTGGCTGTAGAAACCAAAAGGTCAAAAACTCTTATTAACTGAAAGACCTAGAATGTACACAATTCAGACTGAAATGACTTTCTCAGAGAGCGATCTGAACAAAGAAAATTTTGCCAAGGGCAAAGCTGAAGGAAAACAGTACATAGCATTCCCAAGGGTCACTGGAAACATTTTTTTGAAGCAATAACATGAGACAATATGTCATTATTACTAAGCAGACAAATTTGAGCCCAGCGTAAGGGGAAAGAGCTGCATTGTTTGTTTCTCTTTCTGTTCTTGCTGTGTTCCTGGTGGTGGCTTTGTTTGTCCCACGGTCACTATTGGAAAGGGTGCTCAGTTCGACACATGCCAAATGACTGAGGTGGTATTTCCACGAAACATTTCCATTTTAATAATTCTTTCATATTTGTAGATGAAAAACGGCTTAACCCTAGGGCATGTGCGAAGATGAATCACAAGGCTCAGAAATTTTGTCCTCAAGTGATGCGTTGGCCGCAGAGGGAATTCATGTGTACTCACGGACAAATTCTGGCATAATTAATGCCTCAAATCATAATTTTAAATGCCCAAATCATAATTTATATTCATAAATTTTTTATTTTGAGCTCCTGGGTAATCAAAACTCATACCACTGTCCATTCATCTTCTATGCAATCAATCACATGGAAAAGACCTATCGATTTTTAAAAATAGAAAAATTACCTGATTTTCCTCTTATTTCTCATCTACACAGGAGAAGCAGAGAAAAGTCCCCAAATCTGACGTGTCACTCCTTTCATTTAATCCAGGCTCGTGGCGTGAGATAGCCAACAATCGTGTGGTTCATGCAGGGGTGGGGGGCACCCAGCCTGCTTCTCTTTTGTAGCTGAACCGTGTCTAGTCTTGTTCCTAATGACCCCCGGGTGCCTTGTACCAACTCCTCATTAGTTCCTGTTCTAGAAGTCACATTGGTGACCCAAGTGGGCCATGGAACCTATTTTCTGGAAAACTATCTAATACTTTAAAATTGTTACGTCAGTCTTGTGTGTGGCAAGATGCTTCTGATTTGTTTTCCACATTTTACTTGCCTCGTTTTCAATCTGGCTGGCCTATAACACACTTCGGCACCTGTAGTGAAATTACATTTATCCTCAGTCCACAATGTGCTTCCTGAAAAAAAGGAATGGGAGATGTTTGTTAGGATATACAATGGCACTCTTTTTCAAATTGTTCAAATGATACAGAATTCTTTGCCAGTGATGTTAGAGGGTTCATTACAATTTAAATTCATTTTTTTAAATCAAAAGTATGCTTTCTCTTGTTGGCATTATATAGCTTCTTCATTGTAATTAATGTTTTACGTCTATTTATAGAATATGGAGAATCTTCTGCTGTTCCCTTTTTTATTTTTATAAATAATTATTTTTAATGCAATTTTATGAGTTACCGAAATCGAGTTATATGAAATATACAATTCAATGGAAGTACAATTTGTTTCCTACATAAAATGTAAAATAAAGCAATTTGTTTCCTAAAAAAGAGTTTTTGTTATGAGTTGACAGTATTATATTTTGGCCAAAAGTATTTGAACTTAAAGACAATTCTTTTTCTTGCCTGTTCCCCAGTGTCACGGATGTGATGTTTGGGGACAAGGCATCAGGCACAGTGTGTGTAGACTAAAGGTCTTAGGAGATTAAAAAAAAAAAAAGACATTCTTTTTCACCGTTGAGCTTCTATTGACTCATAAGGCATTTTAGTGCCACAAAATGAGCGCCATAATTTCAATTTTACAATACATTTAAAGAGAAAAAAAAAACCCTCTATATTGTAAGGCCAGATTGGATACAAATTTTGTTTCCTCCTGGTCTGTGTGCCTCAACCAGGGTAGACCTTGGCCGTTCTTCTCTGAAATTACTCATGTGGCCTGTTCCTGTTTCAGTGTTGCCCCGAGGTGAACCTGACATGGAGTAAGTCATTTTCTTGAAAGGTCTCAACTTACCCAGGGATACATTTGTCTAATGCTTCTCTGTTTTGTTACCTACGTGTCTGACATGATGGCCTTTTTAGAAAATAGATGTTTGTTGTAAAAATAGCATCTGGGATCCACTAAGGCCATATTCATAAAGACAAATTAGTTTAATTTCATATATTTTAATGTCTTCCCAATGGTGATGGCCCTTTTCAATATTTAATAAGGTAAAATTAACACAATATTACAATAACAGTTGACAGTAATCAAAGCAGTGTGTGTGTGTGTGTGTGTGTATACATATATATATACATAAACATATGTATATATATATATAAATATATTTGTGTATATATATATATATAAATATATGTGTATGTATATATATATAAATATATGTGTATGTATATATATATATATATATATATATATATATATATATATAGGTTTGTTTGTTTGGTTTAAGTTTATTTTATTTTTTATTTTGAGAGAGGAAGAGAGAGAGAGAAACCCAAGCAGTGTTAAATTTGTACACAGACATTAATATATGACTAGTGGAACTGAATGTTCCCACTAAGACCTATTCTGAAAACCATTATGTTCGACTGTAAAAACAGTCACCACTGATGAGACTTACCAAGTGCCAGACATGTTCTAAGCACTGTCCACATCATTCTGTAACTGTCTTCATTTTATAGATGAAGTAACTGAAGTTCACATAGCCAGGAACATACAGCTAGTGAATGGCAGAGCAGGGATTCAAACCAGGTTAGTCTAACTCCAGAGCGATGTGCTTCACCACCCACACCTCTGTCTGAGTGGGAGATGTGCCCACCGAGTGCTTAATTAGCTCACAAGGGAAGCCCTTGGCCTTGGAGCTCTGGTCAGTGTGCTGTGTGTACATGACAAATAAAGTCTCATATGGAAGTCAAAGCTATTACCCTGCCGCCCATTCACATCAAATAATAAATCTGAAGGCTGTCACGGCTGGTACACTGCACCTGTGGTTCTAAATATCCATTCCACGTTCATGCACCTTGTATGGAATAAATGTCTGCTACAGAAAGAGAAAAAAAAAACCAACTCTAGGCCAAATGATGCAATATGGTTGGAAATGCCTGTCTGCAGCAAGGTGGCTTCATAGTTCTGGGCATTCCTTTCACTAGTGTGGCTGACCACATCTGGAACAAAATGTTTTTGGAATTTTGGTGGCAGTGTGGTTTGCTTGCAGGTATGACATTTGTCCACACTAATAGAACTTGCTTTTTGTCCCTTGTCGTCCACTGACACTTCTCCCTTCCTAGAGCTCTTCCCCAGGAACCTCTGTATGTGCCCTTCACACAGGATTTCAAGGGCGGATCACTGTCTGCTGCTTCTCAAAAGAAGTGACCTGAGAGGCGCCTGGATGATTCAGTCGGTTAAGCGTCTGACTCTTGGTTTCAGCTCAGGTCATCATCTCACGGTTTTTGAGTTCAAGCCCCAAGTCAGGCTCTGTACTGACAGCGTGGAGCCTGCTTGGGATTCTCGCTGTCCCTCCCTCTCTCTCTCTGCCCCTCCCTCCCTCTCAAAAATAAATAAACTTAAAAAAACAAAAAGAGAAGTTACCCGATACCTGCTTTAGATGTCACTTCCTCCTACTCTTTACCTGGCTTCTTCCCATCCTGACCTAGTGTTTGTATTTTAACAGAAGAATCTAGAAAATAAATGGCCTTGAAGATCTAAAGGAAGGAAAAATAATTCATCTCTTTAGACCCAAGTCATAAAATCCCACACTGAGCTTTTATCCATTTTGGACAGGGGAGCCCGGCCCCACAGATCCCTTAAATCACTACACAGTAAAACTATCTACTCATAAACCTCCTGCTTCCTTAGATTTTAATAATCTCAGTGAGGCCTTTTAGACAACGATCACGATAAACATGTACTTTTTAAATATGATCACCAGTCATAAAGGATGGCTTGGCAACATGCGTTTTATTTAAATTTTTATTTCATTTTGTTAATTATCTCTTTATTTCCAAGTGATTCATTCTGGATATTACGTACCTTTTTCTGTATCCTAATTAAGTTTGCATAAAGCCAAAGCTCTTACCCTGTCCTTGCCCTTATTCTTCTCCCTTGATTCTGCGCTTGGACCATTGGCCCCTTGACGTCTCTTGAACAAGCTAGGCACGCTCCCATCTCAGGGCCTTTGCGCTGTGGTCTCTTCTGTCTGGAGCACTCTTCCTATGTATGTCCCCATAGCTTGCTGCCTCTTCTTCAAGTCTTTGCTCAAATACCACTTTCTGGTGAGCTAGTTCTTGATGCTGTGGTGAGCAAGTGTGCTTGGGCACCCGTACACCCCCACATGCGCGCGCGTGCACACACACACACACACACACACACTTTGGAACCCCCTATCTCCCTCTCTCGTTTTATTTTTTTCTTCATAGCACTTATGACCTAGCAAACTGTGTAATTTACAATTTGTTTTGTTACTGTCTGTCTCTCTCCGCGGGAGTCATCAAGTCCATGAAGGCAGGAACTTTTGTCTGCTGCCTTCATTACTGAATTCCAGCACCAGGAATATTGCCTGGCATGTAGTGATGCTTCATTTGCTCAATGAATGAATGAATGAAGGGAGGAATGCATGCTTACGGAAATCTAAAGTTTCAGCCCTTTGTCAGATAATGTCATTAGCTGAATAAATCCTGCCTCGCTTTTGTGTAACAGTGACTTCCCAAGGTTCAGAAATGTCATAGTGTAGACTTCGGCTTACTCACAGATTCTGCTAAGCTGGAGGAGAGGGTAGTGTGACTTTCCATTGTTAAATGCGGAGGTGGAGTTGGAAAACAATCAAAAGAAATGTTCCTCTCGTTTTTTTGGAGCAAATGAACAAATCTAGCATTTGTTTTTGGGAGAACAAATGCTCTCTGCAAAGAACAGAAACTGTTCCCCAAATCTTTGAAGTATGTCACTGATCCTTTAACCAGTAGCTAGAGAAGCGAGGACCCTAGTGACAAACACGGGCTTTGTGGGGATGAAAGCTAATCATAAGTTTACAAAAACTGATTGGGCATTTGCCTTGTGACTAATTCCTGGCAGTGACACAGAGGAGGCTCTGAACTGGCCCAGCCACACATATTTTCAGTAAAGACCCTTGTCCTCAAAGATGTTCAGTTTTTTGCGTAGTGCTCTCTTTTAGATTAAAATAATGTATTGCTCAAGATACAAATAACATTAAGGATTCTGCCAAAGACATAGTAGTTTGTATACTGGCAGAGGGAAGTAGATATCTTGGGGGAGAGGGATTATCATTTTTTGGTTTCGGAGGGTTTTTTTTTCTGTAATTCATTTAATTTGCCAGTTGTCAAACCACAAGAGACTGTATGAATTAGAATAATGTTCCTAACAACCTCCCAATTACTGGGTCTGTGTTTTGTGGCATGAACGTTGACACTAGCATGCTTCCTATCAATACAATAAAAATCTTTGTCAGTCCCCAACGCCCGCCCTGATGCCGCATTCACGCAGTGACTTCAGGATGCTAGGAGCCCCCCTAGAACCTCCCTGTCCCTTAAAAACATACCCCAGCCTGTTGGCTAATACCTAAACTTCTGCCAGAGCTGGTTTCCTTGATCACCTTTTTTTTTGTTGATGTTTATTTCTTTTTAGAGAGACAGAGCATGAGCAGGGGAGGGGCAGAGAGAGAGGGAGACACAGAATCTGAAGCAGGCTCCGGGCTCTGAGCTGTCAGCACAGAGTCAGACGCGGGGCTTGAAATCACAAACGGGGAGATCGTGATCTGAGCCAAAGTCAGATGCTTAACTGACTGAGCCACCCAGGCGCCCCCTTGATTCACTTCTGTATTTATTGTGCTGCATAGCTTCAGTCACTTATCAGCGATGGGGGGGGGGGGGGCGGGGACAACTTGATTGTCTATATAGTGTCCCATATGCCAGGGACTTTAAGCTTTGATTCCTGCCAGAGCAAAACCTCAGGAGTCTCATAGGCAGTGCCTCAGTGGTGCCATATTTCAGCTCTTTCCAGGGAAAGATCTCCCCAGTACCAGACGGGAGAGAGAAAAGCTAGCACCTGTGTAAGAAAAAGTGCACGACTGCAAAGTGCAATAGAGAAACTTCCTCAGGTTCCTAACTTTCTGGAAATCTGGTCTTGTCCACTAGTTGCAAAGATGAAAGGATGCCAGTTGCTTGAAAACCTGTGGTTCTCTAATTGCCTGTTTTTTTCAGTCCTTCTTAAGGCTTGGAAGTGTGTGCAAGTGTATCAGGCAGAAGCGTAGATTCCTGTCAGTAACCGTGTGAAACACAGTTAGCCTTTGCTTCTTGTGGACCACAATCCTGGGGCCCTCCTTCAGCAGGCTCTGGCGAGCCCTTCTCAAATAAAGTCATGTGCAGAATCCCACGTTATAAACCAGAGAGGAGCCCAGCTGCTCCAGACGCCCTTTTCTGAAGCCTCCCCTCAGTGCCCTGATGAGGCTTTGCCCCACGATGCTATGCCCCGATATAGGACACTGACCGCAGTGGGGGACACTGACCTCAGGACACTGACCACAGAGTTGCTGTGGTGGGTGTCACAAATGCTGTTCTCCATCCACGGAAACAAGGATGGTTTAGCTTGTTTTCCAGGGCACAGGTTCAAGAGTCAGACAGCCTACTCAGCACGAGTCCTGGTTTTGCCAATAGCACGTACGAACCATGGAGGAGTCACTTAACCACCGTGGACCTCACTTTCCCGGTCTGTAGGATGGAAGACATCTGGTTTGGGAGAGGTGTAAGAGACTTAACGTATGAAAAGGACCAGGTATAGAGTAAGCCCCCAGTAAGAAGGAGCTGTTTTAAAAGTAAAACTAGGGACACCTCGGTGGCTTGGTTGGTTGAGCATCCGAGTTCAGCTCAGGTCATGATCTCACGGTTTGTGGGTTCAAGCCCTGCCTCAGGCTCTGTGCTGACAGCTCGGAGCCTGGAGCCTGCTTCGGATTCTGTCTCCCTCCCCTGCTCATTCTCTGTCTCTGTCTCTCTCTCTCAAAAATAAATCAACATGATAAAAAAAATTTTAATTTAACAATAAATAAAATGGAATCCCAGGTGATACAGGATTCTCCCATTTTAGAAGAGGAAAAAGTGAAACTAGTGGATGTAGGAAGGGCGGAAAAAATTTGAAAGCCTAGCAGGTCTTTAAACACCTTTTCTCCTACTCTTAACCCCCTTGTAATGAATAGTTCGGTCCCAAATTATATACGGGTAGTAATCGTGGCCCTTTTGGCTATAGACAAAAAGTTTCTTATGTATGGTGATGCAAATGTGGGTTTAAGGGATGCTAATGTTATAATGAGCCAGAAGTTAATGAACAGGAAACTGAACAAGAATAGAGCAGACAAATTGGCACCAGAGCTGGCTTCAGGGCAGGAAGTATAAACCCAGCATGTCCAGAAAAGGGGAAGTGATTCGGAAGACCAGAGGGTGGGCTGGCCCAGGGGCTGCTTCTGGATGGGCGGAGAACAGACATGCCTGCGTGCTGAAGGAAGAACACCAGCGCATGTCCCACCCCGTGCCCCGAACAAGTAGAGTTGGTGATGAACTTCCCATGCGCTTTCCCATCCCGTCTGCCTCAGCCCTTGAATCCATACATTTTGTCTTGTTTACTCTTGGTTCGAATGTGTTAGTTCGGTTGCCTGGGGAGATTACAAATTTCCTAAGGGCAGAGACAGTGTCTTCTGCTTTTTATCCCTCTCCCAAAAAGGGTTCTCACATAGCAGGTACATGTGTATAAGAAGGCAAGGTACAGAGGGGGCACGTGGGTGGCTCAGTCGGTTAAGCATCCGACTCTCGATTTCGGCTCAGGTCGTGATCTCACGGTTCGTGGGTTTGAGCCCCACATCGGGCTCTGCGCTGATGGCACGCAGCCTGCTTGGGATTCTCTCTCTCTCTCTCTCTCTCTCTCTCTCTCTCTCTCCCTCTCTCTCTGCCCCTCCCCCACTCACGCACACTCTCCCCCCCCAAAGTAAATAAATTTTTTTTAAAAACTTAAAAAAATAAGACAAGGTACAGAGAAAAGTGGAAGCCACTTTAGGTATTTTAAACAAGGGAATGGATTGGAAAAGCTGGAGCTGCAAAAAAAAAAAAAAAAAAGAGAGAGAGAGAGAGAGGGAGGGGTGTGGAGGTGCAAAAAGGACTGAGAGGTGATACCTAGAGCAGAAGCGGCTGACATCCCTGGGCTGGAGCCCATGAACTTGCTCTCGCTTTTGCACGTGGGTTACAGACACGTGCATTTGATTCTGGACGTACTCAAGAGGTGCTGTCTTGACCAGGGTTGGAACCAATAAATAGTGTGCTGTTCCTTCCTGGGCTGCTGGAGTCCAGAATCACACCTGCCCCACTGTGTCTGTGGCACCTGCCATCAACTGCCTCGTTCTGAGTCCGAACCAGGACTCTTCTGTCTGTCGTGCTTTCGTGTTGCCCACCAGTACCTCCAGTTAGCACAGCCAAATGGAAAGACAGTTGGGAAAGGAGTGTAGGGATTTCGTTTGCAAACTCCAGGCCCCAGGAGAACAAAGCACAGTGGGGGGGGGGGGGAGGGTGCTGAAAGGCAACATTATCATGGAAACAGCACTCGACCTAGAATCACAAGACCTGAAACCAAGCCCAAGTCTAACAGTGTGATCTTGCACATGTTACTTAACCTCTCTGCACCTCTGCTCTCTTGCTGGTAAAATGAGACTAGCAATAGTTAAGTACTAGGTGACAGACGTGGTGGGGGTGTGGGGGAGGGGCGAATGAGACAACGCATATGGAAACCAGTTAGAAATGTTGAAGATCTGTGTAAATATTAGTTCCTTTACATAGACCCGTTGGCAATGATCGGATTCACTGCTTAGGAGACAGTCCTAAGGGCTTTTTTATAAACTTAGAAAAGACTTCTGCTAGTCTCTCCATTTACTCCATACACTTCGACTTCCTTTATGGTGTAGGGAAGCCTCACTAAATTGGGGGAGATGTGAGATCAGGGGTGCCTGTCAATTTAGCAGATTAAAAAAAAATTAACAATTCTCTTTTGATGGGTCACATCCAAAGATAAGCAGCTGAGCCCTCTCCGCAGCAGGAAGGAAGGGCAGCTAGCCTTGGGTTACACAAATGAACTTATTAAGCGGATTTATAAAGCCATCTAGTTAATCAGAAAGGAGGGGAGTGAAAAGAGCCTTTCTTAGCCAAGCCATGATCGCCTGCTGGACAATTAGAAGCACAGTTTTCATTAGACGGTGTGGTCCTGGGTTGGGGTCAGGCATACGAGCTAGGATACAGCTGGTGGGTGGATGCAGTAAGGCTGTTAATTAATCACAAGGGGGTGGAGACGGAGGATGAGGCGTTCACACCCTTTGATTCCAAATAGCCCCTGTTCCACCGCATTGACCCGCGTTTCCTAAGTTGATCTCTGTCAGGTTTCTATGAATTGTGGCATGTTAGGCCCTCCCTGACAAGTTGCCAGTGGCGTTGTTTAGGCAGGCCATTGATTTTGGCCTTGATCGGAGAAAGATTGGGCTTAATTTCTTTCAGATATCTTAGAGTAAAATGCTAGCTCAACCGGTATAGGAGATTTGGTGGATTAGCCATGAAACATGTCCTATGCTAGTGGTAACAACCGCTCATTCTTTGCAGATGTTTTTCTCTGTGTCAGACACTGTTCTAAGCTCTACGCTAACTTAACCTTCATAATTACCCTATGACGTAGGAACTGTGATTCCCATTTTTACACATGAGGAGATCAAGGCAAATAGACCTTGAGTTATAAGTTGCATAAGTCACAGTAAGTGGCAAACCTGGCCTTGACCCCAGGCCATGCTGGCTGTGCTGTGTGTGTTCCTGACCACTAGGGGGCACTACCTCTCAAAAACCTAAACTTACTTTATGTCTCTTCTTCTTTGGCCGTTGTTCCCCTAACTGAATGTGGCACATTGAACCACACAGACTTCTGTGGATAAATTATACTCCTGAATTAGCAATCGAGTCGCTAAGACTCAGATTGCAGCAGCATTTTGAGACTGTCTTGTTTGACTTCGGTATTATTTTGGTACTCTAACTTACTGAGAATTAACGTTTCTAAATAGTTCCTTCACAAGTAAAGACATTTATTACAGAAGAGGACCAGAATAGGCGTCTGGTGCCAAGAAAAGCTTGGACAGGCGTCTTTCAGATAAGGAGCCAGCCCCAAGGAGCTCCATAGTAATTAGCATCACAAGGGCTGGAAAACATCTGGCCCCGAATGTGTTTGTTTGGCCCCCGAAGTCCTGGAACCACACAGCACTTTAAAAACAGTTGACTTTATGTAAAAATTTGAATTTATGGCTTTAAAAACAAATCAGGGGATGTGGCGACACTGGGTATGTATTGCCCTGACCACAGCTGGTGCTGACTAGCAGTGGGCTCTCAGCTGCCCGATCGGCCGACTTGAATCTTCTTTCCTTCACTGGGCACACATTCTTTAACTGCTTGCTCCCCCTTCCCCCCCCCGCCCCGCCCCCCGCCCCGCCATAAGCATTTTAGTTTGAGACCACTAGTTCCAGACTTCCCGATTCCAGTCAAATCTTCGTTAGACACCAGGACATTGTTCTTTCAGAAAATTATGGCCATTTTTACAATTCAGGTACTCTTTTCAATGTTTTACTTTAAAAGTATAGTCAGGTTTCAGCTCCTCTTGCGGGATGGGGGGATACAGTTGTGTCTCTGCGTCTTCTCTCCTGTTCTTTCCCCTCCCCCACCCCTCCAAGAATGGTGGTGACATATTAGTTTCAGGCAAGGTCAAAAGAAACACTGATCACTCCCCTCGTTTACATACAGTAAAAAATATATGTAACAAATACAGTTAATAACTGGCCATACAACAAAGGGTAAGCATATGGAAAGGCAAATAAGCATATGAAAAGATGCTCCACGTAATATACCATCAGGGAGATGCAAGTTAAAACAACAGTGATCCTCTGGAACCACCAAAGGCCTCAAACAGCCGAAGCAATTTTGAGGAAGAACAGTGAAGCTGGAGGCATCACACTCCCTGATTTCAAACCATATTACAAAGCTATGGTGATCAACAGTATGGTGTTGGCATAAAAACAGACACAGAGATCATTGGAACAGAATAGAGAGCCCAGAGAATAAACCCACATATATAAGGTCAGTTAATTTATGACAAGAGAGGCAAGAATATACAATGGGGAAAAGATAGTGTGTCTTTCAATGAATGGTGTTGCAAAAACCAGACAGCTACAAGCAGAAGAATGAAAGCGGACCACTGTCTTACACCATGCACAAAATTAACTGAGGATGGATTAAAGACTTCAAGGTAAGGCCCCAAATTAACCGAGGATGGATTAAAGACTTCAAGGTAAGGCCCCAAACTGTAAAACTCCTAGAAGAAAACAGGTGGTAAATTCCTTGATACTGATCTTGGTGATGATTTTTTGGATTTGACACCAAAAGCAAAGCCAACAAAAGCAAAATGAACAAGTGGGACTGCACCAAAGTAAAAAGCTTTTGCACAGCAAAGGAAACCATCAACAAGATGAAAAGGTAGCCTACTGAATGGGAGAAAATATTTGCAAATCTTATATGTGATAAGGAGTCAATATACAAAACTTATAAAGAACTCCTACAAGTCAGCAAAAAAAAAAAAAAAAAATCTGATCAAAAAATAGGCAAGGGAGGGGCACTCTGTTGGTTAAGCGTACAACTTCGGCTCAGGTCATGATCTCACGGTTCTTGGGTTCAAGTCCCGCGTTGGGCCCTGTGCTGACAGCTGGGAGCCCGGAGCCTGCTTTGGATTCTGTGTCTCCCTCTCTCTCTCTCTGCCCCTCTCTCCCTCTCACTCCATCTCTCTCTGTCTCTCAAAAAATAGATGTTAAAAAAAAATTTAATAACAAAAATAGGCAGACGATCTGAATAGACATTTTTCCAGAGAAGACATATAGATGGGCAACAGGTACATGAACAGACAGTCAACATCACTCATCGGGGAAATGCAAATTGAAATCAGATGAGGTGTCACTTCACACCTGTTAGAATCAAAAAGACAAGTAATGACAAGTATTGGTAAGGATGTGGAGAAAAGGGAATCCTTGGGCACTGGTGTACATGACATGCTGGGAATGTAAATTGGTGGAGGCACTATGGAAAACAGTATGGCAGTTCCTCAAAAAATTAACAATAGAACTACCATATAATACAGCAGTGTCACTTCTGGGTATTCATTATGAAGAGGATGTAAACACTGACTCAGAAAGACGTATATAGCCCTATTCTCGTTGCAGCATTAATTACAATCGCTCAGATATGGAAACAACCTAAGTATCCATTGATGGATGAATAGGTAAAGAAGACGTGAGACAGAGAGGCACACACACACACACACACACACACACGAGTATTAATCAGCCAAAATCTTCCTTACAAAACAACAAAATTTTGCCATTTGTAACTATCATGAGGGCATCATTGCAAGTGAAATAAGTCAGAGGGAGAAAGACATGTACCTTGTAATTTTTTGCTTAGCATCTAAAACGAAACAAAAAGCAAAAAAAACCAAAACCAAGCAAAACACCCGAGCTCATAGATACAGAGAACAGATTGATGGTTGTCAGAGGCAGGGGGTGGGTAGAGCTAAATGGGTGAAGGGAGTCAAAAGGTACATACTTCCAGTTATAAGTCATGAGGATATAATGTACAGCATGGCAACTGTAGTTAATAATACTATATTTCATATTTCAAAGTTACTAAGAGAGTAGATCTTAAAAGTTCTCATGACAAGGGGCACCTGAGTGGCTCAGTCGGTTGAGCGTCCAACTTCAGCTCAGATCACGATCTCACGGTTTGTGGGTTAGAGCCCCACATCAGGCTCTGTGCTGATGGCTCAGAGCCTGGAGCATGCTTTGGATTCGGATTCTGTGCCTCCCTCTCTCTGCCCCTCCTCCACTCACAACGTGTCTCTCTCTCTCTCTCAAAAATGAATAAACGTTAACAAAAATTTTTTTTTAAAGTTCTCATGACAAGAAAACATTCTGTAGCTGTGGAGGGTCACAGATATTAACTGGACCTATTGTGGTAATCATTTCACAATATATGCAAATATTGAATCATTGTGTTGTACACCTGAAACTCATATAATGTTGTAGGTGAATTATACCTCAAGAAAAAAGAAAGAAAGAAAGAAAGAAAGAAAGAAAGAAAGAAAGAAAGAAAGAAAGAAAGAAGCCAAAAAGAAAAAAATCACCAACAACGAGATACTACTCCACACCTATCAGGATGGTCAAACTCCAGAACACTGACAATGTCAAGTGCAGATGAAGATGTGCAGTATTGGGAACTCCCATACGTTACTGGTGGGAATGCAAAATGGTACAACCACCCTGGAAGACAGTTTGGAGGTTTTTACAAATTAAACATACTGTTACCATGTGACCCAGCAGTCATGCACCTTGGTATTCACCCAAATAGGCTGAAAACTTACGTCCACACAAAAACCTTTACACGTATGTTTCTGCCAGCTTTATTCAGAATTCCCCAAACTTGGAAGCAACCAAGGTGCCCTTTGGTAGGCGAATGAATAAAGAAACTGTGGTGCATCCAGACAATGGAATATTATTCCGGGCTAAAAAAAAACGAGCTACCAAGTCCTGAGAAGACACGAAGAACGCATATTACGCATTGAAAGGAGGTGCGTATTACGAAGTGAAAGAAGGCAATCTGAAAAGGCTACATAGTATAAGATTCCAAGTATTCTGGAAAAGGCAAAACTATGGAGACAGTAAAAAGATCTGTGTTTGCCAGAGGTTAGTACTGGGGGGAGGGGAGGAGGGATGAATAGAGCACGGAAGATTTTTAGGACAGTGAAAATACTCTGAGTATTATAATAAGAGATACACGTTATTACGCATTTGTCCAAACCTATGGAATATACAACACCAAGAGTGAACCCTAAGAGGAACTATGGACTCTGGGTGATTAGGGTGCGTCCGTGTAGTTTATCTGTGGTAACAAATGTACACCTTCTGGTGGAAGATGCTGATAATAGGGGAGGCTGGACATTTTGGGGGCAAGGACTACATGGAAAATTTCTGTAACTTCCTCTTCATTTTGTTTTGAACCTAAAACCACTCTAAAAAAAATATACAGCCTTCGCAAACTTTTTTTAAAAATCAAAACACTGGTGATACTGTCATTAGCCCGTCCTTACGACCTATGTTTAACTGTCAAAAAAGACAGCTTTGAGAAAGAACAAATTTATCTGGAATCGATTTGTCTTTTCTCTGCGTCGCTATGCCAATCATTAGACTGTATGAATGTCTGGTTTTCTAATGATATATCATCAGGCTTATGACCTCTAAGCATTTGCTTGCTATCTGACTATTTTTAATTCAAAAAGGAATTGCATAATGAAACTAATTCTATTTTCCATTGAGATAATGCAGTTTTAATTACTCAGAAGGGAGTCAAATTAAGTAGTATTTACCCAAAGTAAATGCAGGAGATAATAAAATATGTCCATGGCATATTTAATTCAAAACACTCATGTTTACCAATTAACCTGGTGTTGGATTAAAGGTGTATGGAGGACGGGGCTGCCCAGAAACACAGCTCTTTCCTTTCGAGCTTGTGTATTTCATCCGCCAGCAGCTAAGTGATGAGACTCTGGGTTTCCCAGTTTTCTCTGTGGAACCATTGGAAAGGTGACTGGTCGCAGGCAGTTTTGTTCATGCTCACGTACGGATTGCTCTCTGAACATGCCCAGATGTGAGCTCTGTAACTCCAGCCCTGCGATGCCGTTTGTCTGGCGACACAGAAGCCCTATGTGCAGTAGTTAACTATCTTCTTTGCATTTGACATGGTCCAGCGGCGGCGTTGTAGAGCTTTGTGGCTTCCGTAGCTGGTTGATGACAATCAGCAGATTTTAAAGCCTTTTCAGAACCCTGAAAGAATAGATAATGATGGTGCACAATGCTGAAATGACAAAAGGAATAATGGATATTCAAATGTTGATGTGGTTTCGCTTCCCCCCAAAAACCGATTACAGTTCATTTTCTTTGATTAGCTTTTTCAAGTTTTGAGTTTAATTCTTTATTGTTTAACTTCTGTAAGATGACATTCAGAAACACATTACCGCATGAAATCTGTCAGAAATGTTTAGACAGTTGTAATCACAAAGAGGAGAAATGCCTGCTTTGTTCTGTACTATTGACCCTGCCCTGTCCTACGCCGGGAGTTGCTGATTCAACTTTTTGAGGATATAAATGATTCCTTTCTAGATGTTTGAGGGAAATGGTTTTTACCTTTTGTCTCCGATAGGAATGGTGTGCAGCTGACAGAAACTTGCAAAAAAGTGAATTACACAAAAGCATGAATTAAATGAAGTAATATAATTTTTACTCGGGACAGAGAAGTCTGGCGGGTGGCGACTTGAGGACCATATGGCACCCGCTAGATTATGTTCAAGATACAGCGTCCTTCCTGCTTTCTGTTCACCCTGCACAGGTTGTGCCCAGAGTGCTCATTCATTCAGTTTGACTGCTAGGATGCCCACGTTTTATGCCACGAGATGGGGAAGAGCAAAAAAGATACATGCGTCCTGACAGTATTATTTTTCCATCAGACAACTTCATTGGGGTTAGCATGGAATGTTGACCTTTGAGACTTTGAGATGAAGTAGAGCCCTCCACATTTGATGAGATTAATGAATAAGCCTACCTATTACCTAAAATCGTCCATATTTATGTGTAGGGACACTGTAAGTTTGCCCCACGTGTGGGAAATGTATCTTCTTTCCAGGAAAGATGGAAGCCCACAATACTGTTCTTCACGAGGCGAGAGTGGTTCCCAGACTGTGTTTCAGAATCACCTGAAGGGTTCTCATGGTGCACACTCCAATCTCATCACCAGAGTGTAATTCACTGGGGCTGGGGTACAACCCCAGAATTTGTCTGTCTTTCTAACAAGTTACCAGGTGATGTGGATGCTGGCCATCCGGAAACCACAGTTTTGAGAACCACTCAGAAGACTTTTGTCTACCATAGGTCAGAATTCCTGCTGACGAGAAACTCCCAGAGAAGGCTCTTCTGAAGTCTTCACTTCTGTGAGGGTAGCTACTGATTTGACTCAGTTTGACAGTCGTTTCTTGGCTGTTGCTGTGTGTCTGGCCCTGACAGCAGAGATAAAAATAAGCAAATTCACGGGGCGCCTGGGTGGCTCAGTCAGTTAAGTGTCCGACTTCGGCTTGGGTGTCACGATCTCGCGGTTCGTGGGTTTGAGCCCCACGTCGGCAGAGCCTGCTTTGGATTCTCTCTCTCTCTCTCTCTCTCTCTCTCTCTCTCTCTTTCTGTCCCTCCCCTGATTGTGTACTCTCTCTCTGAAAAATAAATAAACTTTATAAATAAATAAATAAACAAACAAACTAAGTAACTAAATAAATAAATAAGAAGCAAATTCAGAAGTGGTGGCCCATGTGGTTAGTTACGTGGCATCCTCTGGGTGAGGGAAAACACTTCCCCTGCTGCTGTTGGCAAGACTGGTGGAGAACTCTCCCTGGCTCCTACTGATTGCTAAGTACCCTGAGAGGCATTTAGGGGGTGAGGTGGTAGGTGGGGACAGGTTCTCGTGTAATTTAAGCTGTCTACCAACCTGAGACAGACTTCGTGTCTCTAATAAAACACACCATTGAGCAGAGATAGGAGAGTACAATAAACGTGTGCATCTACGTGAAGTGAGCTAAAACTAAAAGTTTCTTATGGAATCACGAAACTAATTGGGATGTAGAGGCACAGTAACACTAGATTACTTCAGGTTCTCAAACACTGAACTGAGGTACATTTTCCATGTGCCACGGAGTACCCATTGTTGATACGTGAATTTTAATGTCAGAAAACATATTTAGTAAAGAGTTGGAATGAACAAACCTTTTTTATGTGGCCATAAAAGTTTCCTATTTAGGATTTCTTAAGACTTAAAAACTCAGTGTACTGGAACCTCACCATATGAGACATGGATACAAATAATAAAAATGACACCTATCTGAGTCATTAGACACCACAGTGGAATGGACTTGTGGGCCATAGAGGAACATCGACCTGGCTTCCAAACGTCGTTCTGCCATTTAATAGCCATGTGGTTGTAAAAGGGGAGAAGTAATGCCTCGTTCGGGGGACTTGGGGGATTAAATAAAAGAAGATACACAGAGTACTTGGGAGAATGTTTGCTACAGATGAATCACTCAGTAAATACTTTCTCTTCTGCCTCCAGTCTTCCTTTTTTTCCTCCTCCATCTTCTCCTGCTCCTCTTCCTCTTCTTTCTTCCTTCTCTCCTTTTTCCTCCTCTTTCCTCCTCTACTCCCTTCTCCCTGCTCTGTCCACTCCTGCCGCCTCCCTTCCTTCTTCTGTCCCCGTTGTGGTTTATTTGTCTCTGTGAGTATTCTCCTGCTCAGAGGAATCGTCTCATTGAACCTGTGTCCATTTTCTCCAGTGACGTTGAATTTGATTTCTTTCTTCCTTTCTTTCTTTCTTTCTTTCTTTCTTTCTTTCTTTCTTTCTTTCTTTCTTTTTCTCTTTCCTCTTTTCTTTCTTTCTTTCTTTCTTTCCTTCTTTCTTTTTCCTTCTCCTTCCTTCCTTTCTTTCTTTCTTCCTTTCTTCCTTTCTCTCTTTCTTTCCTCTTCCTTTCTTTCTCTTTCTCTTTCTCTTTTTTCTTTCTTTTTCTCTTCTTTCTTTCTTTCTTTCTTTCTTTCTTTCTTTTTCTCTTTCCTCTTTTCTTTCTTTCTTTCTTTCTTTTCTTTCTTTCCTTCTTTCTTTTTCCTTCTCCTTCCTTCCTTTCTTTCTTTCTTCCTTTCTTCCTTTCTCTCTTTCTTTCCTCTTCCTTTCTTTCTCTTTCTCTTTTTTCTTTCTTTTTCTCTTCTTTCTTTCTTTCTTTCTTTCTTTCTTTCTTTCTTTCTTTCCTGTTTCCTTCTTTCCTCTTCCTTTCTTCCTTTCTCCTTCTTTTTCTCTTTTTTCTTTCTTTCTTTCACTCTTTCCTCTTCTTTCTCTTCTTTCTTTCTTTCTTCCTCTCTTTCTTTCCTCTTCCTCTCTTTTTCTTTCTTTCTTTCTTTCTTTCCTCTTTCTGTCTTTCCTCTTCCTTTCTTCCTCTTTCTTTTTCTCTTTTTTCTTTCTTTCACTCTTTCCTCTTCCTTTCTCTCTTTTTCTTTCTTTCTCTTTCTTTCTCTTTTTTCTTTCTTTCTTTCTTTCTTTCTTTCTTCCTTTCTCTCTTCTCTTCTTTCTTTCTTTCTTTCTTTCTTTCTTTCTTTCTCCCCTTCCTTCCTTCCTTTCTTTCTGTCTTCTTTCTCTTTCTTTCTTTTTCTTTCTCTCTTCTTTCTTTCTTTCTTTCTTTCTCTCTCTCTTTCCCCTTCCTTCCTTCCTTTTTTTCTTTCTTTCTTTCTCTCTTCTTTCTTTCTCTCTTCTTTCTTTCTCTTTATTTCTTTTTATCTTTTTTCTTTTTTTCTCTCTTTCCTCTTCCTTCCTTTCTCTCTCTTTCTTTCTCTTTCTTCCTTTATCTCTTTCTCTCTTCTTTCTTCTCTCTCCCTTTCCTCCTCCTTCCTTTCTTTCTTTCTCTTCTTTCTTTCTTTCTCTTTCTCTCTTTCTTTCTCCCTTTCCTCTTCCTTCCTTCCTTTTTCTTTCTTTCTTTCTTTCTCTTTCTTTCTTTCTTTCTTTCTTTCTTTCTATATCTGAAATGGTTCAGTGTCCTTTACAACCAACACTATACCTGTGGGTAAGGCTGGTGAGCACTGTTCTAAAACAGTGGCCTGTAAACTAACTGTTGCAAATCTGGCCCTCTGTTTGTATGGCCTGTGAGCCAGAAATGGTTTTTACATTTTTAAGTGGTTAGAAAAATTCAAAAGAAGAATACTATCATGACACGTGAAAATTACATGAAATCCCAATTTCAGTGCCCATAAATGAAGGTCTGTTGGAGCCCAGCCGTGCTTGTTTGTTTGGCACTGTTTATGGCTGCTTTTACATAAGCATGCCAGAGTTGTGTTGTTACAATGGAGAATGTATGACCACAAAGCCTAAAATATTTATTATCTGATTCTTTGCAGAAAAGGTTTGTTGACCTCTGTTCTAAAGGAATGGAAGATGCATGGATCTTAATGGTTCTGGGGCCAGCTCTGAAAGGGGAGCATCACAGGGGGGCCGCCCTGGCAGGGTTAGGATGACGGGTGAGCTTCCCCAGGTGACTGTGTGGAAGACAGCATGGGAGAAGAAGGATGATGGAATTTCTGAAGATGGCCTACCCGTGCAGCAGACCCATCTGTCTGCTCCTCTCCTCTTGCCATTAACTCCTGACAAAATTTCGTGAATGATAACTATACACAAAGGAGTTTTGTTACCGGGGCAGAGGGGGGGCATATAGGTTGCAGCTTGGAGTTCAGGCGCACTTCAGACAGGTTTATCTATGAAGCAATCAGGGTCCTGGTCTAGGAGGGATCAGTACAGTAAGGTTTCACTGAAACGATCCCCACGAACAGTTTGGACCTGCATTTCAGAAGGTATCTAATAACAATGTAAATTCCTCCCCTGCTCCCAATTAGTTCACTATCCTTGGGAAATCCATTGTTTTCTCTGCAAGCTGGGAATTTTATTGTATCTCTTTAGGAGAAGGACTGCCCAGATCAAGTATCCACCTTGAAACCCATTGTAAAGTTTTTTTTTTTTTTTAGAAACAGATTGAAACTGATCCCATATTCCTTGATAAGTAACCCCTCTTGGAGCCAGTACTAACATTTGTGAACAAATGCACATTGTTTTTCCAGTTAAATGCAAACAGTTATTCCTGGGAGGATTCATGGTATATTGTTGTGCTCTAAAGGAATGGCCCCGGCTGAATAGGAGAGGGTGTGAGGTCGGGCTTTTTCTGCAGCCATGTGGAAGACACGATGTGACCAGGTATCCAATGACTGAGACTCTGGGACTAAAGACACAAGACTAAAGCCTTTGGGTGGACTTAAGCTCAGATGGTCCAGCTAGACAAACCAGTGCATTTAATAAGTTACTGAACACCAACATCAATCGTCTGAGTGCTCCCAGCTCTTCTGAGAAGCGTCTGTTCCTCTCAGTCTCCTCTAGCCCATTGCTCATGCTGCTGTTTCAGTCACTCAGTGTGTAGACTGAGCGAGCCGCTGCATCACCCAACTGATTAGTCAGCCACTCATTCAGTTGAGCGCTAATTATGTGCCAGGCACCGCGCTAACTGTCGGAGACACAAAGCGGAATGGGAACTGTTCCCTGCCCTCCCCAGTGAGGCTCCCGGCAGAAGCAGACTTGTAAACGAGAGTAGTGATGTATGGAGGGCTCCCAGTAGATGTCTGTGCGAGTGAAAATCTTATCCTGGAGACAGACAAGTAAACTGGCAGTTGCTGAATCGGCAGGTGGTGGGGATGGCAAGAACCATGAGTGTGTACAGGAGGGGTTCACATCGGAAGTGAGCAAGTGTCAAGTCAGAAGGGACCAGACGTGCTATGTAGAGAGTCTGAACATTACTGTGGGACCCCTGGAGACTAGAGCAGGGAGTCCCGTGATCAGGATTTGCAACAGAGTTTTGGAAGCCATGTGGAAAGAGAAGGTATTGATGCTGGAGGTGGGTAGCCTCCGTAGAGCCCTCGAGGTGAGGTAAGACCTGGGTGTATCTAGGTGGGTAGGACTTGGAGAAGGTGAGGATTAGAGGGAGGTTGGAGACAGAGATCCACTGAACGCGACGCCTTCTTAAGGTGGAGAAGAAGGAGAAAGAACGGGGTGGGGGCATACAGGTTGCGGCTTGGAGTTCAAGCACATGAGAGAAGTTCAAACCTGCACTGTTGTAGTATGAGAAGGGAAGACAGGCTCCAGTGGAACTCTGGGACAAGAGAGTTTAAGGAGTGTGACAGAATTTGGGGAATGAGAGACACGCAGGATGAATGGATGAAGAGAAGTCTAAAGGAGGCTGCCAAGGACATCAGTAAGCCGTGTGTCCTGGGGCGGGGCGGGGGGGGCGGGGAGTATGTCTTCAAGCCCTCTCAGAAGGCTCTAATGCACAGCAGAGTTTGAGAGCCACTGTTCAAACCGATTTGCATTTGAAGATCACTCTTTTGCTGGTGATGATCAATCATTCATACACTGAAATCATGTGTAGTTAGAAAGCAGAAATTTGTTTTTAACTGTCAGTATTCCCTCCTCCTTTCTCTCTCTCCTTCTCCCTGCTGCCCCCAACCCATGGGAGAACGGTTCTCAAAGCATGACTGGTGGAGCTCTTGCCAGGAGAAAAAATACCAACCTCTTCTGTAAATGTGTTGGGGCACCTGGGTGGCTCAGTTCGTTCGACTTCGGCTCAGGTCATGATCTCGTGGTTCCTGAGTTTGAGCCCTGCGTCGGGCTCTGTGCTGACAGCTCAGAGCCTGGACCCTGCTTTGGATTCTGTGTCTCCCTCTCTCTCTGCCTCTCCTCTGCTCATGCTCTGTCTCCCTGTCTCTCAAAAATAAATAAACATTAAAAAAAAAATTACAAATGTGTTGCCTTGGCCAGTTGCCAACAAACAACAAAACCCTGAATACATAAAAATGTCCATGCCTGACATGATAGAAAATACAGTTGATTTTATATGGAAATTTTGAGGTGCATTAAATGTCTTTTGCAGTATGAAGTCTCCATGTGAACTTTATTCTTACCAAGTTCCAGATAGACAGAAATTCCTGTTAAAAACAGGGAGGTGAACACCACTGTCCAAGTGTTATATATTTCTAGGTGTACAATATAATCATGTCACCAGGGGAAAAAAAGTGTATAAATGTATGAAAAGATTTCCTTCGTTAAAGACCAATGAAAGACCACGAGAGAGAACCCTTGGGTATTGATCAGTTCATCCCAGGCACTAGTAAGGCACCAATGGAACAGGAATATAATGTTGTTATAAATTTACACACAATAGGCATCAGCCTGTTTTTCATGGCACAAATGATTTCCTGCTTACTTTTTCTGTTAGCAGTCTCAATTTTGGTCATGTCATCAGAAACAGTATAGTGACATCCTCTGTTCTTTGTGCTATATATCTTTTTATAGTATTAAGTTTGTGTAGGTATCCAGCTCTTTATAAAGAGCTAGGTGTATTTAGAAGTGCTGCTATGTTATAATATGTGCTATGTGCATAATAATGCACAATTATCATGTGCGGCTGCTTGCGAATTAAGATATTTCCCTAGTTATGTGACCGTGATGTCAAAGAGGCACCATTACAGTGACGCGACAGCTTTCATTTTCCCTGTGGTTGGCCCCACACACCCACGCTGTGGGGCCTTCTCTCCTCCTGCAAAAAGCCTCCAGATTTAGGGGTGCCTGGGTGGCTCCTTCGGTTAAGCGTCTGCCTCTTGGTCCTGATCTCATGGCTTCGTGGATTCAAGCCCCGCATAGGCCTCTGTGGCGACAGTGTGGAGCCTGCTTGGGATTCTCTCTCTCTCTCTCTCTCTCTCTCTCTCTCTCTCTCTCTCTGTCTCTGCCCCAGCCCCACTCATGCTGTCTCTGTCTCTGTCAAAATAAATAAACTTAACAAAAATTAATCTCCAGATTTAACCACTCACTTGTGTTTAATTAAAAGTCTTCCAGACGCTTGAATCCCTGAAATCCTCTCTGTTCTGTCATCATGATGTTGGGTTTAGTTTATTCATCAAAACCACCAGCTGTATTCAAAGCCAAAGCTCGGCCCCTTCCCTAGCTCCAGGCTGCAAGTGTGGGCAGAGTAGCCCCCAGGCTGGGCAGCCAGGTCACCCTGATGGCTCCCGAGTTCCCTGGAGACACCCCCCTCCCTCCTCCCAGCTGCCACCGGGGCTCCGTTACCTGCATCCTCTGGTGAGTGGATTATAACCCCTTCCTCAGCCCCCACCCTCACCCCCCGGGGTGGCCAGAAGTCACCTCCAGCATCCTTTCAAATCCTTGCCAATATCCAATTCAAATCCTTCCTACCCCACGAAACCTTTTTCATTTGTAATCCTCAAATACTGCCTTCGTCAGAACTCCCCTGGCCAGTCGTGCCATTCCCGGGCTATTCCTTGTGTTACACCTGTACCTGGTGGGACAGCCTCCTGTCTTAGCTCCCCTGATACACTCACAGCTCCTTGAGGACTCTCGTCATTCATTTTTCTCATTGCCCACCATGTACAGGATTAAAAAAAATAAAATATCATTTTTGCAAAAGGCGCTTATAAAGCGTGAAGTTAGGTTATTGTCATATATAAAGTTATTACTCTATGTGTAAACAAGTGTATAATTGAAGAGAGGAGGATGTGGTGTCTTTAATTTTGTTCCTTTCATGAGGTTGAGGGGAAAAAGTAGATTTATGTTTTTTATAGTTTTTCACATATTTTAAAGTAGAAACCTATGCAACCATTTGAAGCAATTTATCTAAAATAATTGAAGCTGTTCCATGAAGTAATTATCATATTTATTATGTTATAGCAAAGAGGAGGCAGCAAATCACTTACTTCCTTTAGCAAGAGACCCATTGCTAAAGACTGTTGGGATTTTAGAAGGACAGGTTTTTCATCATTTAATTTTTAACTATATTTAATGCCTCCATTTTCAAAGCTTTTAGCATAATAGACCCATTGCTTTCCTGTCTACCTTTCCTGTCTTCATGCAGAAGATAATTTATTATTTTTTTTGTTATCTTTTTTTGACCTGGTGTCAGTGAGCCTACAGACCAGACTGAAATGCAGCTTATTAAATATTTAAAAAATCATATTAAGGTGGCATTTGTGCCTTCTTTCTAACAGCTGCTAACTGTATTGCCTACCCCTTATTTCATTATGTAAAATACGGCTTTGTTGTGCCCATCAATCTCGTTAAGAACGGACAGGGGTCAGGCTATTTCCAGGAGCACCAAAGGGACTAAATGTAGGAGTTCTAGACCAACCTCATGATTTTTGAGACAGTTCAATGAAAAATAGCGAGAGACAGAGCTGCGTGTGTTCGTTATTGTTCGGTGGGAGGGCTCCGTTTCAACTCTTAATCTTCTGTGATTTCAATACTTCTTTGTAAAAGGATGTTGTGGCACAGATAAATAGGATGGGCTGACACCATGTTGGCTATGCCAGGAGTCCTGGGCATCCCACTAATTCTCCATGGCAAAAAAAAAAAAAAAAAAAGAGGTTTTACACCACCTACTAAATGTCTGATTTATTTCTCATACGGGAAGCTGTGGCCTCCTCCTGCCTTTTGCAGCTCACCCTTCCCTGGTGAAAGGATGAGAATTGCTGGAGCTTCAAGGCTGATTAGCCAAATGGAAGAATAATTGTAGTTTGAGCCACCAAAGGACAGAGAATGCCGAATCCACTGAAGTTGAGAGGCCAGCTCTTTGCCCAGAGGGTTCCACTGCTGTCTTTTCATTCCGGTCTTTTTATTACTATTATATTTGCTTTTAAGTTGTTTAAATATCAGAATTACCTGGAGAGACCTAAGACCTTTTGTTTTTCACAGTGAATGTTGGCATTCATGCCGCCAAAGCTAACTGAGTGTGCAGCGAAAAATGCGAGACGCCAGTGTTCGATTCTACATTGGTGCTTTAAAACTCTCTCTCCCCAGCAATCCTGCTGCTAAATTACATAGAAAATTCATCCCCTTCAGGAGGCATAGAATGGTAGTGTTGAAATCTCCCTGTGAGGGAGGACAGAAGTCTCCCCCACCCTCAGATTTGCAGACAGGAAAAATATAATGTATATATATATACGTATACGTATATATATATATATATATATATATATATTTACATTTAAAAAAGATAAGTGTTTAAAAGCAGGTGAAACAAACCACAGCAACTGTGAAACAAAATCCAAGGTTCTACTTGATTTGTGAGTGTGGAAAATTTTCATGAAAACAAAAACAATAAAATTGATTAAAACAAAAAAAAAACCCCACTACGATTGAGCTCAAGGAAAATCTTAACATTATCACACTCAAGTAACCAATGTCTGTCCAATGTTTTACACGTTTATGCCAGGAAGCCCATCCAGAGTAACACCAAATATCTAATCTATAACCTTGTATTCCCTATTCATATTATTTCCCTGTTGTCTGGGATAATGGAAAGCATACAAGCATTATAAGCAGACAGCCCTTTTAAGTGCCCTTGCCTCCTACTTGCTATCTGGCCTAGTCAAGATACTGCCATTCTGTGAACCTCAGTTTCTTCATCTGTAAAATGGGAATATAAATCCATGATTAATTTTCTGGAATCTTGGGACGAGATGAGTTTTAGAATTCGGGACTTTTTTTAGAATTTTCATTAAAATTTTTTTTTAATATTTATTTATTTTTGAGAGAGAGACAGAGAGAGAGTGCGAGCAGGGGAGGGGCAGAGAGAGGGGGAGACACAGAGTCCGAAGCAGGCTCCAGGCTCCCAGCTGTCAGCACAGAGCCCGACTCGGGGCTCGAACTCACGAACCGTGAGATCATGACCTGAGCCAAAGTCCGACGCTCAACCGACTGAGCCACCCAGGCGCCCCTAGAATTTTTATTTTAGAATGATAACACAATGCATGTGCAAATGTTCTATAACTGACCCAGAGGGGGCTATAGCAGCATCCAATAATCAAATGCATTAGTGATTATTTATTTTTTAAATAACTTTTTAATGTTTTATTTATCTTTAGAGAGAGAGGGAGAGAGAGTAAGTGGGGAGGGGCAGAGAGAGAGGGGGACAGAGCATCCGAGGTGGGCTCAGCACTGATAGGCTGACAGCAGAGAGCCCGATGCGGGGCTCAAACTCAGGAACCGCGAGATCATGACCTGAACTGAAGCGGGAACACTCAACCGACTGAGTCACCCAGGCACCCCAAACACATTAGTAATTCTGCAGTAAAACATGTATAGTCACACTTAGTAGGATAAAGTATATCAACAGGTCAGATTTGTCACCAAAACTTGCATTTTTTCCAGAACTTTTCGATAAATGAACCTAGATTAACCCCTACTTTAAAGATGTATTTATTCAACAAATAGCAGCTACCCCACCCATAGTAGGTGCTGTTTTTTATTTGAATTAGTGGCAGATAATGTGGATCTCATATCTCATACAAAATGGACTGTAACTAAAGGGATTCTATACCTCTGAATTCCTGTTGGATTTTCGAAAAGGCAATTATATAGTATTTTTTTAAATGGTGGCGAACTTCGCTCTTCAGAAAATATTCACAGGATGGCATAAATGCCTTCTTGGGTAATTTTAGATCCAGATCTGTGACTCTGCTCAAAGGTGATTGATAAGATCAGAATGATAGATTTAGAGCAGGAAATGAGATTTCCACGGCATACAGTTAAAATTAGCACCAAGACATTTTTAGCTTTCTCTCTTTCTTGGCCATAATTCTTACTTGAGGGGTTAAAATCCATCACTTCCCTAGTTCGGCTCCTGTCGGAACACGCCAGAGTGATTTATGTTTATCTGTGCTAAATTTTGCTCGCGAGCCTATCTGTGCCTGATGCGACCTGTACCCGGCAGTTTTCAGCTTACTGGCGTGCCAGGATCAGTGTGCCAGGTGGCCCACGAAAAGTTTTACTGATAATAAGGTGCCACAGTTTGTAAGTTATTTAATTACAGAATATGTGAGTGATTATTTCAGATTGCCCCATGATAACCTCCCTCTCACTTTCTTAGGTTCTAGAATACTTTTTTTTTTTTTTTAATGGTAATTCACTTTTAAGAGAAAGAGTGTGAACAGGGAAGGAGCAGAGAGAGAGGGGGACAGAGGATCCAAAGTGGGCTCTGTGCTGACAGCAGCAAGCCCGATGCGGGCCTTGAACTCAGGCCTGAGATCGTGACCTGAGCCAAAGTCAGACACTCAATGGGCTGAGCTCCCCAGGTGCCCCTTAGGTTCTAATATACTTTCTTAAATGGAAGATGAGCAGAGGGCTGTGCAGGAGTGTGGCTTGAATGAATGTTATCCATCATATCCCGGCAGAGAAACTCTTTTTAAAAAAAAATTTTTTGATGTTTATTTATTATTGAGAGATAGAGACAGAGCATGAGCAGGGGAGGGGCAGACAGAGAGGGAGACACAGAATCCGAAGCAGGCTCCAGGCTCTGAGCTGTCATCACAGAGCCCGACGCAGGGCTCGAACTCACGAACCATGAGATTATGACCTGAGCCGAAGTTGGACGCTTAACCTGCTGAGCCACCCAGGCGCCCCTGAGAGAAACCCTTTTTGAGTGGATCTGCCTGTTAATCAAAGTTTGTAGATTTTCATCTTTTTTTAGCTATGTGTTTTATGTTACATTTGGGAAGAATAATTTTTCAAAATTCTTACTGGAAACTGCTTGATTTTTTTTACTGGGGTAAAGTATACTTAAAAATATTTGCCATTTTAACTATTTTTAAGTGGCATTAAGTACATTCACAGTGTTGTGCAAACATCACCACCATCCATCACCGGAACGTCTACCTCTTCTCCAACCGAAATTCTGTACGCCTTAAACACTAACCCCCTGTTCCTCCCTCCCCCAGCCCCTGGCAGCTGACATTCTATGTTCTGTCTCTAAGAACTTGACTACTTTGCGGGCCTACTATAGGCAGAATCACACAACATTGGTCCTTTGGTGACTGATTTATTTCACTAAGCTTGATGTCCTCAAGATGCATCCACATTGTAGCATCTGTCAAGATGTCCTTCCATTTAAAACTGAATAACTTTCCGTTGTATGTATATATACCCATTTTGTTTATTCATTCATCCATTGATGGACACGTGCATTTCTTCCACTTTTTTGGCTATTGTGAATAGCATTGCTAAGACCATGAGTGTAGACAACTGCCTGGTCTTGAATTAGTATAGTTATTATACGTGTGTTCAGAGATGTTCATATTATCTTTTCTCTATTTTTTTTTAATGTTTATTCATTTTTGAGAGAGAGAAAGACAGAGAGAGTGAGAGCAGGGGAGGGGCGGAGAGAGAGAGGGAGACACAGAATCCCAAACAGGCTCCAGACTCCAAGCTGTCAGCACATGACCCAACGTGGGGCTCAAACCCACGAACCGTGAGATCATGACCTGAGCCGAAGTCAGACGCTTAACCAGCTGAGCCACCCTGGCGCCCCTAGATGCTCATATTATCTTAAAAATAAGTTTGTTAGCATGCTAACTTGTCTGTTTAGAATCTTGATAGCAGAAATTCATAAATAGCAGTTTTAAATTTAAAATGTAATGGTGAAAGCCTGATACTTAACCTGTTGTCCACCTGTGAATTATTAAGTTGTCACTCTCTATGTAAAGAGATCCTAGCAAAAAGGGGGTGCCTGGTCTTTTCTGACTAAGGGACCATGCAAGAGCATCACCAGATAGCTTATGACAGGTGCTGGAGGCCAGTTCTAACCTCAGAACGCAGGACATACTGGAAAGAAAGTTGTTGGTTTTCCTCTTGCATTATTTTTGAGTCTCCAACTTGTGCTCTTTTTCATCTTGCTGTCTTTTCCCTTGTGACAGTCCCTCGAGTAACCAACCAGGTAGGGTCCTTGAAAAATAGGAAAATAGAGAAGACTAGCATTTTCCCAGCTCATGATAGGTTGCTAAGAGAAGGGAAGCTCTATCTGCTGAAACATTTTGACCTCTAACAAACACAGAGTAGCAAAGAACCAGTACCTTGTTCAGACGTGGAATCGATAGCACATGGAGTGTATTATTACTCATTACACTTTCGTCTAGCTTTGTATTCATTATGGTTTCGATGGGTTCTTCCTGTCAGGTACATAATTGTATCACATTTGAGTAGTGTCACCTGTAGGAAGTGCATCCCTCCCTTCCTATGACATCCAGACAGCCTCCCCATCACGCACTCCTACCACCCCAGTGAGACCCTTCTTTCAGCCTGTCTGGGATAAAACAGTGACCCAAGACAGACCAGCCCCTGCTCTCACAGTTTATCATCTGTGAGATGATATTGAGATCATTTTAAAGGGCAGAGGACACATAAACACCCTGCGTTTGTACACTTACAATCTGAAATCAGAGCTATGAGGAAGAAGGAAATGTTTCAGAAGGAGGTTGTGGACCATAGTTAGTTTCAGACTCCAAAGCAAAACCATGCCGCACCATGTTGCAGGCCTAATACTGATCTTATCTTTATTTGAAGTTCTTTTTTTTTTTTTTTAAGTTTATTTATTTATTTTGAGAGAGAGACAGACAGAGTGAGCCAGGGAAGGGCGGGGGGGGGGGGGGAGACAGAGAGAGAGAGAGAAAGAGAGAGAGAGAGAGAGAGAGAGAGAGAGAGAATCCCAAGCAGGCTCCACACTGACATCCCCAGTGCGGGGCTCGAACTCACAAACCGCGAGATCATGACCTGAGCTGAAATCACGAGTCGGACGCTTTACTGACTGAGCCACCCAGGCATCCACTATCTTTATTTAAAGTTGTATGGATTTAAGACACGTCATAAAGGAAGATGCCTCTAGACCATTAGAGACACTGAATGAGTCATTCTGAGCTGGATCCCATAGGTCCTCACCAGCCCGCCATCAGCGAGCTTCCCCCCTACCATTTTGGCTAGATTTACACACAACAGCAGTCACAGGACAGTCTTATGGCTAATGTGCTTATTCAGTTTAAAGGTGAAGAACTCACCAATAACCAGGAAATCGTGGTCCACCATCAACCTCAGGCAACTGTATCTTTCAGTCAGTTTCAGAAACATGGAGTGTGGCACAGGTTTATGTGTTTCTCCCACCGACACCAGGCCAGCCATCCCTGCGTGGTGGCTGCTGAATCAAGCACGACTTTCAAATTCTTACCCTCACTTACTAACACATTTCCACACAGGCCTCTCAGAGCAGTGCACACGCGTAAACAGGCCAGTGCGTCCCCAGGATCCCCACTCGTAAGTCCACCGATTCTGTTCCCGTCTGTGCAGAAACGCAGAGCTTTCTGCTGGCATTTATTTCTAGTGTCATTTTAAATTCCACTCATGGAGATGCTACAAAGTCTAATACGCTTCTTTTTTATTCATGTAAGAGCATTTTTTTTTTAAGAGAGAGAGAGCGGGGGAGACGGGCAAAGGGAGGGAGAGAGAGAATCTCAAGCAGGCTCCATGCTCAGCAGCAAGCCCGACGCAGGGCTCGATCCCATGACCCCGAGACTGCGACCTGAGCTGAAATCAAAAGTCTGTCACTCAACCGACTAAGCCACCCAGGTGCCCCTAAAGACACTTTTTTAAAGACAATATTGTACACTTATTTTTTTATGACAAGGGTGTTGTGGTTACACTTTCATAGTAGGAATAAACAGAATATAATTCCTAATTTAAAAAGTGAAGAAATGCAGCATGATTTAATTTTACTCATTCAAGATATTAACGTGAACATGGCTAAATACATGTTTTAATAAAAAAAAAACAAAACTCTGATGTGCACTAATTTATTCCATAAGACTGGGGGGCAATTGTGTGCGATAAGCAGGAATTTAATTATCTGTACAGACTTCTGGCTAAACAGGTAATATTTTTTCTCAAGTCGATTCTATGTGTGAATATAATAACTGCCGTAGGGAAAATAATGTTACACCATGGAAGAAATGAGCTTTATCTCAGAGTCAGTAAATGGGTTCTTTCCTCTCTTACCCTCAAGCTTTGAATTAACAACTTGTAGAAAGAAGGCCACTGGATTGGAATTACTATTCTCCTCTGATGAGCTTTTTCATATTCTATCTGAGATTTTAGGTACACGTCGTTATCTTTCTGTCTCCTGTAAAGAACCCAGATACACTAAATCCCAAGTGCAGTGGTACCTGTGCAAATAATAAAGCATTATGAATGAAAATGTTTCCCCTTAAGATGTACGTTCTGTTGGGGCGCCTGGGTGGCTCAGTCGGTTGGGCGTCCGACTTCGGCTCAGGTCATGATCCCGCGGTTTGTGAGTTGGAGCCCCGCGTCGGGCTCTGTGCTCACAGCTCGGAGCCCGGAGCCTGCTTCGGATTCTGTGTCTCCCTCTCTCTCTGCCCCTCCCCTGCTTTCTCTCTCTCTCTCTCTCTCTCTCTCTCTCAAAAATAAACATTTAAAAACGTTTTTAAAAAGATGATGTTTTGTGGTCACACTTATTAAAATTTGGTTAAATTTAAGTATTTGTAGTGAAACCCTATAGCACTTTTTAGAGTAGAACAGTTTTATATGGACAAAAGTGACCAATAGTCATAATTTGCATTTAATATTCTCTTTGGAAACCATGGGATTCTGAGGACTCAAAGCCAAGGGCCTTGACGGATAGCCTGCTGTTGCCAATGAGAGAGTATTGCTATGTTGCATGGCCACACAGTGTGCCTTTCTGCCACATGAAGCAGCAGTAAATTTAAAGGATTGTTGGGAGAAAATTCTCCACAGGCCCCTTGTACATCTTGTAAGCAGAGTCTCTCATTACCCTTTGTTCCAGGCTCTTCTTGATGATGTTTGTACAGTGAACACCCCCAGAAGGCAGAGAACATGTTTCCCTCTAGAGCAAAGAGCAATCATGCTTACTGCCCATTATGAAAGAGTTGGGTTCCCTAAACTCAGCGTTCCTCTCATGTAGTGCAATCTGCTGTGTGCACAAGTGTCACCTGGCCTTCTTCATATCACCCTGTCGGAACTGGGACCTTGAGAACCAGGGAAAGGGAAAATGCTGATACTGCGGATGCTCTGGCTCTTGCTATTGCTGTATGTAATAAAGTCTTTGTCGTTGACCAAGGAGTTTCACGTCTCCTGCTGGCGTCTGTAAAACTGTGAAAAGCAAGCTAACTTCTTAGCTTGTGGGTGAGGTAAAAGATCTCAGAACCTGCACACTTATTGGCAGGAATGTCTGTTAAAGGACAGATAAAGATCATAGCCTTTTTCTCTCTCTGTATGTGATCCCAAGTGGTGGGTTTAGGGATAACATGGCCTAAAGCATGGTGTGTGGACAGTGAGTGGGATGGCAGGGCAGCCAATTCCAAATATATAAGGCAGTATGTGTCCCACGGAATAATCGGTATTTCTCAAAAAGTATAGGGGATTGTCTTTTCACAAAAACTTGGCGCACCTGGGGACAGAAAGGATTCTGGATGTGATTTGGACTTTGTCTCTTCTGCCTGAGATTCTCAAGAAAAACATTATCTAAGTTTACCTAGGGAACACACCATGCATAGTGACTCTTGGAGACGTGGATAACCATAGGCCTCATCCTATGATGACAGCTCGTTCTAGCCCAGGCCTCCCCATGCCAGGATGTCAAAGTTGACCCTGCTACAAGTGGTAGGGCGGCACTTTTTTTCATGTCCACCTTCCTAGGCTTTAAGAAATGATCCTGCTGGATCATTTCGAAAAAGAAATGCCTCGTTCTTCACCCAAAATGGTTGAGCCCACGTGATATGCAAAGGGGAGTTACATGTAGCCTTTCTGTTGTGTGTTGTCTCGCCAGAAAGGAGCCAAAGGATTTTTACATGCCATTCAGGGAAAGGCCCAGACCGTCAATTTCCGTGTGTTTGGGCAGAACAAATGATGGTAAAGATAAAAGGAGCTAACACTGTAGGAGAGGTGCTAATAAAAGATATGCAGGAGTCTTCATGAATTCAGTTTTCACAAGCAGCCAAAGAGGTCACATTGAGTGTGACCAGCCTGTGGCACTTGTGTGCCGTTGCCCTGACCCACACCCCTGGGGGCCATGGCCAATCCATTTGGGCCTGCTCTCCCTTGGCACTGGACTGCAGCCTTGGGCTTCTCCACGAGACCACTGCCAAGTGATTCATGATGACCTGGGAGTTGAAACCTATGGGATCCCTCTTGGTAAATGCTTCTGAAGATTCAGTAGGTTGGAGAATCACACAGCCCTGCTGAAAACAATGATGTGGGGGAAACCCTGTAGAGAACACTGTGGAATGGTACTTCTCATCCATAGGGAAAATATTTGAAGACACACACATACAGTGTTAAGAATTAAAAAAATGGCAGGGCACTTTGGTGGTTCAGTTGGTTAAGCATCCAACTGTTGATTTCAGCTCAGGTCATGATGTCACCATTCATGAGCTCGAGTCCCCCACGGGGCTCTGCTCTGACAGTGCGAAGCCTGCTTGGGATTCTCTCTCTCCCTCTCTCTCTCTGCTCCTCCAACACTTGTGCACAGGCTCACGCTCGCTCTCTCTCTCTCTCAAAGATAAATAAATAAACGTTTTTAAAAAGAATTAAAAATGGAAAATTTGGAAAAACAATGGAAACCAGATTAGATGTGTGAGGCAGGAACATTTCGAATGATTTAAACAATGCATAACTACTCAAAATGCTGAATATTAATCTCACACTTTTAGGACCACTGGTTTTCTGACTCACCAGTTTCCTTCTCTGACAGGTATGTTTTTGTTGGCTCTGCAGATGGTGTGGTGTCATGTCAGAGATCCTGCAAATGAGAAAGCCATGGCTTAAAGAGAACTTCTCAGATGGGGGTACAAATGTGCCAGCTAATTCTTGAAAAACCTTGAAGGTGTTTGTAAACCCTACTCAGCATCTGTGAAACTGTATATTCACAAGCTTTTGTCTGTTATTAATAATACCTAAGTCAGAGAAGCGTGTGGGGATCAAATAAGGTCATATGTGCAAATTTTTTAGCATAGACAGGGCCTGGCACATAGTAAATGCTCAGCAAATGACCATTATTCTAGGGAAGGAGCAGTTGAAAACATGAGCGTTTGGGACATGAGGGGTTTCCAGAAGGAAGCTGAATTCTGCTGCATAATTTGGAAAGTATAAACCAGAGGTCTGGTGTGAACCTGTGTTCTAGGAGGTGATAGGGAGAATTAGAGGGACTCCCCCACTTACTAAACTGGGTCAAAATGGCATAGGTCTCAACAGGGCTGTGCTGTGAAATCATCTGTCTCACAGAAGGTCTTCAGGATCCTTCTACAAGGTGACCTGCCATCACCGCTGAAGCAAGGGTGAGGGCGCTGGGGAGACCTTCCACCAGGGGCGGGGATAGTCCAGTAGCCTGTATCTCAAAGCTCCCGGGTTTACTGCAGGATCCAGGAAAACTGTGCAAAGGGACAGTGATCTACAGATGCCAAAGGAAGAGACAGTTGGGAGGGTGCCAGGGGTATTGTCACACAGGTTTCCTGCCTAGATACAGCCCCTGAGGCTGCCTCGGCTGCTATACATCCAGCCCTGAACATCTTTCAGAAGGTGGGGCTGGGATGACTCATCAGCTGCTAGAGGTTACACAGGTGCCACCATGGCTTCTAGGACCATCTGATGGATCTTCCGGCCCAGATGTCTTGGCTTCTCTTGAGCAAATGCAAGGTCGACATTCATTACCAATCTGGTGGGAGACCCTTATTGTCCATCTGACGTTGGAGGGAAGAGGAGGTGTTGAGATCATTGCTTTCTTCATTATAGCTTTACCTGGAGAGTGAGAATAACGTTTCTTCCGCTAGAGACCCGTAGAATTAGAAACCTAGAAACTGAATGAAGGTTTGGTCCAAGTAATCAGACAAGAAACAGACTCTGATTTCTGATTCAGAGAAGACAACCCCGGGAAAGAAACTTATATGTGTTTGTTACAGGAACAGAGATGGAGTCTTTGTTTTTAGTCCTACTCTGGAGAAGACCATAAGAAGCAATGGGCTGCCATTAGGCTGCTAAGAAGGTAGCTACTATAGGGGCGCCTGGGTGGCTAAGTTGGTTGGGCGTCCGACTTCAGCTCAGGTCATGATCTCACCATTCGCGAGTTCGAGCCCCGTGTCGGGCTCTGTGCCGACAGCTCAGAGTCTGGAGCCTGCTTCAGATTCTGTGTCTCCCTCTCTCTCTGCCCCTTCCCCACTCATACTCTCTCTCTCTCTCTCTCTCTCTCTCTCTCTCTCTCTCTCTCTCTCAAGAATAAATAAACATTAAAAAAAAATTTTTTAAAGGTAGCTACCATATAAATAATTGATGCCAGTCACAGTTAAATGTTCAGTATGTATCGTTTGTTCACTGTATCATCAGTATGGGGCGTGAATATGTCTCTGAAATATCAGTTTATGACAGCCTTTGGGCCATGTTTGGAGTGATCATTTCAAGTAAAGGTAGAAGAATAATCCTGGTCCTGATGACACCTAAAGACCTTAAGGTCCTTGTGTTTTTCCCAAGAGTCCCAGGTGTGTGTTATCTTTTTATTTTTTAATGTTTGTTTGTTTGTTTGTTTGTTTGTTTATTTATTTATTTAGAGAGAGCATTCTCGAGTGAGCTGGGGAGAGGGGCGGAGGGAGAAGGAGAGAGAGAGAATCCCAAGCGGACTCCACGCTTGGCAAGGAGCCTGACTCGGGGCTCGATCTCACAACTGTGAGATCATGACCTGAGCCCAGATCAAGACTCAGATGCTTAACCAGTTGAGCTACCCAGGCACCCCGTGTGCTATCTTTTTCAAGTAAACCAAAATGTGCATGTAACTTGGTTTGTACAGAATGTAAGCATGATTAGAAATGAAACAATGCAGCATTAAATACGTCTTCCTAGTTACATGAAAAGGCAGTAGAAAAGATGCTAAGCTATATTATATTTTCACATACATAGCATTAAATGTAGCATGAATACTATGGTACATTCAAGAAACAGCAGGCAATGCAATATGGAGAAACCACGTAAGCCCGCATGGTGTTGTGAGGTAAAGGAGGTTCAGGATGTGATCTTCAAGCTGCTGGGCTGATATGAGGTCTGGCCCAGGTCACATTCAGCTGTCGAACATGTGTTCCTCCCTGATGGCACCCACCCAACCTGAAAATGAGCTTTTCTGATTAAGTCATCCCATAAGCCTGTGAGCCGAGCTCTGTGGAGTTGGGTCGTTCATGGAGATGAATGACTTCTAGTTTCCTAAGTGACTTGTGTGTGACAGTTGTGCTCGTGGCAGGGGTAGGGACCTCAGAGAAACACCCCATGATTGGAGGCGATTACACAGCGCGGTTCATGGCTGGGAAATGCTAGCACCTGGCAGATGGTGCTGGCAGGAAGCGGGCATCAGGCAGGCACCACCCCATTTTGCCTCTGCCATGGCGGGGGGGGGGGGGTGGCCCGGAGTCAGGGCAATGAACTGCATTGGCTCCTCTACCACCTCGCACCTGTTAGGGAAGAGCCAGCCTATTGTGTCACGCACGCTCAGAGAACTTCTCTCTTTCTAACCTTTGGACTTAGCGTTATTCTCTCGTCCCCACACCTGGGGAGAGGAGACATCCGTTCTCATTTCCACCAACAACAAAGCAAAGAATGTGGTGAAATTCTCTTTTGCGAAGAAAAATAATGTGATTTGGGTATCCCCACCCCTCGGAGTCTAGGGTCTGAGAAGAAATTTGGGGTTTGCTGACACGCCATCAGTGTGGTTCCTGAGGGGGCCAGAGAGAAGAGGTGCCTGCTCTAAACTCCTGGGGAGATGAGAGCTGTTTCTGTGGTCTCCACGGGCTGGGTCATGTTCACCTTCCTTCCAGTGTGCACCCTCCAGTCAGTCTGGTAGCCAAGCTTGAGGTGGAAGTTGAAGGTGGCTGTGAAATGCCTCTCCGAGCTGTGACTCATGCACCACGGGAGTCTGCACTTGTGTTTCCAACGAGGCAAAGGAAAATAAGAAGCTGAGCCAGGAGGTGAAAGAATGTGACCCGAGGGAAGAAGAAAAGGAAAAAAAAATTCTAGATAGTGAAGCAGAAAGACTTTTCACACTGTGAGGGTCAATATGACTGATCGGTCATCTTGTGCTCCCTGAGGTGATGGAGAACCAAAGACGGACCCGAGAAGAAAGGACCCAGAGAAAGAGTGAAACTGTGCATCTAGACCTACGTGTCGTGTCCTCTAGATCTGCAGGGAATGACTTCGGAGGACGGAGGGGCTCAAGACGTGTAGTAATAAGGACTCGTCTCCTCTTGGCGTCCTCTAGAAGATTACACAGGACTAGGGTTCAAGTCCTAATTTGAATTTGCACTGTGAGATCTTGGATGAGTTCTCTGGCCTCCCTGCACCTGTTCCCTCAGTGTACAAAGAGGATACACCTGGGGGCGCAGGTGCCGAGGGGATAGCTGCTCCTGTTTCCCCTGTTGGCTTTCGGAAGAAGACACAAGTCACTGCAGTTGAGGAGTGGCTGTGCAGGGGTGGTGGGCACACCAAAGGGCCAGTCGTGGGTGTTGTACTCCTAGAGCATGAATCCAGGGTGTGAGACTTTGCAAATCCAAGCTAAGACTGCCACCCAGATATCTTAACATAGCTCCCCCAAAAGCTGAGCCAGAGACCAAAATTTGTGCAGAGACAGTTTGTTTGGAAATGTCATCTCAGGGAGCAGGAAGGCAGCACAGGGGAGTGAAATGGAAAAAGGAGAAAAGTCAACACAAGAATGTATGATTGCTTTGGCTGTTTGATTCCACCTTGGAACCTTTGAGGGGGGGGTTTATGAAATGCATCTCAGGACTGTCTGCCTGGGGCGAAATGAGGGAGGTATTTTATTTATTCACTGACTCTAAATTCCTGTTGGGGAAAAGTGACCCCACAGCGCTAACTCCCTGGCTCTGCCAAGTTGTGCATGTGTGAGTGGATTCCTGGGAGGATTGAGCCAGAAATTAGAGATGTTTAGGGCAGGAAGCAAAGGATCCCTTTGAAGGGACAAGGTGAGGCCGAGTCTAGGCGCACCCGTGTAGAGCTTCTGACAGCCTGCAGGGGAAGAGGACCCTCCCAGCTGTGGCTGAAATCTGAGGGGCAGCTAAGAGGGTTTCGGAGTGGTGCAGAAGAGGGTGAACATGCCAGCTTTTCTAGGGATGCCTTTTTTGTCCTTCCGCCTAGAAAGAAGGTGCTGAAATAATTTCTTGGAGTGTCTTTGCCTCTAAAGTCTATGATTCTTTTGTTTTTTATTTAATTTCGAGAGAGAGAGAGAGAGAAAACAAGGGGCAGAGAGAGAGGGAGACACAGAATCTGAAACAGGCTCCAGGCTCTGAGCTGGCAGCACAGAGTCCGGTGTGGGGCTCGAACCCACAAACTGTGAGATCATGACCTGAGCCAAAGTCAGGTGCTTAACTGACTGAGCCACCCAGGAACCCCTCAAGTCTATGATTCTTTTTTTTTAATTTTTATTTTTTAACATTTCTTTATTTTTAAGAGACAGAGACAGAATATGAGCAGGGGAGGGGCAGAGAGAGAGGGAGACACAGGATCTGAAGCAGGCTCCAGGCTCCCAGCTGTCAGCACAGAGCCCAACGTGGAGCTCGAACCCACAAACCTCGAGATCATGACCTGAGCTGAAGTCAGATGCCGCAGCCAGCCAGGCACCCCTCAAGTCTATGATTCTTAAAGAAGAAACAAAACCTTGCTGAAAATGTCTTGATTAATAAGATGTGAATGGACACAGCAAATCACAAGAAGAGCATTTGTTCTCCAAAAGACATCTGCCAGCTGTAGACTAGGTATAGAGCAAACCAGAGCGATTCCCAGTGTCTTATTTAGAGAGTCACCACACTGGAAACAATGGAATTGGTGCTTGGGCTCTGAGGAAAGTCTGGTGAAGTCAAGTGTATCGACCCTTAGTGCCAAGACCATTATCTGGGCCTTTAATCGCTTTCATAATGATTGAGGAAATCTTATTAAAGGTGAAACTTTGGCAAGGGTGCTAGGGTCCCTTCGTTGGCCTGAGGTTTTGGACAAAGGAGAAGACGTGGGGAATCTTTCAAAGTAGACTTGGCCTCAGGCAAAACTATAAAGTGGATCAGGTTTTCTTCAGCCTTTCTGTGCCCACGGTCCCTGCTGACATCCCCACACTCATTTTCTCTGTATCACATTCATCCTTGGGGAACCACCATCCCACCGGACTGTTCCGGTGCCTCTGTCCTGCCAACCGGTCCGTTCTTTCCTCTGCTTCCCCTGTTCCTAGAACCGCAGCAGGAATCAAGTGTGAGAACACCCCCCATTGTAGATCTTCCCCTGTTGTCATCCTCTGGTGTCCCAGCCCCACCCATGATGGCTAGATGATTTGAACGGTTAACTTATATCCGGTTATAAGTTAACTCAGTGCCGGACATCTGTTATGCTCCGCTTCAGAGCCTGTGAGCCTCCCTGTGTCATGTTCCGGGTCCACGTGGGCTCTGAGAAGCTTCGCACCAGCATCTCGTCTCCCACCCTGTGTTGGGAGGCTCCTGTATTGACGCCACTGCAGGACCCACAAGGTGACCATGCTTTGGAACGCACGACCCAGAGGTGCAGGGTGCGAGCCTTCGACCGAGTGGAGCCTGGGGGTAAATTCCTCCTCCTTTCCCCACTCTGTCCCAGGACTGCTTATGAGCAGGTTTATACGGCTTCTTGGAGGTGTGCCCTGTGGATTGAACAGTCATGTTCTGCAGCGATGTATTCTTCTCCATATTGGCTCTCCTCCTTCCCCAGCCCCATTCTTCTGTGCGCCTCATTCCTTCCCATGATTGTATCTCTTGATTACATACGTGGCGCATTCATTCTTTCAACACAAGTTTGTGAGGGTTGTGTGCCAGAAGCTGCCAAGGCACTGCAGATACAGGGATATATTCTATTCAGTGACTTACCTGGCATCAGATATTTTCCCAGAAGCCATATTGTTTGACACCCGTTCTGGGAGGCCAGGAAATCCTGGCCACACAGTCTAGAGCAGGGCTCGCCTGAACAGGTTAGGGACCCAGAGGGGCTGGAAACAAATGTAATCCCACAAAAGAGCACAATGAGAGACAGTGGAGGGAAGCTAGGGACAGAGCCCCAAGAGCAAGAGACAGCAGCCAATCTGGGAAGACTCACATCTGAGAAGAGGAAAGAGGTCAGGGAGTCAAGAAGGCCAGGAACTGAATTAAGAAGGATTAGAGCGTATTGAGAAATGGAATAGGAGGCGAAACCAGTCCAAACAAGGAGGCAAAACAAGGCAAACCCAGTCAGGACCAGCTCCCGAAGGCAAAGATATTAGGAGCTCCTTCCTCATGGGTCAGGGGCCTCTGGAAAACGAAAAGATTTTTTTTTTTTTTTTAAGTTTTTTAATCATTCAGTAAACCATTTAGCATACTGTCACTGACTGGGGTGGCACTCTAGAAAACTCACAGTTCGTACGGACAAAGACTCAACAACCAAAGCATGAAACGATGAGTGCTTTTATAAAAGAACGTGTGGGGTAGCGAACATGTTTTCCCCTGGAGCAGTTCTGTCCGGCAGAACTTCCTGGTAGGATGGAAATGGTCTGTTCTGCGCTGTCCAACACAGGAGCCACTACTTGTGATGTGGTCAGTGTGACGGAGGAACTGGATTTCTCACTGTAGATAGTGCTAATTTCGAGCTGGATAGCCGCATGTGGTGAGTGGCTACTGTTTAATCAGACAGTCCAAGAGGACCGCATGTGAGCCGAGTCTCCGGGAAGGAGGCAGCCTTATCCAGGCCCTGAGGACAGTGGGGAAAGAGTCCGGAAGACATGGAGATCAACGCGTCATTCATTAGGCTTGTAATAGAGCATGGGACACAACAGGAGGCTGGGAAGGTGTGCAGAGGCTGTGTATGACAGGCCTTGTCACATGGACTTGTCACCATCTACTAAGGGGGCACCTAGCATGTTGCTTGTGCACATGACAAATTTATCTCACTGATCTTCTCTACAGCCCTGGAGCTGGGTAGTTAGCCCCGCTTTACAGATGAGAGGACTAAGGCACAGAGAGCTCATTTAGCATAACCAACGCAACACAGCTTCTAAGCGGCAAAGCCAGGATTTGAACTAGGGGCTGACTCCACTGCCCATCTTTCCACTTTATCACTTTACCCCACCCGTATGTGCAACGTGGGGAATCTGGGCTTTACGTCATGGCAGGCAAGACTGTGCTGAATCCAGGTTGTTCCTGGGCTAAAGTTGTTGAGAGGACAGACCTGAAAAAGAAAAAAAAAAAAAAATATGAAGGGTGTCCCATGGGACCTAGGCTGGAAAGAGCGGGAAGGAAAGAGAATTCTTGGAGAATGGGAGAAGTAGAGAGAGTAGGACTAATTAAGACAAAGAGCTTCAGGCATAGAGGATGTGGTAGTCAGAGGGGATTAATGCTATTTTATCGGGCTCTCAGCCAGAGGACTACATGAGCTTTTTCAGCCCTGGAGTGGAGGGTGTTAATTGGTGGAGAGAACCTCTTGGAAGGGTTCCCATCCTACACAGCACACAGACAGCCTCCTCCTTCTCCAGCAGCCGGAGGCCAGAATCTTCCTCTGGGCAAGGAAATGGATTTCTCAGAGACTGAGTCTGCATTTGAGAAGTTTTATTTCATTTTTTGAAGTTTATTTATTTATTTTGCCAGGAAGACAGAAACAGAGAGAGGGGGGAATGAGAATCCCAAGTAGGCTCCACACTGTCAGCCCAGGGCCCAATGTGGTGAACTGTGAGATCATGACCTGATGACCCGAGCCAAAATCAAGAGTCAGATGCTTAACCAAATGAGCCACCCAGGAGCCCCAAGAAGTTTAATTTTTTAAATCTCTGCTTTTGGCGCCTCATTTTTTACTTAGCGAGATAGAAATAAATGCCATTGATATTTAAAAGTGTTCGTAATCGTCAGCACGCTAAGCCACTTGGGGACAAGGGGGAGGCGTGGTGGCTTGTGAAGGAGGCATGTGTCCTCACTCTGAGACTCCCTGATGAATCATCTCTCTGCTTCCCATGAGATGGAAGTGTGGGCGAGGCCGAAGTAATTCTGATTTGAAATCAGAGTTATGTAAAAGTGGGTCTTTACCATAAAAACCATCTTGAGAAATTCTGAAAGCTGTCCTGAGCCCTTGTTAAGGCAACTAACTTGCAGATGGTGATAGAAATACCGTTTTCATGAAAATCACAAAGGTAGCTTATTTTCTCTAGCCTTCTGTAGTTTAGTTAGAATAGTCCCCTCTAAATTTCTCTCTCTACGTTTGTCCTCTTGAAATCACCTCTTCAATAATTCAGCTAGCCTCAAAAACTAATATATTGGTTACCATTTCTCTTAGTAATGCTTAACTTTGTTTGGAAATAGATGTATTTAACTCATACTGGGACTAGAAGTAGTGTAATATGTGAGAGCACGTGTCAGGGCGGGGAAGACCTCTGGAGTGTGTCTTTATTTGGAAAACACAAGGTGTCTGAAGTTATTTTTCTTTTTTATAGTTTTATTGAGATATAGTTTACATACCGTAAAATTTACTCCTTTTAAGTGTAGTTCGCTGAATTTTAGTAAATCAATACCGTTGTGCAGACTTCACTCCAGTCTAGTTTAGAATATTACCGTCACCTTCCAAAGAATTTCTTCCTACCCATTCTTACCTCCCACCCCACAGACCCGGGCAGCCGCTAATCTGTTTTCTGATTCTATGGTTTTACCTTTCTAGAAACTTCATAGACATGGAATCATACACATTTTTGTGTCAGGCTTCTTTCACTTTGCATAATTTTCAGGTTGTACCGGTGTTGACACATATATCCGCCATTCATTCTTTGTTACTGTTGAGTTTTCCGTTACATAAATATACCTTGTCGTGTTTATCTTTTCACCCGTTGGTGGACATTCGGATTGTTTCCAGTTGCTGGTTATTATAGGAAATGCTGCTGTGTCCGTGTGCATACAAGTCTTTATGCGGACTTCTGGTTCATCAGTCTTAAATACCTTGGAGTGGAATTGCTGGGTTGTATGGTAAGTGTATGTTTAACTTTTAAGAATTGCCAAACTTTTTCCAAAGTGGCGATACCTTTTTACATTCCCATAGCGATGTCCCGAAATTCTAATTACTCCCCATCTTGACTGGTACTTGATATAATCAGTCTTTCTGAATACAACTTTTCAGGTGGGTGCATCGTGGTATCTCATCTGGTTGTAATTTGCATTTCCGTAATGACAAATTACATCAAACATCTTTTCATGGGTTTATTAGCCATGTGTATATCCTTGGAGAAGTGCCTACCTATATCTTTTGCCCATTTTTAAAAATCGAATTGTCTTCTTATTTTTGAGTTGTAAGAGTTTTCTATATTTTGTGGCTACAAGTCCCTTATTAGATTTGTGATTATAAATACTGGTCTCCTAGTACGTGGCTTGGCTTGGCATTTTCTTATTGCCGTCTTTTGAAGAACAAATGTTTTTAATTTTGATGATGTTTAATTTATTATTTTTTCTTTTCTGGATTATACTTTTAGTATTATATTTTAAGAAGCTCCCTAATGAAGGTCAAAGAGCTCTTCTTTTCCATCCTTTGACACAAGGATGGAAAACTATTGACTTTTATTTCTTTAAAATGACCAAGAATCATCTGGATGCTGCAACTGGGGCTTGGCAGCCTGTTTTATGGTTTAGTGGTTGTGGTGATGATCGCGGTTAGGAGGGCAGGTATATTATTGTCATTTTACACAATTATAACTTGGCTTCGGAAGCCTTATAGCATCCATTCTGCTGAGCACTGCTCAAAACAGCTCCCTCCTAAAAACAAAAAACAAAAAACCCCAAAACCGCAGCTTCCCCTTGCCTGTTTGCTACCTGTCCTCTCTGACCACCCCCAAGCAGCCATTGATCTGTACATAATTGATTCTCAGATTGAGTTAAATTTAATTAAATCCTCTAAAATTCCCTGTACATTTTGCTGTTTGCATGAGAAGATGGCAGTTCGTTTAATTGAGGTGTAATTTACACACAACATTCTATGAGTTTCAGGTGTATGCCATAATGATCTGACATTTGTGTATGTTGTGAAATGATCACCCCAATAACGTCTAGCCAACATTCGTCACCACACATAGTTACAAGATATGTTCCTTGTGCTAAGAACTTTTACAATTTACTCTCTTAGCAACTTTCAAATGGGCAATGCCGTGTTATTAACTACAGTCATCATGCTGTCCATGTGTATATCCCCTTGACTTATTTCTTTATAACTGGAAGTATGTACCTTTTCACTCCCTTCACCCATTTCACCCCAACCACCCCCTGCCTCTGACAACCACCAGTCTGTTCGCTGTACTTAGGATCTTGGTTTTTTGTTTTGTTTTATTTTGTTTTGTTTTGCTTTGCTTTGTTCAGATTCCACACGGAATGAGATCATGTGGTATTTGTCTTTCTCTGTCTCAGTTCACTTAGCATAATGCCCTCAAGGTCCATCCATGTTGTCACAAATGGCAGGATTTCTTTTTTTTTTTTTTTTTTTTTTTTAAACGTTTATTTATTTTTGAGACAGAGACAGAGCATGAACGGGGGAGGGCCAGAGAGAGAGGGAGACACAGAATCTGAAACAGGCTCCAGGCTCTGAGCAGTCAGCCCAGAGCCCGACGCGGGGCTCGAACTCACGGACAGTGAGATCGTGACCTGAGCCGAAGTCGGACGCTTAACCGACTGAGCCACCCAGGCGCCCCCAGGATTTCATTTTTTAATGACTAAATATCATTCCCTTGTTTGTGTGTATGTACGTATATGTATATTTATATAAAATCACATCACATTTATTTATTTCTATTTATTTTTAAGCAATCTCTACTCCCAATGTGGGGCTTGCTCTCACAACCCTGAGATCAAGAGTCACAAGCTCTCCTGACTATCCAACCTTTTTTTAAGTGAATGGCTGTACCAATTTACATTCCCACCAACAGTGTACAAGGATTCCCTTTTCTCCACATCCTCACCAACACTTATTTCTTGTCTTTTAGATAATATCCATTCTATCAAGTGTAAGGTGATGTCTTACTGTGGTTTTATTTTACATTTCCCTGATGATTAGTGATAGTGAGAAGCTCGTCATGTATTTGTTGGCCATCTGTGTGTCTTCTTTTGACATAGTCGCACTTGTTTATTCTGGCTTTTGTTGCTTTTGCTTTTGGTGTCAGATCCCCAGTGTTTACTGGCTTAATCCTGAGCCACCTGACCAGGCAGGAGAAAGAGGGCCTTCAACTATTCATTGCCTCCTGTACGTGAGCATTCTCTGCACTCACACCTAATACTCTTTTTACCTCTAGGAATGTCTTTGGGTTCTGTCTCCAACATTATTCTTAGTGGTATCCCTGGGTGTCCTTCCCGCCGCCTCTCACCTTTCTGCTGGTTTTGTTCTTCCCCCGCCCCTTGCATTTCTAGATTCTGCTGGCTGCTCTTCCAGGCTTTGAATCCCTTCTCCACAAAATATTGCCTCTCCTATTGCCCAAGTGATGTCCACTGGCCACAGGAGGTTCAGCAAGTGGTAGCCGGACTCAGAAACCACTGCTCAGCCTCTGCGGGAACCCCACGCCTCCTCCTCTCTGAGAAGAGACTGGACACAGACTTGCCTCCCCGCCCACGTCATTCTGCCCTTTGTTGAGATGGTCACGTGCACCTGATACTCATGTGTCCATCTCTGCCTTGCCAGGCTTCATCAGATTTAATAACCAGTGGCCTCGCAGAATCTGATGCTTAGGTCTCTTTTTTTTCCAAGTTCTGGTCTTGGTTTTATTTTCCTGCGGGGGCATGTCAATGGCTATACTCTGGGTGGCTGCTTTATTTGGCTCTGCTTCATTAACACAGGCGCAGAGCTCACACTCCAAAGCCCAGGGCTGGAGGAGACCTGAGAGGTGTTCAAAGCGTGAGCCCTTACAGAAGTTGTCCTGGAAATCTTTGAGATTCCTTTCATGTGCTTAAGAGAATTATTTTTTGCGGGTATTTTTCTGCCTAGTTTCTTGGTGAATAGCCATAATTTCAAAACCAAAAAAAAAAAAAAAAAAAAAAAAAAGATACTCATAATGTAACTTGGAAATTTCTTACACCTATGGTGTATCTTTTATTGCTTTGTCTTTGTCCTCCTATGTCACGTTCCCTTCTTACTTCCCGGCTCTCTTTCCAGAAAGGCACAAATGTTTGTCTTTAGGAAATAAATGCTCAGCTTACCCACAAAAATGGTTCCATGAAAATGGAACTGAAGAGACACAAAAAGGCAGTAATTCTAAGTGTAAGGTTGTTATCAACCAACTTTGATAGAAACCAGAGGCTTTTCTGTCCCAATTATTCCGGGAAGCAGGACACTTGGACCCAAAATACTTTGTTCTTGCTGGCGTTCCTAAATCGGCTCTTGGAAATGCCATTTCTTTCACTGCATAGTGGAATAAATCCTTTCTACAGAGCCCTTTTCAATAGTAGGAGAAATAGAATGTGATCTTCTCATAGAAAAAGCGGTTCCTGAGAAGTCAGTATCTTTTAGCACATACAACACTCAGCAGAGTATTCTAAAGCTTTGATCGATGGGTTGATTAAATTTCAACATCGTGGAGAAAATTGTTTCTAACATCCATGCGTTTGTGTGCTTAGCTTTCATAGAGAATATGGACTCCTGAGGAGCTAATATTTCACTTCCTGGAAACTGAATTGTATTTTCAATGCTAAGGAGCAAGATGCTGTCTGGAGTAAATCTGACAAATTCTTTTGGAAGCAAAGGATCACTTATTGATTTATTTTTTTTATAAATGCAGATTTCCACATGGCCTGTTTAAAGAAAACGAAGTGCAGTAGGAGTTAAATATTTCATGAATTACTCCCCTGTTTTGCTGATAAATCCTTTGTAGTGCAAAATGCATATCGGCAAGTAACGGAGATCTGTTCTTTATGTGAAATCGCCTCCGGCTGGAATGAAGGATTTCCAGCTAGTTCGTTTATGATAATATACCTTTCCTAGCACTAATAACATGGGAAGGTGGGAGGGGTAGACTAACAACACCGAGCTCACTCTCTCTCACCCTGTTCTCTAGCTCCGTGTTTGCCTTTTCTGCCTTAGAAATAAACTGATACAATATCTAAGACTCTAAATTAGGCATAAACCACATTTGTTTCCATGCAAGGAAATTTGTTTGACGTCAGTGGTAACCGTCTTAAGTTTTGCATGAGAAATGTAACTTAAGTCTGTGCCTCTTGGCTGTACCAATATGTGTACAAGGAAGCATATCCAGGAGAAAACAGAAGGATAGCTCATTTCAGAGGGAAAAACCTACATTGCCAGACTCTTCATTTAGAATTCCTGTGGTTCCGGCCATAATCTCATAAGGAGATCTGTGCCTTGGACACATCAGCCCTCTCAAATGTGTGTATTAAAGTCTTTCTGGTTACAAGAGACAGCCTGTCTCAGTGTATCTTGTTAATTGTTCCAGATACCTGTGGCTGTGTAACAACCCAAAGTTTTGTGGCTTGAAACAACAATTTGTTGTTTTTCATAATTCTGAGGGTTTGTTAACCCTTAGATGGTTAATATCTGGTTCTCTGTTCTCAGATGGTTCTGCTGCTGCATGTGGTTTACTAAGCTACTTGCTCGGTGGTTTTCAGCCGGGAATTCAGGTGGGCCCAGAAAGTCCACAGTGGTGTTTCGTCCCCCCCAGGGCCTCTTTCCGCTGGCCTCTCAACATTCCGTAGTGCGGCTCAGGCCTCCCAGAGAGAACTTACAAGAGCCTAAGCCCCAGTGTGCAAATGCTCACCACACCTCTGCTTGCATAATTCTTGCTAAAATCCCATTGGCCAAAGTATGTCATGTGACCAAACCCAGCGTCTTTGTGAGAGGTATGGGTATGGATGCTGTGAGGAGTGGGCCACCTATGTAGCAGTCTATCTGTCCTGCTAGATCGAAGGCTTGATTCAGTTTATAAGATGCAAGAAAGACAGGAAGAGGCTTCAACCAGAACCACTATTCTGGCAAACCTCATCGAAAATTGGGACATTGCCTGGGGTACCAGGAGTGTTAGAGGCCTGGTTGTCATGGTTCGAGAGGAGTAGGCACTTGTTACCACCTTTCAGGTGTTCTGTGATGCTGCAGTCACTCAGCAACAACCTGTCCCTGTTTCGACTGATCCTGTGGCTGCCCACTGGCCTCCTTCTGCTCTGGACACCTCATATCCTCTGCTTACTCAGGGCTTCTCATGCTGCCTTGCCTCTGTATGATCTTTGGCCTTTGTTCCCGCTCCAAACTATTGACTCACTCGACCTTTCTGCCTTGTATTTACCCTCCCCCTGAGAGACGAATTTGTTACCACTTTGTTGGTCACTGTTCAGCCCTTTAAAACAGCCCAGTCATCTCACATGCTCAACATGGCTGCTACCTTGGTCAGACACCCACCCCTGATTCTTCTAGCCTTGGTCAGGATGGTGGGGTCAACGCAGAAGGACAAAGGGAGTGTAGTGAGCATTTAGAGCATTACAGCCACCCGTTCATTCATAGTTAATTGTGATTGGATTTGGAGGTGGGAGGAGAAGGTCTTCCTTTGAGAGGCGCTGTTCCCTTTCTCTCTCACCGCACCCACCCTTCTTCTCCAGTCAGCTCTCCCACCCTTGCAGCTGATCCTGACGGCTGTCCGCAGATAACTGGCTGTACAAGTGTGAACAGGTGCCATCCTTGGTCAGGGTCGCTGTTAGTCTCACCCACGTGGACTTTTCGTTAAGCATGCTTTATCCTTTGTCTTAGATCTCTCGATTATATCATTGCCTACTATTTCCTTTCGTGTAATTGGCTATGCTAAACAAAGGATGTGTGAGGAAAAAAAGCCAGCGTCCAAATCATTTCATGGGTTGCAAAAGGTTAGATCTCATTAAAAGGCGTTGGTATTTCTGATGCTCTAACCTCAGTGACAAAAGGGCTTGTATAAATTTTTCTAAATTCAGGAGGTCTTTAAGATCTTATTTTACGTATGTTTATCCTTATCATGAAATAGCTCTAGAAGGATTTGCAAAACTTGGTTAGTAATAACCCTCTCAGGGAGAAACTAGGTTGCTTACTTTGAATTTATGATCTTTTGTACCTTATGAATGTTGTACCATGTGCATATATCGCCTACTTTTAAAATTAACTTTGTGAAGCGTGTCTTCTCCACATTGTCCTCACTAGCAGTTCCTTTAAAAGGCCCCAGCCAGCATGTGGTACAATTCCAGCTGACACTATTCATGTGGATTCCCACATGAAGAGGCCCCCGGAGTCATGCTATGGGCAGCGCCGTGAAGATCTTCTGTCTGATCTCTCTATATGTATATCTATATTCAGAAACCATTAGGGTTTTTTTTTTTCTTTTAACACCAGTGGCTAAACTTGGTAATTCTACTTGCTTCTTAGTTAAATGCAAAATCAGAAACTATGAGAGGGAGGGAAATGCCAGGGGCTTCTCAGGGTGTGGTGATGTGAGCCGGCTGGAAGTTCCAGACCTTCCCAGAACCGGAGCTCTGGGTCTGGCACTTAACATACCGGGTGTGTGTCCTTAAGCAGGTGACTTTACCATTCTGCGCCTCGGCTTCCTTATCAGTAAATCGGGAGGTGTAATAGAGTTTACCTTTTGGGGTTATTGGCAAGATGACATAAGTGAATGCGTGGAGCAAACTCCGTGTGATTCCTGGCACATGGAAGGTGCTCGATGAAACACAGCCATTGTGATCGGCTTTTTTTTTCTTCTCATCTATTAAGTGGGCACCATACTTGCTTTCCTATTTTCTGGGGTTTCTATGGATGTCAAATAAGAGAACCAGTTATAGTGCTCTGAGGAATGAAGATTTGAACTGTTATCGAGACGTGTTCTATCATCTATTATTTGGGTAAAAACACCTGTTAATTGTCCATCTTTCCTTGAATACTATTCTAGCTTCTAGGTACCAGATTCCTTGTTGAAACTCTACTATAGGACATCCCTTTGGGCTAGGAGGAAATTAGAAACATGTTCCTGGTGCTTCACAAAGTTGGCTTTGTTATTTGAAGAGACCGTTACAACTGCTGTGGGCACATAATCTCAGACTACTTTTTCTGAGGCGTTTTCATGGTAATGTAGTTGTGTGTAGATTTAAGTGTGACTTTGTTGATGTGTTCATTATGCAAAGTCATTGTCCATTTCCCATTGACCTTCCTTCCATAGTCTCAGACTCAAAAATCTGTGATTGAAAAGCACAAGCATGGGCTAGAATGGACATTAATGCGCTCATTCTTATGGTAAACATTTAACAAAATATAGAAAGTAACCATCCCTAAGTTGACTGCTGAAAAATGCCTTTCACAGTCAAGATGATGTCACACTCAGTTAGTGTGGCCAGTTAGTGAGGCCAGACACTGATGGGTCACCAAAGCAACAATTAGTGTGCCAAAGGGCATCCAGTCACATAAGCATATTTGTTTATTGGCTTAGAGAATAGATTGTGTTACGTTGCACAGTCAGCATTGAACCACCCATGTTGGGACGCCAAAAAAGCACAAACAGACCAGAATAAAATGGTGATTAATGCATGGCCTTCCAGTTCCGGTTAAAAGCTGATATATTTTCTTAATGAAAATAATTTCATCTTTCACTTGAGAGAAAAACAAAGATTTATTTTCTTTCAAATGACAAGACTTCTTAAGTGGGTAACAGAAGAGCTATGTTTCTTGGGATTAATATGAATTCTTTTAAAATATATGGTAAACAATGCAGGGGAGCATTTGTACGATTTAATATGTATTTTAGGCAAAAAGAAATAAGGGAACCTTGACTTGTATTTCCTTTCCAATGATGAAAAGTTTACCAAAGAAGGGAGATTTTTCTTTCCCGTCTGTAGGCAACAGGCAAAGAGTTGCTTTGAATGGAGTTAAATGAGGAGAAATATTAAAAGGCTTTTCTGTTTATCAATACTCCGGGGTCATTTTAACAGTATATGTGGTTTTAAATATCAGGGTGAATTATATTGCAAAGACCGACCTATCATTTTTCTCATTCAAGCATGCTTTAAAATGTCTGCACAGGTATTTTTTTGTAAATTTCAAGCTGTGTTGTACTAACATACTCGTTAGCCTTGACTGAACATGATGCCTGCTACTTCCAAGTGCGGTTTCACTCGTTTTAATGTAATTGCATAAGCCGGGTAGTGTTGATTCACAGTTCTCGGGTAAGAGAGGATGACCGTCACCTTGCAAGGTAGGACCACAGGGCAGATGGGCTCCTAACAGGGCAGGGCGTTGACATCAATACTGAGAGCACAGAAGCAGCGGTTTTTCTTTGTGAGACATGCCGAGCACATCACTCCTACGGAGAGGAAGCTCAATTTTCTGTAGCTGTGTTTGATTCTCACTTTGAGTGAGTGCTGGGGACCTAATGCTGTCCTTAGGCATGGAGTCTTTCACCTCTGATGGCATATGTAGGAGGAGTGAGTGATTTTCCATAGGCAGGAGTCTGAGGATGGGGAGGGCAGTGGCTTTGTCCTCTCCAAACAGAAGCTACACTGGACACAGTTGTTGCAGTTAACTTACTGCTTCCGAAGAAACACTTCATCTAGCTTACAGCCCCCTCTCATTGTGAGGATTTACTCATGTCTCTTCAAGTAAGTCCTTTCTCAGTTTCTCTTACAATTTTAATTTTTTTCTTTATGCAACACTGTGATTTTACGGCAATATTTTATTCCCTACAGCGTCTGAAAAGGTAGTGTGGGTCGAAAGATACTTCCTTGTCTATGAAACTGCTTAGCGGTTTCCTCTCTTTGAAGAATGAAGAGTTAAGGCATGCAGGCAAAGTAAATAATAAATTAAGACTTTAGAAATTGTAGGTGGTTGCTTAAGACCGTGTGAGCATTATAATTTATTAGTGCATCTTTTAGAAAGTGTTTTCGTTCCCCGGCACCTCTTCCAGAGAGTAAGGCACTTAAGTGAAATAAACTGACATAGAAAGCAGGAAGGTATGTCATTGTTTCCTTGGATTCTGTAGTTTCCTCTCAATCTGTGTGGTTTGTAACATCAACTTGTTTTAGAGTCATTTGCACCATTTATTTGTATTTTCCCTAAAGTTTATGTTGAAATTCAGAGTTAGTGTTCCACAGAAAAATCACGAGAGACCTAAGTAAATCTGATGAAATGATACAGATATGCTTTGCACACAGAGAAAGACTGTCTGGTGTATATTTTGGTTGGAAATAGTTGGAGGAGCTTCTCAATCTGCCTCTCAATGTTTAATGGGCGTGATTGTTCATGTATTGTAAATGGAAAGACAAATTTCTTGGCTCTGAAATGAAACCACATAATATGGATATTTCCTTCAGGAAACAGATTTATATACATATAATGTCTCTGTGTAGTATACTAAGTTCTTTTTTTGGTATTTGGTTACCAAAAGGTGTCCCAACTATAACTGTAATCGTGTTCAAATCAGAACTCAGTTGCTAGTAAAACACGTTATCCGGATTGTTTCATTTTTCTTTTATACATATAAACTGTATTCCATATACAGGCATGATAGGAGAACTAAGTTGACCATATAGACAAGGGTTTGGTTTTCATACCCAATAGTGTAAATATAAATATAGCCTTAGGTAGATGGCAGTCAGACTATCTGAATACAACCTCATCCTCAAAGATCTGAAATCTCTATTTCTTTACCCTTTCTCAAAACCTTTCTTTTTTTTCCTACAAATACTCATTTACTCTGTACCATGTGCCAGGCACTGTGATGGGCTCTGGGGACATAATAGGGAACAGTAAAGGTGCAGTCCTCCCTCCCTTTAGGAGACTTTTAGTTTAGTGGGGAAGATGGATATTAGAAAAAGACACAATTACACAGACAATGAAAATCGCACAAGTCATTCAATAATTAAGCTGTGGGAGCTATCGTCGTCTGCAATAACAGCATCCCTCTACGTTCTCGAGAGAGCCATTGGTCACTCCCCTCTGTCTTCATTAATGAGAAGTCACGATTGAATCTGTCATTCCAGGAAGGAGTTGGCTGTGGGACAGAGGTCTATATTGTGTGTGTGCTCATGTTCTTCTGTGTGGGGCGAACACGTTCATGTGTGAGGCACACTATGTTGGGTGATGGGAGAGGGATACAGAAGTGGGAGAGGCACCACCTTTGCCTGAAGGAGTAGGGGAGAGAGCATGCGTATCAAAAAAGTCTATTTATCTTTGCATCTATCTGTATAATATACATCACGATTAAATTATTAAAACAAGGAGTTTCAGGGGTGCCTGAGTGGCTCAGTCACTTAAGCGTCCGACTTCAGCTCAGGTCATGATCTCACAGTTTATGGGTTCGAGCCCTGCATCGGGCTCTGTGCTGACAGCTCAGAGCCTGGAGCCTGCTTTGTATTGTGTGTCTCCCTCTCTCTCTCTCTGCCCCTCCCCCGCTCATACAATCTCTGTCTCTGAAAAATAAATAAACAGTTTTTTAAAAAAGGAATTTCAGGAATTCTTAGTGGGGGTGAAATGACTTCTAGTGTGGTTGATCAGCTAATGTTTCAATATTAGGTGATCTATACAGAAATAACTTGGACTTTGATAGGGAAATATGGTGGAGAGGGCATTCCAGGCAGAAGGAACGGAGTGAACAAAGGCAAGAAGGTGGGAAAATTCAGGGCATGTTGCAGGACGGATCTAAGAAAGGGAAGCAGAAGCCGACTATCAAACAAAAAAAAATGGCTCTATGCCAACAGGACAAGACAAGGTTGGCAGGATAAATTGAGACCAGATCGCTGAAGTTTTTCTATTTTCTGTTTAAGGATGTATTGAACTTTATTTGGTAGATCCCACTGTTGAGGGGGGTGACTGTGGTGAGAAAGGCCTGGAACTTGGAGCCTCGGGTGTGCCTGCCACGGTAGTCTCAGTGAGGGAAGGGGAAGGCCCTGATTGTTGGCTGTTCACCTGGTAAATGAGTGTTTGGGGTTTGAAGCAAATTTGCCACAGTGCCCTGGACTTTCCCAAAGATAATCTCTAGCATGGAGAAGCCATTAGGCCTTCCCTCTTCCCTCAGTTGCCAATCGATTTATACGCCCAGCTTTTTTTCCTATTAGGAATGACATGGTAGGCCTCCGATATAAAAGCAGATATTTTAAATGGGAAAACCGTAAGGATGGCCAAGTAGACAGATTTTACTTGACATCACTACAAATGCTTCTGACCTGATTTTAGCTGACGTATGAATAAATGATTATTCCAGCCTTGAGAGTTAAATATTTAAACGTTAGTTCCTTTTTGGAGTTCATGTATAATACAGAACTGATTTTCTGTGCTGCAGACTTCCTCTCGTTGCCTTCTTTTTTTTTTTTAATACACCATAATTCTTATCCTACCCTTTTTCAGTTCCCTGCATGAACATTATTTAAACGTTGCACGCAAATCTTCTGCGAAAGAATTAAAGGAAATACAGTCTGTGGGTCTCAGCAGGAGTTCAGCTAATGCAGCTTAAAATAATGCCGAAAAAGAAGCGCTTACCTGCAGGCAGAGTGGCCCTGATTCTCTTCCTGTGCCAGATGATTAGTGCACTGGAAGTACCACTTGATCGTAAGTATTAACGTTTCAAAGCTGTTAGGCCTGGGAGTTAAAGCCTCCCCAGCATTTCCCATCACTGTGAGCCGTGTGAATGGAGAAGGTGTCTGTGTGATACTGAAAAGCTAATCAAAATTAATTTGGCTTTTACCTCCAAGCACCTGGTGTTTATAAAGAGTCTCACCATAGAAATGGCCATTGAGCTGGTCAGACCATTGTCCCCTCCCTATCATTATCTTTCTTCCTCCTCAGGTGCCTTTTGTATACCATGTGGGGGGGGGGGATGGAAAAGGAGCGAATTGTGGGCTCCCCTGATCCAACAGGCGACTCTTGATCGAAGCAGTCCTTCAAGAAAACTCAATCACTTTAAAACGGCCATGGGGATGTCCCCACTTATCCCCTTCCCACTACTCCACCCTCTCCCGTCATGCACTCAGGGTGCTCTGGAAAGATTGGGGGATGTTTTCTCAGCCAACCCCATGCTCCTCAGTATCCCCAAACTACCCATAATTCATTTCTCTCTTTTTTTTAAATTTTTAATGTTTATTTTATTTTATTTTTTTTTTGAGAGAGAGAGAGAGAGAGAGAGAGAGAGAGAATGAATGGGGGAGGGGCAGAGAGCAAGGGACACAGAATCCGAAGCAGGCTCCAGGCCCTGAGCTGTCAACACAGAGCCCAACGCAGAGCTCGAACCCTCGAACTGTGAGATCATGACCTGAGCCGAAGTCGGACACTCAACCGACTGAGCCACCCAGGTGCCCCAGTTCATTTCTCTTGATTCCAACAAGGCAAAAGTCCCTTTAAGTAGGAGTCTGGATGTAGGACGTGTGTCTTATCTGCAGCCTAGAGAAAGATCTTTGGCTTAAAAGATGTGATCAAAGACCAAAAGGTAAATTTTGAGAAAAAAACAAGTCATCTGCAAAAACACAATTTAAAATGGGACAGCGGGGACTACTGTCTTAGCCTCCAGCCCCCCCCTTCCTGATAGTAGAGTACATGCTGAGCTCTTCCTTCTCTGGGTGGCCTGGCAGTGAACAATAAAGATAATGCTGGATTCCAACCGGTCCCTTCTCTTGCAATGGAAGCAGAATTTCAAATTTGGACAATTACTGTACTTCAGATTCATCCTTTACTGTTGATCTCCGTGACCTCTTTAAATCCATTTGCTTCCTGAATAGGACATCTGCTTGGCAAGCTTTCCAAGGTGCAAGGAAGATAGCACTTTCTTGGGGGCCGTTCCATTGTCGGGAATTTCATTTTTTTGCCAAAGGATGTTGCAAGTGCCAGTGGGAAGACATTAAGAAGGGATGTGGTCTGCCTCGCTCCCTGGAGACCTCCTTTGCCACGCATCTATGGTCTAAAGGACGATAAAATGCAACATCTTGTTATTTATTTATTAAAGTATTATAAAGTATTATAAAGTATTCATTCATTGCCCTTCATTTCAGTTAAAAACAAAAACAAAAACGTATGATTGGCTAAGGCCATTGGAGTTGGATTGCCTAAGTAAGCATTTGCCCTACCAGGAGAGAGACAAAAGCCCTTGAGAGAAATGGGCTTTTGTTCTCTCTTGTGTTAAATATATTCTCCCTTAATCTGACTGCCTAATCTAACCATCAGAGGGGAACAGTCACCTACGGCTAACTCAATTACCGCTGCTAATGGAGAAGAGGCATCACCATGATGAAAAGAAAGTCACGGACAATGCCGCTCCTGTATTAACCTTTACAAGTAGAAGTGACAGGCGGCACTGCAGAATCATTTGAATTGCATGCTAATGTAATTTCTTCCCTGCCCCTGTCCCCTACACCCCTTCTGCATGAGCTGCTCCTTGATGTGGGTCCTAGCAGCCCTTGGGTGAGGAGGGATTCTGAAGCAAAAATATGCTACCGGCTGAAAAGTTCCATTCCCGACCTGGAGACGAACCACAGAAATAGAAACAACTGAAAATCAGTGCTGCGTTTGGCACGGATGGAGCACTGTCACTGTAGTGCTGTCCCATTGTTAGGCATTATGACCACGTGCATAGTGGTGTCTGGGATAATAGGATCAGACGCGATGCAGTATGTGACAACTCAGATTAATTGCAGATTCCAGCTATTTTTCAAATTGAACATAATTACTTGTCCGGCACAACATGTATGGAATGGAATTAGCCATCCCCATTCCTAGAAGAATCCTTTTTTTTTTTTTTTTTTTTGCCTACAGCATTCCTTTTGTTCTTCCACATGTTTATGTGGGATCGCTGCCACAGGAGGAAACAAAACCATTATTGGGAGTGTCTTCCTTTTACGACTCCACAACTGCCATTTTCACTGTACTGATTTTTTAGGTCAAACCAAATAGACGAGATACCCCTTTGGTCTCCAGGGTTCTAACGTTCTTATTACTAACATCTGGTTTTCTTTAATCCTGTTTGCCCACTCACCTGCTGATATTGATGGGGAAAAAGCAAAACTTCTTGAAGACTGTAAGTGTCTTTCTGTAATTACTAGGCAGTGTGAAAACTTGACCATGTCTTTGTTTTTGAATTAATGCTGTGAATTGAATGCACAACTTTATGATTTGTGACTAACGTCGTTTTAAGCATGTGCATTTACTATGGCTAAACATTGCATTTAAATACCAAGAAGCAAGTTTAATATGTTCCCTGCATGAATTCTGAGGACTCAGGTATTTACTCTTTCTTTTGCCAATATTCTGCTCTACTAACTTCCAAGCTTTATTCACATCTGATGTAACTCAATGAGAAAATTCACAAAATTTAAAGGGAATTACTGTCTGGTTCTAAATGCCACTAAATGCTTGTTGGGCTTAAGGCTTGTCTTTTGATATCTTTCAGAAGGTGAGCACATATGCATAGGCTTCACCCAAGTCAGCAGCCATATGTACGCCTTGCCATACTTCTTCGGCCTGAGGACTGTATGGACTAGCGTTCCATCCAAATTCAAGTGAATTTGAACATTGTTTTCAAGTGTGCAAATGACAAATAAGCAGTCCCCGCTCACATCGTCTCCGAGTGGCTTGCTCTAAGCAAAACTTCTGCTGTCTTGGGCAGTGAGTGGGGCAGCATCTAGTATCTACCTAAAAAATAGTTAAAAAAAAAAAAAGTTTTCAGGCATTTAAATCCTTTGAGATTGGATTAACCAGGAAAACCATGTAAAATCACCTTTCCCCCTATCGCTTCGAAGCATTTGTTCGTTGCCAGGGGACCTACGCGCTGTTCAGAGGTGTGGGTACGCAGTACACTCCTGGCAGGTCAGAAATGGCATTGAATGGGCTCTCCTGCAGACGTGTGAACACAAGCTCTGGGTCTGAAACCACCAGACAGACCTCTGTCACTTGCAGAAAAATACGAGGAATTGGACTGAGTCACCCCAACAGTCCCCCCCCCATCGGCCACCTGGGTGTCCACCATTCAGGTGTGAAATTCCAGGCTTCTGTCTGTCATCCCAAACTCTATACTCCCGGAGCCTAAAAGATTACTCAAAGATGAAGCTGGTCCAAATAAAAATGATTGTGATCATAATTTACATATAGCTAACGCTGAACCACTACAGTATTGACATGCCCTAAGAATTTTACACACGTTCTTTAAGTTCATCCTCCTGGTGACCCTTGGAGGTAGACACCATAGATACCCCTTTTAAGCCCCATTTTCCCTCTAAGGAACTAAGGGCTTGCAGCAGTTAAGAAACTGGCTTGAAGTCTCACAGCTGGTAAGAAGCAAACAGACTGGTTCTTAACCCCCAGACCAAAGTGCTAACCAGCACCGGGAACTGATAGGACAGCAGGAGTGAGTGTTCCTTGTAAGGTGGCAGAGGTGAGGACGAGCAGCCGGCTGAGTGGGAGCAGGAGACAGGGGCGGCTCTTGCTAAATGGAGGAGGAAATGATAGTGCTGAGTATCCAGCATTTAGTAGGTGCGCAGTAAGAGAGGGCAGTCATGAGCTCTGCTTTTCATCTGTCCTTTGGGTGTTATTCGGATATTTAGTCAGAGCCAGCATTGTCGTGTCTGTGTGGACAGCAGCAAGACCAGAGACAAAACAAGCGAACAGAGACACGTTTGCAGATGCATAGGACATTAGGCGCAGAAGCGGTAAAGTTAGCCCTGGCAACAATTAACCACGGTAAAGAAAGACAAGAGCAGAGGGCAATTACTAAGCTTCAGGAAGTGATCGGTTGGCAGGTGGAAGAGGTTTCACAAAGCACAGAGCATGGGCACAGAGGAAAGGGAAGAGCTGGAATATGAACAGCTGAAATGATCTAGGTGGCAGTGGGAGTGGGGCGGACTGTCCTGTAAGGTGTTTAGCAGCATCTCTGGCCTCTGCCCAACACCACTCTCCCCGCCCAGTGGTGACAACCACAATGGCCTCCAGAATGGCCCTGTGTCCCCTGAGGGGACCCTAGGTTGAAAACCACTGGTCTGTGTAAATGGCTTTCCCTGGCATCGTACAAGGCAGTGGCTCCTACAGGGAGAGTTTGGTTCTCTTCTCTGCCATGTGCCTTCCTAGTCAAGCCATTTTGTTGCCCTGAGCAACAAATGAGGTTGAAATAGATTATTTCCCCACTTCCTTCCTGTTCTTACATTCTGTGATTCTGATTTCACACGAAGGACGTGGTGATCTTACGAGTAACTTGAGCACTGGACATGCAGATACCAGCTTCCTTCGGATTTAATTGTTCTGGGTCAGAACTCAGAATGTTCCTCATACGATTTGAAAATGAATGATCGGATAACCCTTTAAAGAGCAAAACAGAAATGCTGTCTCCTGTAACAGCACATCCCAATTCCGCTGATCTTCTAAAGGAGACTGTTTTATCTTTGCTGCTGGTAGTCACCTACCACCTGCCTCTAATAAGACATGCCGACTCTCTGATTTAACCATTTTTAAATGGTAACTTCTCAAATTGATTTGTTCCCAATGTATATTAATTTACATTGGCACACTAATGAACTATAAGTCAGTTACTCTCTCCTAAGAAATGCCCGTTTACCTCCTAACTTAAATTTTACTAAGAAGCATTATTTGAGCCAAAAAAATCAGAAGAATTTCTCATTGTTACATCAGAAAAGAAACTGTCTTAATATCAAGCTTGTCTTGGTGATTGTTTTTCCAAACTCTTAGTTGGGGAAAATGGGCTCTGTGAGTCCATATAAAGTCACCAAAAGGAAGTTGTGCCTTGACTTCAGAGTTTTAGGAGACGTTTCGCTGAAAATCTAATGAGGTTTGTGCTGCCACCGTAGAAATTGCTAAAAGCATTTGGAGCATATTTAGTGTGGGGTGGGTGACTTGGATATAGACAGAATGATTTTTACGATGATCTTAAATGATTTATTTACATTATTCTTCTTTCTACAATTAAGTGGTACAGCCTCCAACCATTACTCAACAGTCTCCAAAAGATTACATTATTGACCCTCGAGAGAATATTGTGATCCAGTGTGAGGCCAAAGGGAAGCCTCCTCCAAGGTGGGTGTGATTTCTGCTCTGTTCCACAACTGGAAATAAATATCGCTATTAATATTGAAGTTAATTTCAGGTCCTGCCTATCTCTGAAGTATCATGTGTAGGCTCATGGTTTTGTCTTTCTGATGAATAAAAGTCAGAGTGTTCTTCTTGGAAACCCACATAAATTGCATTTCTGTACTCACACCCTTCACAAAATGCTCAAAAAATGGTAGCAAGATGTGGAGGAAAGCCTTCTTCTAATGGCTCTCCTGCCCTTGTAACATGGACGCACCCATTTTTCTCTGGGCCTCGTTTCTTCATCTGTAAAATAAGGAAGTTGAATTTAGTGACTTCAAAGATCTGTGCTTGCTCTGGAGAGGTCTATAAAATAGCCCTAAGTGGGTTTTCAGACTTGGCAGGGCTCAGCACTCCGGATTCTCCATATGGATCTTGGCATGAGCATTGCACAGCATTTTAGAGGTGGGAGAGACGTGAGAGGTTATCTGGTCCAACTGATAGATTTTATAGACGGGAAACTGATGCCTGGTAATGCTTGGCAACGTAGCCAAGGTCCCTCAGCTGATTAGCAAATACTGTCACTTCCGCAGTAACATATGGGAGTTTAGGAGAGTTGGGTTACTATTATTAAAATGTAATGTGGATTTTTAAGTAAGAAGGAAGTGAAAGTTTCTAGATTTTTCATTTCCTTAAATTTTTTTTGATGCTTATGTTTTTTTGAGAGACAGAGCATGAGTGGGGGCGGGACAAAGAGAGAGGGAGACAGAATCCGAAGCAGGCTTCAGGCTCTGAGCTGTCAGCACAGAGCCCAACGTGGGGCTTGAACTCACTAACCGTGAGATCATGACCTGAACCGAAGTCAGATGCTTAACCGACTGAGCCACCCAGGTGCCCCCTAGATCTTTCAATTCTGAGTCTATTGCCAGGCTTACCCAATTGTCACAGATTGGCATCTGAGAAAAAGATTACCTGGTAAATACTTAAGTATGTCAAAAACATCCATCAGAGGTTTGCTTCAAAGCAGTCCGTTCTGCCATATTATTGGAAACCTCTGGTACTGAGCCCGAATGTGATGTCATTTCATGGAGTTCCCCTTCCATTTCACACTGACGTAATACTTCCTGCGACTCCCTGTAAGGCAGGATTTCTCCCCCTCAGCACTACTATTTGGGGCCAGATAGTTTTTTGTTGTGGGGACAGGGCTGTTGGATCTTTATCAGCATTCCTGGCCCCTGCCTCCTCCGTGCCCCCCCATCCCTTGCCACCGCCTGCCCCCAGATGTTGGGTCAACCACTGACGCAAGGATAAGCAATGGGAAGAGAAATCTAAGTGGTCCAGGAAAACATAGTGAAGTTTCGAGATTCATGCCTTGGTATGAGCATGGCCACTTTGATGTATGACTAGTTATAAAGTACTTAATTACATGGGCGCGGTGACTTCTATAAGGCAGTCTTTTGTATAAAAAAAAACTGAAAAAGAAGAATTTCAGTTGGCAATTTGGAATACTTCCTAAGAAATTTACAAAACCATCTCTAGAACTGAAAATTCTCAAAATGTATTTTTTAGCGAGTTACCACTTTTGATAACCAACCTTGAAAACACAACTGAACTCCTCCTACTTCGCCCCCCGCCCCCAACTTACACTTTGCATTTCGGTAACTTGAAACTGCTCTGATCACTTTCAAAAGCACACATGTATTAGTACTTGGGAAAGCCTTTCTTGTCACGTTGCAGCCCAGGGCAAAATTTTATAGACAGGTTATCAACTCTGTGAACAATGGAGTTTACAATAAAAATGCTAATAAAACTCTAAGAGAGCGTGCCCTGGAGACCTACTTTCTGTATTTTCTTTGAAAAATGACAGGCAATTTGTGTGATGATTTCCTTGAGACAGATTTCAGCTAGTTCCAGTGAAGACATGTACCTTAAAATGTATGGCCAGCACTTTTTTCTAAGTCACGATTCAGTGAAACATTTTAGGTATGGAGACTGTCGCTCTTTTCCTGAACATTACCATCTAATTACTATTTCTGGAAACCTACAGAACTGCTAGGAATTTGTTGAAGAGTAAGTAATCCTGTTTTTTCTTGGCTGTTAACAAGCTTAATCCTTTATGTGTTGGGTAGCTTCTCCTGGACCCGAAATGGGACTCATTTTGACATAGATAAGGACCCTCTGGTCACCATGAAGCCCGGCTCAGGAACCCTCACAATCAACATCATGAATGAAGGGAAAGCAGAGACCTACGAAGGGGTTTATCAATGTACAGCCAGGAACGAACGCGGAGCAGCAATTTCTAATAATATTGTTGTCCGTCCATCCAGTAAGTGGGACTTGGCCATCCAACAGGACCGTATTTAAAAGGTGGCTCTGAGACTCAGCATCTGTCACTTCATCCAGATGCTGGCACAAGAAAGCAGTGCCATCGATTCTAATACTCTCACCTTGTTTTGCATGAAAATTATAGCTCCTTTTCACTGTACCCTAAGTTCCTCAGCCCAGTGCTTTGCCAACCCAGGATGTCTTTTCGGCAAGTCCAGAATAAAAAAAAGCACCAGTAGTAAGAAAAGCGTTTCTTTCCTGATAATTGTAAGTTTTAAAAATATGAACTTTCTTCAAGGTTCTTATGATTGTTTGCTGTCACAATAAATTGATCAAATTATTGATTATCAATTTCCTGAATTGATCAAATTACTAATTTCTCACGTATCTTGTGTATGGACCAACTTCTGACAGCCAGATGGAAATAAATTCGTTATGAAATGGATAATGGGTAATTAACATTTTCGTTTCAAAGATTCACTGGAAATAGAGTGGCCTCAAGCCTCGATATTATTATGGCTCTTTTTACAGTAGTTACTACCGTGGTGTGTCAACAACGTGTACTTAAACAGCACGTATTTAAAGAACAGTAACCACTTGCAATTCTGGTCATTTTAAAAACTGTTTTTATTCCCTGTGTTCATTATTGGAAAAAATTACAAATAACAAAAAAAGAACTTGAAATCCTTCCACTCAATCTAGTAACCACTGCTCTTTCCATGTTTTCTAGGCAGATATGTATGTATGTGTTCCAAATGAGCTCATTCTGAAGTACTATTTTATAACCTATTCTGACTTACCTGCAGATAATATATATTCTCATATCAATCTTATTATAAATAAAGATACTTAATATATAATATTGTATGATACTCACAGGTGTATATATACAATTATTTAACAAATCTTTTGACATTTGGTGTTCTCTAGTCTTTTTTTTTTTTTCTTTTGAGAGAGTAAAAGAGAGTGGATGCACTGGGGAGGGGCAGAGGGTAAGAGAGAATCTCTTGCACGCTCCGTGCTGAGCGTGGGCTCGATTCCATGACCCTGGGATCATGACCTGAGCCCAAATCAAGAGTCAGATGCTCAATCAACTGAGCCCCCCGGATACCCCTAGAGTTTTCCATTCTTTTGTGAAGAACACGCTTATAGCGAAATTATTATGTATCTTCGTAATGATTTATTGAATAATACAGATTTTTAAACATGGAGTTGCTGAGTCTGCATTTATACTATTAATGGCAGTGAGTGAAAATCATCACATTTTGACTTTTAACATTGTATTTAAAAATTATTCCCTTGTTATCTTAATGCCTATAAATTCTGAGTTACCGTTTCCCCAAAAGTTTATTTTGTCTTTCTTTCCAGTGCTCTTTTTATTTTTCAATGCAGAGATAACTTAGAAGTTATTATTTTATATCCTAGGGTCACCGTTGTGGACCAAAGAAAAACTTGAACCAATAACACTTCGAAATGGCCAGTCTCTGGTCCTTCCCTGCAGACCCCCACTTGGATTACCACCACCTATAATATTCTGGATGGATAATTGTAAGTTTAAAATGTTTTTAAGTTTATTTATTTATTTTGAGAGAGTGCGTGGGAGGGGCAGAAGAAGAGGGAGAGAATCCCAACCAGGCTCTACACTGTCAGTGTGGAGCCTGATGTGGGGCTCAAACTCATGAACCGTGAGATCATGACCTGAGCCAAAATCAAGAGTCAGACTCTCAACCAACTGAGCCACTCAGGCAACCCAGATAATTGTAAATTTTAAATATATGAACTTTCTTCAAGGTTCTTATGATTATTTGCTGTCACAATAAGTTGTTAGCTCTCGTGATTCATAAAACGTTTATAAAATGTTTCAGAGATGCTCAGAATAAATACTCATTGAAAGAAACAACATGTCATGTGCAACATGATTTTCTTGAGCACCTACTGTGAACTGGACATTGCTCTAAATAAACCAAATTCCCAGATTCCAAAGCAGACTCCAGGCTCTGTGAGCTGTCAGCACAGAGCCTGACCAGGGCTGGAACCCACGAACCGCAAGATCACTACCTGAGCCAAAGTCGGAGGCTTAACCAACTGAGTCACCCAGATGCCCCTTCAAGTTTTTGTTTTTTTTTATCACCAACAACAACTAATATTTATTGGGTATTTACTAAGTGCCAGTCCCTTTGCTGAGATCTTTATGTAAGTTATCTCACCAGTTTTTTACAACAACCCCATGAAGCATGTCTGCTATATTCTTTTACCTTTTATTTTAAAAAAATTTTTTATTGGCATGTAATCAACATACCATGTCCTGTTAGTTGCAGGTGCACATTATAGTGATTTCATATTTTTATACATTATAAAATGATCCCCACGATAAGCCTAGTTACCATCCGTCACTGTACAGAGTTATTACAATATTACTGACTTATTCCCTGGGCTGTACATTACCTCCCATGACTTACTTATTACTGGAAGTTTGTACTTCTTAATGCCCTTCATCTATTTTGCCCACCTTACAACCCCTCCTCCTTCTGGAAACCAACAGTTTGTTTCCTGTATCTGTTTTGTTTTTTAGATTCCACATATAAGCAGAATCGTACGGTATTTGTCTTTCACTGTCTGATTAATTTCGCTTAGCATAATACTTTCTGGGTCCATCCATATTGCCGCAAATGGCAAGATCTCATCGTTTTTAATGTTGAGTGGTATTCCATTGTGTGTGTGTGTGTGTGTGTGTGTGTGTGTGTGTGTGTAGATATATATATAGATATATATATATATAGATATATATATATATATCTCACATATATGTATATATATGCCACACGTATGTGTGTGTGTGTGTGTGTGTGTGTGTGTGTATATATATATCTATACATATATATACCACTTCTTCTCTAATCCATTCATCTGTCGATGGACACTTGGGCTGCTTCCATATGTTGGCTGTTGTAAATAATGCTGCAGTAACATGGGGGAGTATATATCTCTGATTTTCATTTTCTTTGGATAAGTACACAGAAGTGGAATTACTAGATTGTAGAGTAGCTCTGTGTTTAAGTTTTTGAGGAAATTACATACTATTTTCCGTGTTGGCTGTGCCAGTTTACATTCCCACTAGCAGTGCATGAAGGGTCCCTTTTCTCCACCTCCTCTCCAACACTCGTTTTTGTTTTTTTGATAATAGCCATTCTGACAGGTGTGAGGTAATTAAACCTGTGGTTTTCATTTACATTTCTCTGATGAGCATCTTCTCATCTTCTCATCTTTTCACTTTTATTTTATTTTATTTTATTTTATTTTATTTTATTAAGGTGTATTTATTTGTTTTTGAGAGAGAGAGAGAGAGAGAGAGAGAGAGAGAGAACAAGCCAGGAAGGAGCAGAGAGAGGGAGAGAGAGAATCTCCAGCAGGCTCTGTGCTCTCAGCGCAGGACAGGGTGTGGGGCTCGATCTCACAAACTGTGAGATCATGACCTGAGCAGAAACCAAGAGCTTGATGACTGAGCCACCCAGGTGCCCCTCATATTTCTCCTTTTAGATGAGGAAACCGGGGCACAGAGAATGGAGTCATCCATTAGGCACTTGAATATATGTCTGCTCCACCCCTAACCTTGAGGGAGTTTGTTGTTTTTTTTTTTTGCTGCCTCTCCTGCCCTCCCAAACCTCCTGTGCTAATAGTTTCTTAAAGGGACACGTGGTTCTGCTTGGTGATAGGGAAGCCAGGGTTTAGGATGTGAGGGGCCTGTAAGAGAGCCAGGTGTAGAGACCAGGAGCCCCCCAGGGAAACCTGGGGGAGAAACCAGCCAAGCAGATAGATGAGAAGGAGAAGTCACTGAGGTAAGAAGATAGAGCAGGGTCCTCGGGATAAAGGGAAGCCAAGTGTCGAGAAGTCAGAACAATCAACCATTTCAAAAGGTCAGATAACTTCTGATCCGACTGAAAAACAACTATTGAATTTGGCAACATGGAGATCACCGTTGACCTCGACAAGAGTCCTGTACGTGGAATGGTGGGAAAGAATGCAAAATATCTGTAGGGAATATAGTCTATTTTCAGCAACATGATTTCCTCTGAATTCACAGACGGTACACATTACTGAAGAGAAAATTTAGCTCTGATATTTAATTGCCATATTCAACTCTTCTATGAAATTACTCCAAGAAAACCTCACAATGCAATGAAAAATAAACATACAAGTGCATAAATGAGCAAACATATTTTCCTGTTACTGCATAACAGCTTTTTTTTAATGTTTATTTTTGAGAGAGAGAGAGAGAGACACAGAGCATGAGCAGGGGAGGAGGGGAGAGAGGGAGGACACAGAATCTGAAGCAGGCTCCAGGCTCTGAGCTGTCAGCACACAGCCCGACACAGGGTTCGAACTCACAAACTGTGACATCATGATCTGAGCCAAAGTCAGACGCTTAACCGACTGAGCCACCCAGGCATCCCCATAACAGCTTTTTAACAGGTTTAGAAAGAAGCGGCAACAAATCAAATATAAATGAGCGGTGTATGACATCAAAAATAACAGTATCCAAATGTCAACTGTCCAAACAAGGCCCAGTACTTGGTTCTTCTTCAGAAATGATGACCTTTTCACTTAATAAGTAGACAAATACATGCAAAGTTTCACAATCACGAGAATATGTCTTTTTTCCCATATTGCACTGCTGGCTGTGTAATTTACATACATTTTAGGCTGTTGGCAAAGCCTTCACCTTTCAAATGAAATTGCATCTGGAATACGAGGGAAAAAATCAGATTTGTGTAGCATTCTTCTTGCAAGATGACGTTGTCAAGTTATTCCTATCTGCATGCATTTTTTTTTCTAAGTATAAGGCAAAGGCACTCTATGGGCAAGTGCTAGCACCCTCTCAAAGTCCTGCTCCCGTTAATTTGATCTGCCAACACCTATCCGTAATAAAATACAGCAGGAGGATTAGAAAAGAATAAATGTGTGCTTGTCTTTAACTCTTTGTATTCATTCAATAAATGTACCGTATTTTCCTGAGTTATTTTTAAAACAATCACTTCCGTGGGGACTCGTGGCTTATAATCATGGGTTTCCAACCACCCGCCAGACCCCCATCTTGACCAAGAACTTGACTGACATGGCTAACCAGTGTTCTTTCAAACTCTGGCTCTGCATTTCCCTGCCCAAAGGAGCTTCAGGCCTTCAATCAGAATTCTGCATTTTGTGTAATGTTAGGTGGGACACCTTATGCAGGGGGAGCCACTGCTTGGCTCAGACTGGAGAATTCTCCAGAAGATAGAACACCCGGCCCGGAGCTGCGAGGATGGACAGGTTTCCTAGTGCTCTCATTTCAGAGGCACAGAACTCTCAGGGCTCTGGGGACTGGGGCAGAAGCTTCAAGCCCAGTGTAAATTCATGCATAGATCAGAGGCCTCACTTCTCCAAACCTTTCACCTACTTAGGAAATCTTCCGTGGGGCACCCGAGTGGCTCAGTCAGTTAAGTGTCCGACTCTTGATTTCAGCTCAGGTCATGATCTCACAGCTTGTGAGTTCGAGCCCCACACAGGGCTTTGCACTGACAGCTGGGGGCCTGTTTGGGATTCTTTGTCTCTCTCCCTCTATCTATTCTTCCCCCACTCGTGCTCTCTCTCTCTCCCTCTCTCAAAAAATAAACTTAAAAAAAAAAAAAAAAGACGAGACAAGAAAAGAAAATCTTCCTTCAGTGTCTGAGGCTGGACAGTTCCTTAACTGGCCCTGAGGGGAAATAAACTGTTAAGCATGAACCTGGAAAGTCAGAGGGCTGACTTTAATTTTATTTAATCACAGAGCCCCTAGTAAGGGCCCAGTGCGGTCTCAGTACCAGGACAGCAAACTCAGCAGACCGTCTCTGCCCTCCTGCAACCTAAATCCTAGGGCACAAAGACACGCCATAAACTGCACGCAGGGCAAGTAAAATATGTCGCAGGGTAGAAGGTGATGTAACTCCACAAAGAAAAAGTAGCTCAGGTGGGGGTGGGGCGGCCTCTGAGGGGCTCGTCTGCAGTCTGCTGTTAATTGCCCATGTGCTACCTGATTCTTCAGTGAGGCCACGGGCTCTGACAAGGAGAGAGCCTGGGACGCAGGGTGCCTCTCGTGGGACCTAGCTCACGGTTAGGTGCTCTCACAGTATTTGGTGACTGACCCGGCAGGTAGAGGCTGCCCAAGTTAACATTCTAACAAGGCTTTTTTTTTTTTTTAATGAGAGAGACAGAGTGCGAGTGGGGAGGGGGCAGAGAGAGAGGGAGACACAGAATCCGAGGCAGGTTCCAGGCTCCTGGCTATCAGCACGGAGCCCCGATGTAGGGCTCCAACCCATGAGCATGAGATCATGACCTGAACCGAATTCAGGCACTTAACCCGCTGAGCCACCCACCTTACAAGCTTTTTTAACGCGTTTTCTAAGATATGTGTGTATATGTGTTTAACATTTAGGGACTGATACAAATATTAGGAGGAGTCCCGCAAACTCTTTTGTAAAGCAGTTTTTGGGTTTACATTTGCTTAATGCACATGACTGTGCAATTCTAATCTCCCTGCTGCCCCCGCTGCAGAGAAATTAGGGACTGGCAGGCACAGCTGGAGTTTTAATGTGTCATGCTGTTGTTGTTTTTACCGTTACTTGGTTTTACTTGAAGAGCTTCATAGGGGAAAACGTTCCACTGAGGTTCACCAAACTATTAGTAGATACCTCTGTCTTGGTCGTTGGGAAAGTGGCCACTCTATGATGGAATGATCTGGATTTCTCTCTGCCTTTCCCCAGCCTTTCAAAGACTTCCACAAAGCGAGAGGGTTTCTCAGGGTCTGAATGGAGACCTTTATTTCTCCAACGTTCTCCCGGAGGATACCCGTGAAGACTATATCTGTTATGCCAGATTTAATCATACTCAAACCATACAGCAGAAGCAGCCTATTTCGGTCAAGGTGATTTCAGGTAAGAGCTCAGCCTCCTGCATCTCTCTTGCAATGATGTTTACAAGTATGCATAAAATACACTATTAAATACTACTGACGTTGAAGTAAACAGCGTCATTGATAAGGAAACTACCCGTGAAGAGTTAGTTACAGAAGTGTTGATATATAAAGAGCACGCATAACCAAAATACTGTATTTTACATTCGTTGTTGTTTCCACGGTAACTTTCTGAATCTACTTGGTATCCTGAGCGTTTGTGTGTGCATTATGCCCCACGATGCCTTTATTTTTAAAAATTTTTTTAAGTTTTTATTTATTTTGAGAGAGAGAGAGAGAGAGAGAGTGTATACCAGAGGGGGAGGGGCGGAGGAAGGGAGAGAGGTAATCCCAAGCAGCCTAAGTGCTGTCAGCGCAGAGCCCGACACGGGGCTCGAACTCACAAACCCATGAGAGCATGACCCGAGCCGAGATCAAGTGTCGGATGTTTAACCGACTGAGCCACCCAGGCGCCCCATCCACGCTGCCTTTGATTGGCAGTCCTGAGGCTTCAGTTGTGTGTTCCTAGGTTACTGGTTGGGGGGATGGCTGAGTGAATTAATCAGTTAGTCATGTACAATGTAAAAGTCTGTATTTACTTGGTAGGGACGGCACTTGGTCAGAGAGGCTGTGTTTGCTTTTGTTGCCCGATACTTTTATGTAGTGCCTTCTCCCCTACTTCTTGCATTCTTCATAATATTCTGTTTATTTCAGTGGATGAATTGAATGACACTATAGCTGCTAATTTGAGTGACACTGAGTTTTATAGTGGTGAGTTATGGTGACTGTAACTGATATTTCTCTCCTTCATTGTAGAATTTAGTCCACTAACTTCACCTCCATAGCTGTTTAACCTTATATCTTCGTGAAATTCCTAGTTATGTGTTTAATACCGCTGGAACAAATGTATGTTTTCTGGGAAATTTAGTTATAAGCTTATGTCATGTCACTAAAACATTTTCCACGGTGTATGTATAATAATGAAAGTTATTATCTCTGTTTTTATGTAAAGCACCATTTCACATGATTTGGGGAAAAAAACCATTCATGTATGTTCAGAATTATATTTTTCATTTTGTGTCTTGTTCACAAACTTTTCTCATTAATCAAATAAAGGTGCATTAACCTGCTAGAATACTAACTCATCAAAGTCTTAAAGTAATCGTTAGCAACTAACATTAAGCAGATTTTGATAGTAAATCATCACACTTTCCATGTGTTTTCACATGACATTATCAACGTCATCTGATCAACAATAGTATTTCTCTTAGTTTGGTTTAAAACCAAGTCACTGTCTCCAGTGGAAATCATCTTTTTAAGAATAGAGCATTTACAATTAAGGTTCTTTTAAAAAGAAAAGAATTTCATTTCCTTAAGGGAAATGTGACTCTCAAATATAGTCTATCCATGAAAATGGTGGTTTCTGGATATGGGTCCTTTTAATTATCTCTAAGGCAGAATTTCTGTTGTATTAACTTTTTACCCTTGAGATATAAAGTAAAAAATATTAAGGTACTATCAATGACCAGAGTAGGCATATCACAACTCCTGCCTTACTATTTCATTTTATCTTATTTTATTTTATTTTATTTTAATATATTTATGGTAAAGATGGGCCTCAAAACCATCCCCAAAGTGATTTCAGAGACATAAGGTTTCCTCCACAATTTCTAAAGTCCTAGGAAAATTCTAAGTCCTCTCAAATAATACCTTCCTTGGTATTCAGGTTTTTTTTCTTCTGAGAAATGAAAATAATTCACATATAACGTTTTTTAAGTTTATTTATTTATTATTTGGAGAGAGAAAGTGCAAACCAGGAAGGGGTAGAGAAAGGGAAGGAGAGAGAGAATCCCAAGCAGGCTCCACCCTGTCAGCACAGAGCCCACCGTGGGTCTTGAACTCACAAACCACAAGATCATGACCTGAGCCAAAATCAAGAGTCAAACGCCTAACCAGCTGAGCCACCCAGGCACCCCTCGTATATATTACCTTTCACTCAGATTTTGGGAGCATCAAATAGATAATGCACTTAAATAGTGTTGAAAACTGTAAATGGTTATAGAACCTTAAGATGGTGTAATTCCTACCTTAAGGGTTTCTGAGAGGCCATCAGAAGATAAGGCCACATTTAGGCAAAGTTTCTGTAAAAAGGAAGATGGCCTGACTTGAGCCCTCTTTATTTTTTCATTGATGAAACCAATTGTAATTTATTTGACATTCATTATTCTTAATTTATGGCGCACAATTTGCCAGACCTCTTTCAGTAGGTTTCTTGTTTTGTTTTGTTTTCCATAAACCTTTGCAGTTTGTGGGTCTTGACATTTAGACCTCCACCATAGATCTTATCTCCAGGATTAGTCGATGGAATTGACTATGATGTTGTCCCTGACCAAAATCATAGTCACAGTTTTCAGAAAAAATCTAACACCTTCCAGAATATAGTTAATTTTCCCTTTGACCTGAGCACTAATTTTAAGGGGTGGAGAATTTGATAACGTGACTTTCCCCTGTATGTCTGCATTTTGAAAATTTTCCAACCCACCAAAAATTCATGAAAACCTAGCCTAAATTAACAGAACACACAAGAGTAAAATAGTCCTTACTATCCGTGCTTACGTAACCACATTACTTGTGTTCCTCACTGAGTGAGCGATGGCTGTTCGTAAGGCAGAGTGTGGATGTGTAGTTTAACAAATTCCACAGTGTTAAGTGGTTTTGAAAAGGGATTAGAGTCTTAGGCAGTGAACTGTGGTTCTAGAAATACATATTCATAACTTTTAATCCATATGATTTTATTGTTTGCAGCTAAACCAAATAGAGAGAGGCCACCAACCTTTTTAACTCCAGAAGGCAACACCAGTAACAAGGAGGAATTAAGGGGAAATGTCCTTTCGCTAGAATGCATCGCAGAGGGGCTGTGAGTTGACGCTTTCTGTCGTGATGTACATTTCTTGCAAAAACGTAGTAGGTTGGTAGAGAGGCATTAATATCACAGCAAGAGGCATTGTCTTATACGAATCCCATCAAGCATCAAAAAAAATGATAGGTATTTTCAAAATAGGCCATATGAACCTCATATTAGTGAAATAGTCTGTTAATATAATAGTGTTCCCCTTGAAATAAGTATGTGTGATCACCTTACGATTATAACTAGGATATATCGCTTTGCTACTGTTGTGTAACAAACAGCCTCAAACCTTAAAAAGAATAGCTATTTATCATTAGTCCTTTGTCCACAGGTCTTGGGGACATTGTGTAATGGGTGAGATGAGGACATTTTAGGTTGAGCTTGTTCATGCACCTGCTAGGCAGCTCAGCTGTGGGTTCTTAGTTCTGAGGGTCTTCTGGCTGCTAGCAGGACAGCTCTTGGCCATGCGTTTCTCCTGTCCCTCTAGCGGTCTAGCCCTGGCACGTTGTCCTAACAACAGAAGCACACATGGCCTCTTAGGGCCCAGCCTCAGAACTGGCACACTGTCCCTTCCACTCCTTCAAGTCACAGGCCTAGCTTCCTTATGACTGTCTCTCCTCCTCCTCCTCCTCTTCTCCTCTGAATGTCTCCTCCTCCTCAGAGCTGACGCCACCCTCAGAACCCATGTGCCCTTGACAGGAATTCCAGGGATGTCTTCGCTCAGAGATGAGAACAACAGTTCTGGTAGATACACACAAGAGGCAAGTTTCTACCTGGTTCCCTCGTAGGCCTGGCACAGAGCAGGTCCTGTTGATACGGGCACATGTGCTGGGAACATTGAACGAATCTCAGAAACATCCTTGTGATGACATGTTCCGATCTGTGCTGTCCTTGATGCTGGTCACCCAGCATTCTCAAGTTCCTTCCCAGAATGGGTCTCCAGGAAATGGCTTCACTGCTCACTGTGGGAGACACAGGGAGGCCTCTGCTGGTCATGTCAGGAAATCGCAACACACACTTCTCAGTTCCTCCCGTACCTGAAAGCTACCAACCCCTTTTAAAGATCTAAAATATATATCTTGCCCACCAGAATTAAAAAACAAACAAACAAAAAAACTTTGGAATTTTCATCATCATGGTGTTAGTAAGTGGTTTACTCTACAAAATCTTAACTTTTGGGAGTAGGTATACCCATTCTCACAATTTTGGGATTCTCCTTCCCACAAATGGTCTTTTATGTAAAAACTAAAATATGATTGATATTTGGAAATTGCATCGAACTTCCAAAAGAATTTTTTTAAAACCTTGGAATTTTGTAAAACTAAGAGTGGGGCTCTCTTCATTTATAAGCCAATAGCTGTAGGACTCAGAATCAAAATACTTCTCTTTCGTAACAACTGCCCACTGGGTAGTAAGGAAGCCTCCAGAACAATTCATGACTTCGTTTGATGTCATGCTTCTATCTCTGTCACCCTCTCGCCTTCAGATCGTATGAGATACAGATTATCTGACTACAAAGAAACACCAGAATATGCTATCAGATAGCACATCTTCATATATATATATACATACATATATATATATATATATATATACATATACGTATATATATATGTATGTATATATATATATGAATCTTTAGCTTTTCAAATGATTTTACATTTTATACCTCTTTTTATATACACAGCATGTTTTATTTTAGAAGCTATTTCATCAAATACATGTTCAATTATTTATATTCAACTATGCAAACCAAAAACAATTCTCTAATCAATTAATCCCACTTGAATTTCTAATGGACAAATATTATGATCTCCCTGAGGGCCTAGACCTTTTTTTTTTTTTTTTTTGTCTTTATCTTCCCAGCACTCAACTTAGTGCTTGGTCTGTAGTCCAGTGCTTAGTAAATGTTTGTGTCCAGTGGATTTTTATTTTACCCTTGTGGAAATCTTGTAAAATCACTAGGTCAAAATTCTTCCATTTGATGGGGATATAGGTATAAAAGTTCATGGGCACAAATAGGTATGTCAGCTCTTTCTCTGCATTTTTTTAATGTTTATTTATTTTTGAGAGAGAGAGAGAGAGAGAGAGTGAGCATGAGTGGGGGAGGGGCAGAGAGAGAGGGAGACACAAATCTGAAGCAGGCTCCAGGCTCTGAGGTGTCAACACAGAGTCCGACGTGGGGCTCGAACCGAAAAACCATGAGAACATGACCTGAGCCACCCAGACATCCTCTTTCTCTGCGTGTTTAGCTCTAGCTGATAAAAAAAAAGAAAACCTCGGTATCATTAATTTCGTAGTAACACTTTTGATTGATCCTTCATATAAAATTTTCCAAGAGTGCCTCATGGATCAGAGCTTTGCAGAAAATAATTAGGTCCCTTCAGTGAAGTCACTTATGCCAGCACATTCATGGAATCAGGGAAGTCAAAATTTGTGGTGCACCATGAATTAGCATGGGGCTGCTTGTGTGAAAAGGTAGCTTATGGACTCCAATACAAGGTTTTGAGCATTATTTTTTCAATGTTTATTTATTTATTGAGAGCGAGAGCAGGCAAGCCAGGGAGGGGCAGAGAGAGGGAGACAGAATCCCAAGCAGGCTCTGTGCTGTCAGCCCAGAGCCCAACGTGGGACTTGAACTGACAGAACTGTGAGATGCTGACCTGGGCCAAGATTAAGAATCAGGAATTGGATGCCTAACAGACTGAGCCACCCGGGTGCCACCCCACCCCCCACCACCTCCACCGGGGAGTGGGGGGGAATTATTTATAACAGTGTGATGCTAGTTACAGTGTCTTTATATTTCTCATGATCTTTATACAAACAGTTTGTTACAAACTTGCATGAAAATTCACCCTCAGAAGCAATTAGGTGAACTTCTCTGTTGTAACATTTATTTATTTTCTTAGGCCTACCCCGGTTATTTACTGGATAAAAGAGGATGGCACGCTACCCACCAACCGGACATTTTATAGGAACTTTAAGAAAACTCTGCAGATTATTCAGGTTTCAGAAGCAGACTCCGGAAATTACCAGTGTATAGCCAAAAATGCATTAGGAGCAATCCATCATACCATTTCTGTCACGGTCAAAGGTATATAATTGTTTCAGATGTGTTGCTCTTGCCTTCATGAGAACTCGTAAATCTTCAGTTAAATATGCTTCTGATTATATTCTTCAGTAGTAATAAATGTAAATTTATATGAACATTCCCAATACCTTGACACTCTTCACATTACTATTTATAATGCATCTCAAGCCGGTTAAAAATTCTCTTCCTCAAATCTTCCTCACAGAAGAATTCTGCTTCATAACTGTAGAAAGAATGAGGGAAATCGAAAATCGCCATTAAAATCCCACGGTTATAACTGCTGCAGGCAAGAGCCAGTAATGAAAGCTGAGATTAGTGGATAAAACTTGAAGGAGAAATAGGGTGTCTGCATAGCCTCAAAGTGTTTCTTCTCACACACACCCCCAAAACTTAATTACGGAGGGGGGTTTAACACATGTCCACAAATTCTTTAGCATTCCTTTGGGTAGGAGATGGAACTGAATTTCCCTGCCCTTGAGTGGGGGCTGAACTTAGTGACTCACTTTTAATAAATAGATTATGGAAAGCAGGTGGATAGTCACTTTCAGAGGAGACACGTGACAGACATGGCCTCAACCAAGTAAGCCAGGTTAACATAAGCCGTGATAAGTCATGTTGGTGTCATGTATTCCCTGAAAGATGGATGTAGTAAGAAGGGTCCATCACCCCAAACCTCAGTGTAGAGAAAACGTCAGACAAACCCAAGATGAAAGACATTCTACAAAACAACTGATCGGCAGTACTCTTTAAAAGTATCAAGGTCATGAAAGACCAGGAAAGGCCAAGAAACTGGCAGATGGGAAGAGACTGGTAAGGAGACAGGATAAGTAAACACAATGTGGCGTCCAGGACAGGGTCCTGAGACAGAAACGAGGCATTGGTAGACGAACTGGAGAAATCCTAATAGAGGGTGTAAGTTTAGCTAATAGTATTGTACCGATGTTAATTTCTTGTGTTGATAATTGGACCATGGTTACGTAAGACCTCGCTAGAGAAAGCTGGGTGAAGGGCTCACGGGGCACTCTATACTGGCTTTGTGACTTCTCGAAAGTGGGAAGTCTTTTGAATTGCTTCCTGGTTTTATAATTAGGTGTATTCTGCAGGACTCAGAACTTAAATTCATGCTTCTCAACCCGTCTCTGTACTGTAAATTGCTCTGCCTCTTTTGTGAAATCTGTTACCTCTTTCATGCCTGATGAATTTAACGTAAAACGAGATGACATTTGTAGCACAAGGGTCTAGAAACAATACACAGTTGTCTGTGAACCTCTTTAAACATTCTTTTGAAAATCTCAAGTGTTCTTTGGGACATCGCTTACAAGTCTACCCACTCTTAAGCAAATGAAGCTAATAGATGTTTTGCAAAATACTTATTCTTTATTATTAAGATAGTTCGACATACTAAATTTGCTAGAATACTTGCATGATTGAAAGTTTTGTGGGGTTTTTTTTTCTTTCCTTAATAAAGCGGCTCCATACTGGATCCTGGCACCTCAAAATCTTGTACTGTCCCCGGGAGAGGATGGGACGCTGATCTGCAGAGCTAACGGCAACCCCAAGCCCAGGATCAGCTGGTTATCGAATGGCGTCCCAATAGAAAGTAAGTTTCCTCGCCTGGCTCTGGTTGTAGTCTCAGCGGGGAACACAGTGGGAGGATGAAATACCGGTGGTTAAGGAAGGAAGCCATGTGCAGTTAAAAAAGAGGCACCAAATTACCTTTAGATGCTTATTTTATGACCTTCGGGTACTCCTTAGGACCAAATAGTCTGTGCTCTTAACGTGATGCTGTGTGCTGATTGGGACTTGGCAATATTCGCCGTGTTCTACGTGGGCCCTAAGAAGAATGACAGGATCAGAAATAAACAGGACTGAAAAGTTCAGATTATCTTTTTCGTTCAAAATGTCAAGTGGCTCAAGGAAATGTTGTAGGAGTCCAGGGAGATGCGGGGAAGGCTAGGGATAGAGCCGGGGGATGTGGTGAGAAGAAGAAACACAGCTGTTGTCATTTAAAGAGTTCTCATTCCTAAGCATAGCCAGGATGTTCCTAAGTTCTGTGGTCTTCAGAGGCTGTCCTGTTTAGAGCCCTTCAAAGAACAGGTCCCCCGACCATGGTTGTATGCTGGACACTCCATCTTTGCTAAGTTTTCCCTCCCCAAGTATGCAGAGGTCACCTCGAGCAATACTGGCTGCTGTGTGCCACCTCATGAGCCACCTTTCCTGGACTGCTCCCGGCTTGCTCGCTCTCAAGCCAGCTTCCCCAGCCTGCCGCCGTGCCGCCCAGAACAGTCCCCCAGGGTGTGGCCACAGTCCTGTCCTCTGATCTTCTAGCACAGCAAAGACCAGTTTTATAAAACCTGGTTAAAGGCTTGAAGATGAGAGAAGGCTTGAGGGTTATGGCAAAGAAAAAACAAACAAACAAACTTAAAATGAATATTGTATCTCCTTGCTCACAGATTCCTAAGTCACAGCCATCCACAGAGATCCCACTCGGTCTTCTTTTTTCCCCCAACCTCAGGCAGCAGTGGGTGGTGACTGCACATTTTCCCCTTCTTGGAGTTCATACCTTCTCTTACACCCAGAGAGAGAGAGAGAGAGACAATCAGCTTTTGTTCAAAACCCAGACTCAAGATCACCCTCCTAGCCAATAGTATAATAATCTGCAAAGATATTCTTAAGTTTATTTTTATTTATTTTGAGAGAGAGAGCAGGAAGGTGCAAGAGGGGCAGAGGGAGAGGGAGAGACAGAATCCCAAGCAGGCTCCAAGGCAGGGCTCGAACTCATGAACCATGAGATCATGCCCTGAGCTGAAACCAAGAGTCAGACGCTTAACCGACTGAGCCACCCAGGCACCCATGCAACGATATTCTTGAGTCACAATGAAGACAACCTTCAGGCTTATGAAGTAGAACACCTTTGCTCCTCATTACCTCTGAGCCAGAATCAAAAATTTGTTCTACTTTTACTTGACCAAAAGGTCCATTAAACTGCCTTTCCTGAAACAGTCTTCACCCTGCGATGGATCTGAGAGCTACCAGCAGTATTAAATGGCTTAGTCCCCATTTCTCACTCTCAGGGTCTTACAACTGTGGGTCTAAACCAAGTAAGAGCTCCCCATTCCATGCTGTTTATTAGGAATTTGTGTCACACTACACAGCACTTATCAGATACTCTAAAACAGACAGTCTGTGGTTACTGTAAAAGGAAGTATGTTCCAGGAAGAACACAGATTCTAAAGAGGCCAGGGGCTGGGGCTTGGATATTTCCACTCCCAGTTTTAACCACGATCAGGATCAGGAAGAAGTGCAGAGAGTACCTTGTGGTTGTGCATTGGGAAGCTGTTGCCAGGAGAGAAAACAGAGACGGTAGGCATACAGCCCAGACCTAAAGAAGAAGTTTTATGGTGCGGTATCTGATTTGCTCAGGAATGCATAAACAGTGGCAAGAAAGGACGGGGCGTGCTCCGTACTGTGACGGCACATCGTGCAGCTAGGGGGTTCTGTGCCCTTTACGAAAGGTTAACTGCACACCTGAGATCTGGCCTCAGGGGGACTGACAAGTGGCGAGGGCTGTGCATCTCACCCCCCGGCGGAAAAACCAGGGAGCTAGGGAAGGTTGGAAAGATAAACCCCTTCCTGATCCATGGTTCATAGTCCATCCAAACCTGGCACAGGCAGCATCTCTCGGGGAGCCTTGTGGCTCCAGTTGTACTAAAGGCTTTGAAATTCACTCGTAGACACCCCTTTAAATGAGCTATCTGCAGGGAGCAGCAGTTGGGAAAGGCCTGCCTGGGGAGGGGAGGCGCAGGACGGCGGCCCTGAGATATAAGTTAGGCCCTCTAGAACCCCAGACCATCTGATTAGGTCCCGAGCAGAAAGAGTTAGAACAGAATCTCCCAAATCAGGTTCCAAATTAGTTCATTTCTTCCATCCTGAAAGTATGCATCAAGTCCCCACTGGAAGGACAGCAAGGAGCTGAGCAAAGTTAGGATCAAGATTCTATGGTGCCCACAGACCCAGGGTCCCCCGACCTCTGGCGTGCCTCAGAGCAGTCCCTCTGGTCCACAAGCGGGGAGGGACACCATGCAGCGTGGCAGCAAAGCAAGGGCCCTCCCTCACCCACCAGGCTGCCCTGCGGTGCCGGGAACAGGTGCCATATGCTTATACCAAGGTGATATGAAGTGTCTGAATGGTGGCTCTCTCCACATCTGGTGGCCAGGCTGAAAGTGCATGGGTTACTGTGTGGAATCTCATTGTTGAAAGGTGATGGCCTGAGGCACCTGGTGGGGACCCTCATAGCTCTCTGCACAATGATACTATAGGGCCCCCTTGTTCCCTACTAGCCCCTGGCAACTGATCCATCTCCCAGTTCTGCTGAGTCTTGCATAGCTAAGTTCAAAGCGAACCCTACGTGTCTCCACCTTGTGTTGCCCTCCCCTGATCCAACAGAAGGAGTATGTGAGGAAGAAAACTGTCAAACAGTCGGTAGAAGTTTGAGGAGTTTTGTGCCTCTGCCCTTTCTATCCTGGTTGATAATTAGCCCATGAATCTGGAGGCCCGTAAACAGAATTGCCTTTGAGGTTTGGGAGCCATTCAGGACATGGGAGACGGGCTTCTTTCTCATCTGCAGCTTGTTGAGCTGTGCACCTGTAGATGCTTCCGGCAACGAGGGAGCAGTGGTGGGAGGGGGAGGGGTGGCAGAGAGGCAGGGTTGGCAAGGGAGAGCAGTCTGCTGCGGTATACAGAGGTACAGAGTGGGCCTGGTGAGGATTCCTGACCTTCAAGGGGGCCTAGAATAGACCCCAGACGTTAAATGGGAACATAGGCCATCTGGCAACAACACCCTTCCACCTGAGAAGCTGCGGAAACCTTGCGGCGGGGGGGGGGGGGGGGGGGGGGGGGGGGGGGGGGGAGTGGGAGGAGCAGGCAGCTGCTGAGGGTGAGGGTCAGGGAACGGCCGTGTCTCTGCAGCATCATGCAAGGAGCTGTGCAGTGTCCCCGCCAGGTGCGACACAACAGGGGACCACACTACCAGACACACCGCCTCCCCACTCCTGACTGTGGACAGTCACCTAAGGACAGTGATATCTCCTAGCTCAGCAGGCCCTGGCTGCCAAGGGCACATAGACCCTACAGAAGGAGAATCAGCATCACGGAGAGGGAGGCGTAAGACTAGGGCTCTGTTAACAGAGTACTGCGTTATCGATTTGTGACTGCATTTCAGAACTGGAACCACTGTCCTAGAAAACTGGAAGAATGAACTCAGAAAAGTGTCTGGGGTCTAATCGCAAACTCTTCCAAAGCTCTGTCCTCCCAGGACTGGCCAGGTTGCTTTAAATGTTCCTTGAAGCAAAAAACAAGACCAGACTAAGTATGGAATTTGCCTAAAACTACCTAAAATATTTTTTTTAAACAATCTACAGAAGTCAGAGCAAAGAACACAGATGTACAGAGCTGGCACCGGAAGAGATCTTTGATTTTATTGTGTGACCTGCGGTGTGTGGGAGGGTGTGAAAGTAGCACCCGGAACCAGGAAGACGACGTCCAAGGCCAAGGCCATGGACGATGTGAACCTGTCCCTGTCTTAAGAGTCAGCAGATGAACCTAAAACATGTAGATCTTTAATCGTCCCCTGTTTGAATAGTGGAACAGTTCAGAATCTTCCAGGTGGAGCACTTACAAGATCTCACCATCATTGTTAAAAGGTCCCTTTTCTCTAAGGGATGAGGAGGGGAAGGAATGAAAAGAATGAGAGTAGACAGGTCTCCTGTGGCCACACTTCTGTCTTTGGCTGACATCAGACGGAGATTGAAAGCCAGGAGCACAGGAGAAGCTGCCAGGGGCATGGAGGCCTGGTCCAGGCTGGTCCCCAGATTCCACCAAGGCGTCTCCCTTCTCCCTTTTCTCCAAAGTAAAGGGCTCAGTTGGCATTCCCTTCTGGGGGATGGAGTAAGCAGACGAAGGAAAATCTCCATCATGGCCAAATGTTCAGATTTCAAGGAGATGTTTATAAAGTAGACGGACTCAGAAAATCTGAGCCTTCATCTCATGCTAAACCACCAGGTGCTCCAGTCTCTAATTTCTCTTCTCCAAAGTGCACGTACTTTCTAGTTAATCCACTGCATAAAGTTCTTTTTGAAATAAAATGATGCAATAGACACAAAACTATCTGTTAAATTGATAGTGCTCTCTACACATATGAGGTGGCAATAATTATCATTCTCATTATGTAACTGCTGGAAGCATTTCTAGTTTGGCCAGCTGTGTCAGGACAGTTGGAATAAAGGAATGTTGGGGCACCTGGGTGGCTCAGTCGGTTAAGCGGCCGACTTCAGCTCAGGTCATGATTTCGTGGTCTGTGAGTTTGAGCCCCTCGTCGGGCTCTGTGCTGACAGCTCAGAGCCTGGAGCCTGTTTCAGATTCTGTGTCTCCCTCTCTCTGACCCTCCCCCATTCATGCTCTGTCTCTCTCTGTCTCAAAAATAAATAAATGATAAAAAAAAAATTTTTAAAAAGGAATGTATTGTTGGAAAGATATCAGCCCAGTTCTGAACCTTATCTTCGGGGCTCTAAATTGTACATGATGCCTGTATGCTCAAATTTCTTTCTTTGTTGTTCATTGATAGCAAAAGAAGTTGCTTATTCCCAGAATTAATCGTTATTCCTTTGGATAACTGGGGTTTGGTTGCTGGAGAGTTACTCCTATCCAGTAGCCAGCACAGAGAATCCAAGGGCTTCCAATATCTCTACACTAGCAATTTTCTTCTTTATCCAGTACCAACTGAGCCTCCATATGTCACCGCGACAGTTCCCGGGTTTGTTTGTGTTTGTTTAGTTAAAGTACTTAAGGAAAATGTAGCCCAAATCCCCGTGGCGAGATATTAGCTTATTCCCTACTCTTACCTAAAGGATTTATTTTATTCCTAAACACCTTGCCAAAAAATAAATATTTGAAGACTGCTCCATTAAGCAGCAACAAGGCAGGTACAGTCAGATGCCTTTCAGGTAAAGAGTAGCATGGAGATGAGTTGACAGCAAATAAAAATGCAAGGGCGGGCTACAAAAACGCTTTTTAAAATGGTTTATGTCGTGATTCATGAGTTCCCACTGAGGGAAGATTGTCCTCCTGGCTTCATTAGTTGAGCTGGTCTTCCGAGTTTGTGGTGATATATTTTTATTATAGTTTAAAAAAAACAAACCATAACATAAAATTTACCATCTTAATCATTTCTAAGTCTACAGTTCAGCAGTGTTAAGTATATTCATATTACTGTTGAATAGACCTCAAGAACTTTCTCATCTTGCAAACCTGGAGCTCTATGCCCATTAAACATCACATGGTGGTGTAACTTTTAAGAGGTCCATACACTCAAGGAACGTGAAGAGCTCTCCTCACATATCCAGAGAGATTCAGGCCAGGGCTCTGCCTGAGCATCATCGCTGTCTGAAATGCCCAGACACTACTCAACCGGGCCCCCTGCTGCCTACAATGTCCGCCGAGGTGCCGTCAGAATGGTGGGCACTGAGAGCCCCCCAGAGTGGCCCAACACTGAGTGCCCAAGTGCTGGGTCCAAAACTGCTGAGCATAGCTGACAAAGAAAGAGATCCTAGAAACGCTGCTCTGTTCCAAAAGCTTTGCGTGGATGGATGTCACTGAGAGTGGGTGAGTCAGAAAGGCCCCGGTGATACTAGACTTGGGGTCTGGGACAAGTATACCCTTGGTGGCCCCGGGGTATACTGCATTCTCAGGGTACCTGGCTGCCTGCCACAGCCATAGTTTGCTTCCTAGGCCAGTGTGACATTTCTGTCCTCTGCTGTCATGTATTGATGCAGTCTTTACCCTGTTAGAGGGATTAGAACTTGTATTTATCTTCTGGTTGGAAGAGCATGTTTCTTAAGGCAATTTTGAAATATTCAGAGTCATAAGCAGCAGAAAGGAGCTAAGAAACCAACTCAAAGGATCCAGGCATCCCCCATCACTAGTGAGTTAACTGGAGTATCTAAGGTGATTTTACAAATTAGCTATTAGTTGTGATGGGAGTGTTGAACAACCACATACAGAACGGTCTGACGGTAAATTTTCTGTGGTTTGAAGCCACTAATTTTGTAACTTGCTACAGCAGCCATGGTGGAAAACAAACACAGCATGCGTGAGAACACTACTCCAGATCCACATACTGAAACAAGGATGAGTAACTATAGTTCTGTTTATTTGTATGAAAGTGAGTTAATAAACCACTGATGAACCAAACATTTGAGACTTACACGGAATCAAAGTGTCCAAATGCGATGATAAGTATGTCTTAGACGCGCATCTTCTTTTCTGTCATCAAAGAGAAAAAAAAAAATGGTGTTTGGAATGGAAGCAAAGGCTTCTTTCTTAAGTGGGTCAAGTTGCAAGAACGGCTTTTGGAGAAAGAGTGCTGTCACTGAGTGTTGATTTGGATCAGTGTGCTGAGGCCGGTACCTGTCAACCCTTTCAGTGTGCTTTTAACGCGGTGTAAGGTCACAGCCTAAGGTTCAGCACTCGCAGAAGGGCATTTATCTCCAGGAGCACCGCACTTCGACGTTGCTAGGCATGGCCTGGACTAAATTCTCACCTATTATGGTACTCTCATTCCACTGCAGTAAGGATCAGTCCTGGTCCTGACTTTGGTTTTTTGGTTTCTAGGTTTTTTGGGTTTTTTTTTTTTGGTTTTGGTTTTTGGGTTTTTTTGTTTTTTAACATACTTGAGAGGTTTAGCTAAAAAACACTGTCTTTAAGAGAAGTTTCGCATAATCTGTTTCGGCCTCAGGAATTTCCGATTCAGGAAAAGAAATGTTTGCACGTTTGATTATTGGCCCTGTATATTTATGTATGTACCTATAAATAAATAGGTATTCATTTATATTTTAGGTACTTATTTATTTATATATAAATATAAATAATATATATAATATTTCTATGTATAATATAATAATAATATATAATATATATTTAAATAATATATATAATATATAATGTAATATATAGAATATATAATATATATATAATATATAATATATAACATTTATATTTATAGGTATTTATTTATTATTTATCTATGTCAACAAGAGGCTCGTAAAAGACACAGGTTTGGATGGGCTAGAGGGTTTCTGTATTTTCAATGAGCGTTTGCTGTCTCCTCTCGATAAATTAACTCACTTCTTCGTAAAGAACCACAGTTTCTTTGTGAAAAGGCAACGACTTCCTGAATTTGTATTGCTGTTTTCACCTAACTTGTGCTTCCCCCACTGCCGGATCTCTCAAAAATGATATTCAGTTTTACGGACTGAATCCACTCAGGACTAAATGAGTACTGAGCATAACCCTATGCTGACATGTGATAACTAAAATCTGAGGAGGGAAAATGATGGTTTCTGCCTGGGTTCTCAGTCTCCTCCTCCTTACTGCACATACCTAGATTCGTGTGTGTTTCTGTCGTACTTACCATAATGCAGACCTCAAACTGCACATCTTTTAAGCAAAGAGGAATAAATAACGTGCTTTTGTTTTTACACCCAGTTGCCCCTGATGACCCCAGCAGAAAAATCGATGGCGATACCATTATTTTTTCGAATGTTCAAGAAAGATCAAGTGCCGTGTATCAGTGCAATGCCTCTAACGAATACGGATATTTACTGGCAAACGCATTTGTAAATGTGCTGGGTAAGCGCTCCCTTGATTACAGAAATGACAAGTTCAGTGAATGACTGCTGTAGTCTTCCATTTGTTCAGCAAAAATATACTGAGTACCTACCATGTGCAACACACAGAGGACTGAGAGCTAGATGGGGTATATGAAGGTGGATAAGATACAGACCTTGCCACGAAGGCTATTATACTCTGGCCTTGATGTTCTTTCATAAGACAGTTCTTTTTTTTTATATATCTATTTATTTATTTTTGAGAGACAGAGCAGGGAGGGAAACAAAGAATCCCAAGCAAGCTTCACGTTGTCAGCGCAGAGCTCGACGCAGGACTCGAACCCACGAACCTTGAGATCATGACCTGAGCCGAAACTAAGAGGTGGCCGCTTGACCAACTGAGCTTCCCAGGCACTCCTATAACACAGTTCTTATAGTGTCCAATTATTCATTGGATAGGGGCGCCTGGGTGGCTCAGTCGGTTAAGCGTCCGACTTTGCCTCAGGTCATGATTGCACAGTCCGTGAGTTCGAGCCCTGCATCAGGCTCTGTGCTGACAGCTTAGAGCCTGGAGCCTGCTTCGGATTCTGTGTCTCCCTCTCTCTCTGACCCTCTTGCCTTCATGCTCTGTCTCTCTCTGTCTCAAAAATAAATAATAAATATTAAAACAATTTAAAAAATATATTGATTGGATAATTAACCAGATAGTCAGGCAGCTCCATTCCCAGTCAAATGCTCCAAAGGAAAATCGCATTCATCTGCTTTTAGTAACAGGATGTTCCTGCTGTTCCATCTTTAGGAACTGGGAAGTTCAATAACAATTTCATGATTCTGATTTTTAAAAAATAAATCATTAATCATAATGTTTGGCCTTTGTCCTAATCACAGATGTACATTTATTCACCAATTCTTAGCAATATGTTTAGAAAACTATGATACACTGAAACATCTTCCGAAATGGTTGGTGTTTTGTTTTGTTTGAGTGTCATCGACACACAATGTTACATGAATTTCAGGTGTACAACTTAGTGATTTGACAAGTTTATACTTGTTTATACTTCATGCTTCTATTCACCACAAACGTAGCTACCATCTGTCCTGACACTTTGCTGTTAATATCATTGATTTTGCTCCTTATGCTCGGCTTTTTATTCATGTGACTTACCCATTCCATAACTGGAGGCCCACATCTCCCTCTCCCCTTCCCCCATTTTGCCCGGCTCCCTACCCCCATCCCCATCAGCAACCATCAGCTGTCTCTAGTTAACAGTTCTGATCCTGTTTTTTGTTTGTTGATTCTTCTTTTTTTTTTTTTTTTTTTTAGATTCCACTTATGAATGAAATCATATGGTATTTGTCTTTCTCGGTCTGATTTATTTCACTTATCATAATACCATCTTGGTTTATCCATGTTGTCTGAAATAGCACGATCTCATCCTTTTTATGGCTGTGTAATACTCCACACACACACATACATATATACACACACACACACACACACACACACTTTTACTTTATTCATTTGTCTATTCATGGACACTTAGGTTGCTTCCATGTCTTTTTTTTTAATGTTTATTTCTTTTTGAGAGAGAGAGAGAGAGAGACAGAGTATGAGCGGGAGAGGGCCAGAGAGAGAGGGAGACACAGAATCCGAAGCAGGCTCCAGGCTCTGAGCTGTCAGCACAGAGGTCCAAACTCACAAGCCATGAAATCGTGACCTGAGCTGAAGTTGGATACTTAATCGACTGAGCCACCCCGGCACCCCACCATGTCTTGGCCATTGTAAGCAGTGCCGCGATAAATATAGGGTGTATGTATCTTTTCGAGCTAGCGTTGTTGTTTTCCTTGGGTGAATACCCAATAGTGGAATTACTGGATCATATGGTATTTCTATTTTTAGTTTTTTGAGGACCCTCCATACTGTTTTCCGGAGTGGCTGTACCAGTTTGCATTCCCACCAGCAGTGCACGAGGGTTCCTTTTTCTGTGCATCCTCTCTGACACGTGTTGTTTCTTGTCTTCTTGATTTTAGCCACCCTGACAGGGTATGAGGTGGTATCTCATTGTGGTTTTGATTTCCCTCATGAGGAGTGACACTGAGCACCTTTTCAAGGGTCTGTTGGCCATTCGTGTGTCTTCTTTTTTACAAGGCACTGGACACAAATTGCCTTTACAATTTTCAATCACTTTATGTTCTCATTTCTGTTGCAGTGTGAGCCCCGGGGCTTCTGCCTGGCTTTTTAATCCCTCCTCCAAGGATGATCATTGGGAGCATCATCAACCCCCCCCCCACTATCCCCCTGACCCCCCAGCCCAGCTCCCTAATTCCAAATTTGATTGTGCTGCATGAAATGGTTGGTTTATGTGATCATGATATTTCTCATGCTGGACAAAAACTACCAAGACATCAAGTTTGTTAAAAAATTTATGTGAGGATTGTTTTCACAGTGCCAGAAATTATACATCAACTCTTTAAGTGTAGTAGGCTCCCTTTCAAATGAAATTAAAGTCAGGAAGCCAAGCAGGACTTGGTATTTGTCCTTCATGCTTGAAACGAAGGGCAGGAAATCACACACAGAGCTGAGCACAGTTACAGTGTTGGTGGATGTTTAGGAGGAAGCTTGGATTTCTGGTTCTGTGTTTCGGTCACCCACACTTCACTCTTTTCTGCCGCCTTGTCTGCTCACCACCACCCCTACCCATTCATTCTCGTTCTAACCCTGAGGTTAGGATGGGCCCATCAGCTAACAAAGATGTACTTGACTGCTATTTTTGTGCCAGATACTGACCTAGTTTCTGGGGAGAAAACAATAAAAGTCCCATTCCCTGCCCGTAAGGGACTCACAGTACAGTAGGAGATAGAGATAAATAGATCATTCAAATACTGTGCCTGAGAAAGACATGTGACAAGGGGTAGGAGAAAATGTGCATTTCTCCACCTTGACCGGTGGTGTCCTGCTAGAGAATGTTCAGGAAGAGGCATACTGGTAATGCTTTACTATAAGCTTGCAATACAATACAAATACATTTAGGCGGGCCGAAATGTTTATTTTATTTTAATATTTACTTTACCTTTTTAAACTGTTTTCAGCTGAGCCACCACGAATCCTTACATCTGCAAATACACTCTATCAGGTCATTGCAAACAGGCCTGCTTTACTAGATTGTGCCTTCTTTGGGTCTCCTCTTCCTACCATTGAGTGGTAAGTCGTGGCTCTGTTTATTTTTATTTACTTATTTATTTTGGGAGAGTGAGTGAGAGCAGGGGAGGGGCAGAGGAAGGAGAGAGAGAATCCTAAGCAGTCTCCATACCCAGTGCAGGCCCGATGTGGGGCTCGATCTCATGACCCTGGGATCATGATCTGAGCCGAAATCAAGAGTTAGACGCTTAACTTACTGAGCCACCCAGGCACCCGTCTATTTGTTTTTAATATTTACATTTGCTGAAGCCTTCAAATCTCTCTGTGTGTTGGATTTTCATTTAGTCAGAGAACGGACAGTGCAGATTCCATCATACTATTATTATGAAATTCATTCATAAACAGGTATAACTACTTGCTGTGTGCTAAATGCCTAACACATGTCCAGTCTGTTTAGCAGCACACTTTGTCAACCACAGAGGTATCTGGAAATGCATTTTTTTAGGTTTATTTTTTTATTTATTTTGAGAAAGAGAGACAGAGAGAAAGTGGGGGAGGGGCAGAGAGAGAGGGAGACAGAATCCCAAGCTGTCAGCACAGAGCGACGCGGGGTTTGAACTTACAAACCATGAGATCATGACCTGAGGTGAAGTCAAGAAGTGGACGCTTAACCGACTGAGCCACCCAGGTGCCCCTGGAAATGTATTTTTTAAAAATTGAAGGTCCTCCCGTATGTTACAATGCCACGGACATCACCTGGGACTTCACAAGGAATGCCGGCTGGAGAGCTGGTTGGGGACATTCCTTGATAATAGAATATCATTTGGGGTCAGAGAGAGGTCCTATAAGCTCAAAAACAGAATTCATTCCCCAGTGTTCATTTTTAGTGCCCCTCCCACCCGAGCTTCCTGATTTGGATCCATCCACTCTCACTGGTATCCTTTTACTGGTGTCCTGGTGAGGTCACGCTTAGCTTAGGTTGACTTTGCCTCACCCCTTTTATCAGTCCCCACTTCTGTCTGACAATAGCCTGGAAGTTGAATGGACACATACTTTGCATACATGCTCTATTGTCTTTCTTCCCTGAATAAGTTCTTACTGATAAGAATCAAAAGTCTCTTTAGAATTCAAATCAAATATCTTCCAATCGAGATCACTTTAGAATTGTAGCCTGTAGACGGGCTTACAGATAAGTCCCAGTAGGGAGGAGATGTCCGAAAGCTCAGTCTTCATTTTGCCTGTTTTATCGTCTATTTAGAGGTAGAATAGATAGTGATGTATTTATGAAATATGAATCTCTGATACTGAAAATTAGAATTTGAGTATTTTGCGTTGTCACCCTAATGCTTCCACACCATTTCTCATTAAATCTTCCCGTTTTACATCCTGCCTTACATTGACCCCACTGACTTACAGGCAAGCAATTCCGAATGTCTTGTGCAGATTCCAAACGTCTCTGAACTTGATACTATGCAGACCATCATGTGTTGATCTTGAATGTAGCATTTTATGTCTGACTTCAAATTATGATTTTTTTATTCCCTTTGTGATACTCTCTGTAATGAAGGTTCAAGGGAGCTAAGGGTAGTGCGCTCCGTGACGATATTTATGTTTTGCATGAAAATGGAACTTTGGAAATTCCTGTGGCCCAAAAGGACAGTACAGGAACTTACACGTGTGTTGCAAGGAATAAATTAGGAATGGCAAAGAATGAAGTTCACTTAGAAATCAAAGGTAAGGCAGAGGTGATGAAGCTTTTTCACATATTATGTGGCTTTGAGCAAATTCTTCAGCTCTGGCGATGGATAACGGAAGTTAAATTTCAGATCCAACCAGGATCATTAAGCAGCCTGAATATGCAGTAGTGCAAAGAGGGAGCACGGTGTCCTTTGAATGCAAAGTGAAACACGATCACACCTTGACCCTCACCATCACGTGGCTGAAGGACAACGGTGAGCTGCCCAGTGACGGAAGGTATTTGAAGACCATTTCTTTCCTTTCTCTTCTTCGTCTCTTTAAGCGGCTTTGAACTAAAGGTTTATTGTAGAGTGACTTAGCAGAGATGTTTCTAAAGTGTCTGAAATCTGCTCTCTCCAAGAAAAAAAAAAAAAAATACATTTTTCTCCCCGCCGCAAGATGCTTGGACCTAAGAAGGCATCAAGTTATTGAAATAGAGAATGTTTGTTGTATTTTTGCGTGTTGGTCTCCTGGGCAATTCAGGACAGGAAAAACCTTTCAGGCCTTGGATAACTTCCATTGTCTTCTACTGTGTGCAGTGAAGTCTCGACAGATGTTTTCATTACCATTCTACAAATAAGCAGAAATACGATCGCTTTAATCAGCAGAGTGTGTCTAAATCCTTGTCAGTATTTTAAAGGACACTGGTTTTTATGTGGAGAGGGAATTTTCTTTTGCTTTCACCTAAAGCCAGTAGAAAGAGAAGGGGTTGGGGGGAACCCACAGGTATCTAAAAGAGCCTGAGCAGTCCTTGAGCCTGGAATGAAATCAGACTCATACCTGTCTTCCTGGTGAAGCGTCAATTTGACAGAATGGGTGCTGAGCTGACTCTGTGAATCCTAGCTGGCCCAGGGGCCACAAGCATCGCCCCCTACGGGAAGAAATGCTGTGTGCTGGTGGGAATGCTTTCTGTGGTTTGCTTGCAAATGTGCCCAAACAGTGCCTGTCGCTTAATGGCCCCCCCAAAAAAACCAGGTGGCCTTCTCTTCTATACCCAGAATTTCCATGTAATTCTATGCTTCCAGCTGGCCAGTTTTATTTGTGGAATCTGAGTTGCTAAAGATGAGAAGAAAGTAGGAGGAAATGACTGTCGAGTTAAGCTGGCTAAAGTTTTAACTTGGAAATTCCTTGCAAAGACAGTTAATGATTTATGGAGCCTCCTTAAAATCATGCATGAATCCAATTTACATGGATTTTTGACCTACTAATTTCTCATGCCAGCTAGTAACCTCTAGAGAACTCTTCATGGTGCTTGTTGATCTCAGTCTCCCTATTTCTTGTGATAAAGTCGATACCATTCTTGGCTTTTACTTTCTCCTATGAGAGTTTATGCATGTGGCAAAAATGGCAGAAAATTTCTTCGGTAAGTGATAAATTATTTTTTTAGTATTTATTTATTTTGAGAGAAAGAGAGAGAGCACAAGTGGGGGAGGGGCAGAGAATGAGAGAGAGAGAGAGAGAGAGAGAGAGAGAGAGTCCCAAGCAGGCTTCACACTGTCAGCGCAGAGCCTGATGTAAGGCTCGATCTCACAAACCGTGAGAAATCAAGAGTCAGATGCTCAATTGACTGAGCCACCCCGGCACCCCAATAAAGTATTTAAAAATACACACTTTGTTAGAAATGGAGCTGGATGGGTGGTGTTTGAATGTTTCTTAGCAGCAGAAGCCGCAGGAAAGCCCACTAGTAAGGGTAACTGCAGCTGCCCCCACCTCACCTCTGGGTGCCCCTGGTCTTTAAGGAAGTGCCTAAAACTGCAGAAGGGTGCTTGATAAGCCTTCAGACCAGACAACTTGACATCCCTTCCAACCCAGGGTTCTAATCCCCTCTGTCTTCCAACTTTAAGCTTTATCAAAGTGATACATATTTTTTGGATTTTTGCTCTAATGAGCTGCAAATCTATATCATCTTTCTCTCTTTGTTAAAAATATTTATTTATTTATTTTGAGGGAGAGAGAGAGCATGAGCAGGGAATGGGGAGAGAGAAGAGACAAAGAATCCCAAGCAGGCTCCACACTGTCAGCACGCACCGTCAGCACAGAGCCCAATGCGGGGCTCGATCCCGCGAACCGTGGGATCATGACCTGAGCTGAAATCCAGAGTCAGACGCTCAACCACCTGAGCCACCCAGCCGCCCCATCTTTCTCTGTTTTCCACTTCACAGAGCCTCTTCCGTGCCGGCAACGCAACCGTCCGTCGTGTGTGGCTGGATGTCCGTTTCAGCTGCTCTGAACGTGTTTTCTTTGCAGGTTCACTGTTGACAAGGACCATTTGGAGGTAGCTGATGTGAGGGACAGCGATGGTGGGGCCTACACATGTGTGGCCAACACAACTCTAGACATGGTCTCCGCCAGTGCTGTGCTTAGCGTCGTCGGTAAGAGTGGGGACACACAGGGCACCACTGCTGCCCCGTGTTAGGCTGGAAGGACTCAGTAGTAAATGTTTGCTTGATATAGTGTCACAGTTGTGTGGGTCAGTTAAATATGTACATTTTTCTTCTTTGAAAGATGCCTTGAAGGCAGTAATTTCAGTATAAATATACCAATGTAGCGGCACTGGAATAAAATGATGCTTGCGCATATTAGTGATACTTTTATAAGAAAATTGGGTGAAATAATGTACTTCTATTTAAAATTGAAGGACCTCCCCTCACCCCCCCCGCCAAGTTGTGACTGCATGTTTATGGATGCTGTGTCCCACAGCTAAGCGCACAGCTTAGCGTTAGAATCTGAATCATGTTCAGTCTTTGTCTTCTTGTGCTATCTTATATCTTTCCATTCCTAATTTTGATTAAAATCCTTTATATTAATGTCCTTTCTAGCTCCTACTCCAACTCCAGCTCCTATTTACGGTAAACTAATATGAGTCTTCTTTCTCTATTTTCTGTCAAACAAGTCCACATTTGCAAAAAAAAAAAAAAAAAAAAAAAAAAAAATTTTCTTTTCTCTATCACATCATTGTGTTTCTTTAAGGAAAAGTGCTCTGTCTGGTGTTCTGGTGCATTCCCCATTCACTGCTATGAATCATTTCTTCATGATAGCTCTGGAATGTCTCACTGAATGTATTACTGCTCACGTCTAAATATTTCATGTGTTGTTCTTTTTTTAAAAAAAAATTTTTAACATCCAGTTTTTAAACATTTTTTTTGAATGTTTATTTATTTTTGAGAGAGAGACAGAGACAGAGCATGAGCAGAAGAGGGGCAGAGAGAGAGGGAGACACAGAATCTGAAGTAGGCTCCAGGCTGTGAGCTTTCGACACAGAGCCCGACACGGGGCTCGAACCCGTGAACCGTGAGATCCTGAGCTGAGCCAAAGTCAGATGCTCAACCGACTGAGCCACCCAGGCTCCCCTTTCATGTGTTATTCTAAAGTCATCTCAACTGATAGAAGTCCCTCTTTGATATGATTCCCTTATAAAGTAGCATAGTGCTTTTTCAAAAGCTGCCATCCACGTTTTACAGAATGAAAAAAAATATCTCAAATACCATTCCACAAATTAGGTTTTCATTTCAGTCTACTGCAAGTTGTTTTGGAAACATAAATGTTTTGGGATTCCATATTTGAGAAATTTTCATAGGAAAACAATGGCTGTTTGGAACAACATTTGACTATTGTCTTAGAGAAAACCAACTCACTGTGTTTAAGAAACATAAATCACTAAAGGAGGACCAACATGAAGGCACTTCCAAGTTGTGTGATTTTTCCGAGTCTGGAAAATAAATCAGAAATTATTTCCAGAACTCTTTTTGATTAAAGAACCCTCATCTTTAGTCAGCATATAAATACAAAAATTAATTTTACAGCATAAACTCAGCTGGATTTCACAGAGTATCCTTAGTTATGCTGTAGAACTGCCCTTGGTAGACATTTACTGTTTCTTTACTGGTAGGAAAGCAGTGCCCATAGTTTTATGGCCTCTGGTTCCCCAAGGGCTACAATCACGCCCAAGAGCAAGGTCAGGAAAGAGCCCAGAGGGGAATGTAAATTCTCTGGATCTCGGAAGTACCTTTAGAAGAAACGGACATGCTTCTGGGACACCTTCGTCCAACAGGTGTCTGTACCCTAGTGTCCTCTGAGGGTAAACACACCGTGTCCCCATGTGCCCGACCACTGTAGTGAGTATCTGCATGAGGTACACATGCTGAGGGCTACTTACAGAGCAGCAATCTTAGAATTCCCTTAAAAACATAAATATTCTCCAGGAGCTCCAAAATCGATCACTTCCTGCGTTTCCGAAAGAACATTTAAGCCTTCTTAATCAGCAGTCCCTGTGCTTGCCTGTATTTGTGTTTCAGCATTTGCCGTTCTCTGTTTCCCATTTATTAGAAATTAAGCTTCAGTGTTATTTTTTCTGTCTGCGCTCCTTCATGTTTATGAGAAGACACACCGAGGGTGCTGGTGAACCACGTAGGCCCTCCCCACTGGTTTTGGTCACACGTGATTCGGTTTCATTGGGAAAAGAAGCAAGCAGAACTCATTGATGGGTTGTCCTGGGTGTGCTTGTGTGTTCCCAGCAACCTCGGCTGTTGGCACTTCATTTCCGTTGCATGCTCCTTGACCGTTAAGTGTGCTGTGTCTTTAAGATGCACCCCCTGTGAATGGTGTTACAAGTAAGTAAAAGACAACCTCATAAGGATGGATGGCTAACCGTGGTGTGTATGTTCGGTCTACAGATGTCCCAAATCCTCCCTTTGATCTAGAATTGACGGATCAACTCGACAAAAGTGTTCAGCTGTCGTGGACCCCAGGCGATGACAACAATAGCCCTATTATAGGTATGTGGTGTCATTTTCTTTGTCACTGGTCAATTTCACGACCATTTCTGAAGTACTTTATCACGTGTGATTGAAATTCCTTATGGAGATATTTACTGGCATTCTCTGCTTCATTACTAATAGAACAGAAACCTTTATTTATAGCTCCCCTCTCTTCAGAGCCTGAGTTATTCCTGGTTACAGCTTCTGGTAGAAGACGTTACTTAATTGCTGATGATGTTAACTAACTAAGCAAATACACTTTCATTTTGTGTACGAGATCCAAAAGAATCACCGTAAATTTGGGGCGCCTGGGTGGCTCAGTGGGTTAAGCGTCCGACTTCGGCTCACGTCATGATCTCACAGTTTGTGAGGTTCGAGCCCTGCATTGGGCTCTGTGCTGACGACTCGGAGCCTGGAGCCTGCTTCAGATTCTGTGTCTCTATCTCTGCCCCCCCACTCACACTCTTTCTCTGTCTCTCTCAAAAATAAATAAACATTAAAAAAAAAGAAGAATCACCATAAATTTCCACCATAGTAGGAAGATGTACGCTACTCATTTTGCCTATTAATGTGGGAGAAAAAGGTAGGAGGACTAGGCACCGTCCTTCCAGTGTGCATATTAGGAAACTGAGATTTGGTGAGTAAAGTGACTTTTTAGACCCACAGTTGGTAACAGAGCTGGGTGTGGACATTAAGTCCATCACCTTCCAGTACGGGCCTCTTTCTTCCCATCAGCCCCTGCTACGAAGAGGCTCATTCCACAGTGTCCAATCCTCGCCGTGATGATGCTAGCCTAGAGAGTTAAAGTCAAAGGAGGAGCCACACTATAAGGACACTGGAAGAACTTAATAAAATTAGACTCTAGATGTGTTTAGAAGTTTTAGAACTGAAGAGATACTTCAGAGAGTATCACAGGCCTGTGATATATTATTACCTTCAGGTATATGCTGCAGGAAAACTAAATTCCTTTCTGATGACTACCCCCAGATTACTCTGAAATGATGTGAGTGTTGACGTATTGCACCTGCTGGTAAAACAGACTATTTCCAGTGCAATTCAACAGAAGCCTCCTCTCTATCTTGTGTTATTTAATGGTGTTCCTTTCTCAACTGAGTTTTTAGTCCTGGACCAGAACACTCATCCATTCATGCTGAGTCTTCCAGTTAATTAAATACAGTAGCTGGATTTAGCCACTTAGGATGCTTGCAGACTCTTTGTACCAATGTTAAAGTGAGACCATTAGATTTCAAAGCATTTCTACTCTTTCATTCATCCACTCATTCATTCATTCAATAGATATTGATTGACTGCCTATTATGAATCAGGCACTGTTTTACAACATGTTTATATCATGTTGGATATAATATGATTGTATGTGTATGTACCTATGTAAAATGTAATACACATTGTATATGTGTATGTATATACACACACATATATATGTATAGAACACACACACACACACACACACACATACACACTACTCAGACCTTCCTTCAGGAAAGAACCTGCCACAAGGAGTGTTGACATCAGGCTCCTTCAGCTGCACCTTCCCCAAGGATCTGCTTCAGTATGCATGAGAGGTCTTCCTGAGCTGCTGCAGCAACCAAGGGGTGGACTGTGAACCGTGCAGGTCTTGCAGGCCGTTGTAAGGGCTGGGAAGTCATGGGAGGGAGTTAAGTAGAGGAGTGGAGTGAATCATGGTGGCTCTTCTACTGAAGATGGTCTCTAGAAGAACAAGAGGGGATGCAGGGAGACATGTAGGACTGCAGTTCTCCATGAAGTACCCTGTAGAACCTCAGCAAACTCAGAGGGTGCCTCGGGGTATTTTTTTAAATTTTTGATTTTTAAATTTTGATGTTTAAAAAACACAGTCAGGGCACCTGGGTGGATCAGTCGGTTGAGCCTCCGACTCTTGATTTTGGCTCAGGTCATGATCCCAGGGTCATGGGATCGAGCCCCATGTCAGGCTCCATGCTAAGCATGGAGCTTGCTTCAGATTCTCTCTCTCTCTTTCCCTCTGCCCCTCCCCAACTTGCTCACTCTCGAAGATAAAAATAAATCAATTTAAAAAACACAGTCACATGTGTTACACACCACATGAAATACTAGCTTGGGGCCGCCTACAGTTCCAACATGATATTGCTGTATCATATTGTGATGATGCCATATATGCAAAGCCTTTATCGCTGTGGTAAAAAGCCAGTACCACGTGAAAATCAGTGTGTAACAGAAAATGAGGAAGGTGGTGACCAGTCTCTTCACAAGGTTTGAGAAGTCACGCAATGCCGAATGGGTTAAGTTGTTAAGACATGAATATTTACGAAGCTGTATAGACCTAATGACTTGCCTGGAAACGCTAGATATTTCTTTTGGTCTAAGGGAACCATGAAGAAAATTACTGAGACACTAAGTGCACTATGAACTGAGGAAATTTGGGAACTCGTGAGTTGGGAGGTTATGGAATGATTCACACAAGAGATAATGGTGGCTTGGCATAGGCCAAGAGGATGGAGGTGCTGAAAAATGGTCAGATTTTGCATGTTCTAAAGGTACAGCCAACAAAACTACTGAAACTATGAAGGGAGAGGATCCAAACTGGACTTCAGGGTTTTGACCTGAGTTGTCACTGCCACTTGGGGAGGAGAATCAGGATCACTCTTGGTCGTAAACAGTTTGTCATGCTATAATAGAGAAACAAGTGGAGTTGTTGAGTCAATGAACTATCTGTCCAAGTCTACAGTTCAGGGGAGGGAGAGGGGCTGCCCATATAAATGGCACCAGTTCATGAGACTGGAGATCACCAGCAAGCCAATGGAGATTGAAAGGAAAACTTGAGCTACTTAGCTTCAGAGAACTGCGACACACAACATTTCTACTTCGTGCTTGTATCTGTAATTCAGATCATGGCGCATGGCACATTTGTAGGCAATTAATAAATATCTAAATACCGATTTTTTTTACCAGGGTAGAACATGTACATGCCACAAAATTTTAGCAAATGCAAAAGGATATGCACTTAAAAGTAAGTCTTCTGCACCCCTCTGATTCCCCGTTTCTCCATGATACTGATGCCATCAGTGTGGGTACTCTGAGGGGCAGTACACGTATAGTCAAACATATATGTATGTGTATGTGTTACGGTAAATCTTTGTGCTCTTACATAAGTGTCCCACACCTTTCTATGCCCTACTTGGTTACACTTAACTGTGTATTTTAGAAATCATCCCATTTCAGTGGCAAATGGAGTACCCCCGTTCATTTTTTACAGTTGCAGATTATTCCATTGTGTGGATGCACCATAATTTATTTGATCAGAGTCCTATTGGTGAACGTTTAAGGTTTTGCACTTATGTTGTTTCAACAGCAAACAGTGCCACAATGTGGATTCTTTTTCATGTGTCTGTGAGCATATGCATGAGTACATTCATTCAAAATAAATTGCTAGGAGTACAATCTCTCAATCAAAGGATATCAGAGTTGAATATTGTGAGATATTCTAGATTGTCCTCTACAGAAGTTGTGCCGATTTACATTCCCGGAACCAAAGTATGAGAATGCTTGTTTCCCTGTGTAATAGTCAACAAAGTCTGTTAAACTTTTGATTACTGCCTATCTGTTTAGTGGAAAGTGATCTCTCACTATATTTATTTTAAATTTTTTTAATGTTTCTTTATTTTTTTGGGGGGGAGAGGCAGAGAGAGAGGCAGACACAGAACCCAAAGCAGGCTCCAGGCTCTGAGCTGTCAGCACAGAGCCTGACACAGGGCTCGGACCCACAAATTGTGAGATCATGACCTGACCATCTTTCCATATACTTAAACTTTCCAAAGGATGTATAGACCACTTCTAAATAGTTTTAAGTAACTAAATTAAGCATGCTGGAGAAAGAATACCAAATATTATTGGTTATTGGGTATTGAGGATAATGATAGAATTCTTAAATCAAACTATTCTAATGGAATTTTTCTTGAAAGGGAAATAACTCATGTTCAGCTACTCTTGTTAGATTGTCCTGTCCATTGTCCTAGCAACCTACCGTTGCATGACTGACCTCATTATCTTGGGTTCTGTGTGTGTGTGTGTGTGTGTGTGTGTGTGTATGTATTGTGGCCAGAATTCATCATTGAATATGAAGACGCAATGCATGAGGCAGGACTGTGGCACCACCAAACCAAGGTTTCTGGAATGCAGACCACAGCCCAGCTGAAGCTGTCACCTTATGTGAACTACTCCTTCAGAGTGATGGCGGTGAACAGCCTCGGGAGGAGCCTGCCCAGTGAGCCATCTGAACAGTATTTGACTAAAGCTGCAGGTAGGTAAAGGCAGGGGCGGGGGGGGGGGTGCCTTCTGTGATGGGAAATAAAATAGGAAACCTTTCCACTGTTTGAGAAAGACTGAAGCTTACACATATGTGACTGCTTAACTTCTAGAACCAGATACAAATCCCACGGCTGTGGAAGGACTAGGATCCGAGCCTGATAATTTGGTGATTACCTGGAAGGTGAGCTCACCATGAAGTCTTCAGCTTTCCTTGGTGTATTTTAGAGTGAAAGAAAAAAAGTTGTTTTTAAACAATGTCTATATTGAAATCCCATATCACCCATTTTGGGGAAAAATATTTATTTAAGAAACATTATTGTGTCGTAGTTAAAGGCTTGATTCTTGGAGCCAGAACGAATGGGCACAAATCCCAGCTTTGTCACTTACTAACTGTGTGACTCTAAGCCAGTTGCTTACCATCTCCATTGTGTATCTGTATCGTGGGACTAGTAATAGAACCAACCTCATACAATTGAAGGAGTTAATACATGTAAAGCCCTTAGAACTGTGCCTAGCACAAATGTGTGCTCAATAAATGCTAGCTCGTATCATCATCATCATAGAGAAGCATCTAGAAGACGTGTACCAAGTTATTCCCAGTACTCAACGTCTACTTCTGCCGCTGGTTGTTGTTGTTGTTGTTGTTGTTGTTGTTGTTGTTGTTCTTCTTCTTCTTCTTCTTCTTCTTCTTCTTCTATCTCTCTCTCTCTCTCTTTTGGTTTATCTATATTTTCTGGACTTCAAAAATTAACGTATATTCACTTGTGTGATTTTAAAACTTAACTTCGGTAGACCCATGCAGGCACACCTATATGTATACGTACTTGTACATTTATATACATACAGACATGACAGGATAGACTGACACGCCAACTTTTTTTTTTTTTAAGATTTTATTTTTAAGTAATCTCTACACCCAACGTGGGACTCAAACCCATAATCCTGAGATTAAGAGTCACACGCTCCTCCCACTGAGTTAGCCAGGTGCCCAGACAAACCAACATTTTTTCGTTTGTTTTTTTTTTAATGAAGAAAGAAGTAGTTCACCAGTTTCAGTCTCTTAAGTAAAATAAACAATTATGGGCTGTCACACAAACAGGAATAGATGAAGGAAACTACTAAGTTGTCCACCCTTGACTGTGGAGCCAGAGTTTAAGAGGCTTATGTGGTATTTACTACTTCAAGACAGAAATTAATAAGCTTTGTGGGGCACCTGGGTGGCTCAGTTGGTTAAGCATCTGATTCTTGATCTCAGCTTGGGTCTTGATCTTAGGGTCTTGAGTTCAAGCTCCATGTTGGGCTACACCCTAGGCGTGAAGCCTACTTAAAAAAAAAAAAAAAGAAAGAAAGAAAAGAAATTAAGAACCTTTGAAATGTTGATCCCAAACAAACTTTGAATCTCATCATGAATAAAAAAAAAGATAAAAGATCCCTGGAGAATATTGTTAATAGCTTGGGTTTTAGCGTTTCAGTTTAAGTCTGGGAATTGAATTTTGTGTTCCGGGAAAAGGTTGCACAGTCTGTTTTAAAAGCTCTGATTTATTTGGCTTTTCTTGTAGCCCTTGAATGGTTTCGAATCTAATGGGCCAGGCCTCCAATACAAAGTTAGCTGGCGCCAGAAAGATGGCGATGATGAATGGGCGTCAGTGGTTGTGGCGAACGTATCCAAATATATTGTCTCAGGCACACCGACCTTTGTTCCATACTTGATAAAAGTGCAGGCCCTGAATGATGTGGGGTTTGCTCCAGAGCCGGCTGTGGTCAGGGGCCATTCCGGAGAAGACCGTAAGTGTTTGATGCTATTTCGTTTATACTTTCATTTATACCAGTGAAACAGACTTACCAAGGTGCAAGCCAAGACGATTTTCAGAGGGCACTTAGATTGGGAGGGACGGAGGCAGCAACGGTTTTGCTCCACATTCCTGAATTTAAACAGCCTGCTATGTAAAAAGTAGGTTCAGAATGTTAAGCGTCGCTATTTTAGAAAGGTATGTTATTCTCACCAAGTCAAATGAACAGGTATCAAATGAACTCTCAGTCCTTGATAACCCAGAGACTAGGGCTGGGTCACACTTCAAGCCAAAATTGTTTGGGGCATTTTTGCATGAAATTCAAAATAACACTGATACTTCTACCCCCTGTCCTGTTTTTCCCTAGTCCCAATGGTGGCTCCCGGAAATGTGCGTGTAAATGTGGTGAACAGTACCTTAGCTGAGGTGCACTGGGACCCAGTACCTCCGAAAAGTATCCGAGGACACCTGCAAGGCTATCGGGCAAGTCAAGGCCGATTTTTTGCACTCTTTCCGTAGGAACAGGCCATCGGCTGGTGCCTGGTGCACTTCTCTTGGTCTGAGGCCTTGAGACTTCTGGTTTATCCCTTCAGGCAGGGCCATATCTAAGGACCCCAGCTATAGCAGAAGCAAAACCTCAATGCATCCAAAGTGAAAAAAAAAAAAAAGGTGTTCTCCCCTTTTCCCATAGGTGATCTCAAATCCTTCCAACCATTAACATAGGGGCAAAATGGGGGAAACTAAGGTTTAAGAAACTAAAATACAATGAAATGCACCTAGCTTTAAAACAATACTGACTGGGGTGCCTGACTGGCTCAGTCAGTTGAGCACGCGACCCTTGATTTTGGCTCAGGTCATGATCCCACAGTTCGTGAGTTTGAGCCCTGCATGTGCCTGCTTATGATTCTCTCTCTCCCTCTCTCTGCCCCTCCCCCCCTTTCAAAATAAATAAATAAATTTTAAAATAATAATAATACTGACTACACATGTCAAACACACTAAATTGTCCAGAAAATAATGTAGGCACATTTAAAAAAAATTTTTTTAATGTTTTATTTACTTTTGAGAGAGAGAGTGTGTGAGTGCATGGGGCGTGGGAGCAGAGAGGGAGACACAGAATCTGAAGCAGGGTCCAGGCTCTGAGCTGTCAGCACAGAGCCCAATGTGGGGCTCGAACCCATGAAATGGTGAGATCATCACCTGAGCTGAAACCAAGAGTCTGACGCTTTACTGACTGAGCCACCCAGGTGCCACTAGGCACATTTTTTAAAAAGCACTCAGATTATACTTAAAAATCATGTAGTCCCAGCTGGGTCATTCTCACTAACATCAGTTATCTTTGTTCTTGGGAGGCACAGAAAAATTGATTCATAAAGGTTTTTGATAGGTAGGAGAAAAACTGGCCTCTAGAGATCACTATTTGCACTGAATTTTGGGTTTGCCAGATTCTGTATATATGTTGACTTCTCCTGAAAATGGCTTTAAACTTTTAAGAAGAATTTGAGAGGACTTAATAAATAATTCTGGATTTTTAACCACAGTTAATCAACCCTTGGCTTAGCCATCTCTCCAAAATCTGTGCCTGCCATTTAATACCAAACAACAAAAAATGTATTTTTTTTCGTGTTTATTTTTGAGAGAGAGAGAGAGAGAGCACAAGTGGGGAGGGGCAGAGAGAGAGGGAGACACAGAATCCAAAGCAGGCTCCAGGCTCCGAGCTGTCAGCACAGAGTCCAACCCTGAGCTCGAACTCATGAACCGTGAGATCATGACCTGAGCCCAAGCTGGATGCTTAACTGACTGAGCCACTCAGGTGCCCCTAAAAAAAAGTATTTTTAAGTGAGTCAGTTTGACATAGTGATAAAGGCCTAGACTTGGGAGTAGAGGATCCACTATGGCTTTTGATTGCCCTGTGGCTGGGGACAAGCCACTCAGTTGTCCAGGGTTCATCTGTGCTAAAGGAATAATAATAAAAGCTTTGCTGTGGCTTTGAGGTTTAAATTAAATGATATATTGCACATGAAGTTGTATTCTGGGCAAGTATGTAAACATTGGGCAGTAATTTTTACTTTCAGCATATTTTATACAAGTAAGCCGCTTCAGTCCTTCTATCATCTTCCTTTACCTTATGTTCTAGAAAGAACTGGGCGGGTATTGTGCTGTTCCACTTATTTCCCTTAGACACCTCCCACCAAGCAGTATATAGCCCAGGCTGCATCACATATTCTCGATGCAGTTTCCCACGTTATCTCTGGGCTTCCACTGTCTTGCTTCATAATCAATGTCTATTGGTTTTGCCAGGAATCAAGTTCTAAAATGCACCAGGGAAATCCTCTAGGGCACAACCATCAGACTTCAGTTTCATGAGCAGGAGGAATCTCGTTTGCCCCGTTCTGCCTGTCCCTGACTTCTGTTCTTGCTCTTTCAGATTTACTACTGGAAGGCACAGGAGGGTTCACTTAAGAGAAACAGACGCCACATCGAGAAAAAGATCCTCACTTTCCAGGACAGCAAGACACACGGCATGTTGCCCGGGCTGGAGCCTTTCAGCCACTACGCACTGAACGTGCGAGTGGTCAACGGGAAAGGGGAGGGCCCGGCCAGCCCCGACAGAGTCTTTAATACTCCAGAAGGAGGTAGGGGGCGGTCGCGTCTCTGAGCTTCTAGAACATATGGTGCATCCTGAGAGCCTCTGCACGACAGAAGAGGCCCCACAAAGCTGGCATAGTGTCCACTCCTAGGTGGTCTGAGGGTCCTTGGAAGGCTTCCCAGTACAAAGTGTTCCTCCAAATCCCCTCTCCTGCCTGAAAGTTTTCTCCACCCTTAGCCCCACTGTCAGAAACCTTGCTAATTTGATGTTGGTTGGGGTCATTAACTTCCTGACCTGAAGTGAGTTATGTAACTTCTGTAAGCCTCTGTTACTTCATCTGAAAAGTCTGAGAACTCATGTAAGAACCTAAAACACCTGGCAAGAAAAATAATTCTGTAAGTCGTGGTTTACTTACTTCCCCAGGGCGCCTTCATAGTTTATGCCAACTTCGAGCTGAGTTATGGGGCGCCTGGGTGGCTCAGTCAGTTAAGCGTCTGACTTTGGCTCAGGTCATGATCTCACAGCTGGTGAGTTCGAGCCCCGCATCGGGCTCTGTGTGGACAGCTCAGAGCCTGGAGCCTGCTTCTCATTCTGTGTCTCCCTCTGTCTCTGCCTCTCCCCCACTCGTGCTCTGTTTCTCAGTCTTTCGAAAATAAACAAACATTAAAAGAGAAAAAATTTGAAGTTGAGCCGAGTTAGAAGCCTTGACAAAATGCGTTGGGAAGACAAGGAAAAGCATGGCAAGAAGGGGCAAAGGGAGGAGGAGGGAGGATCAAATATCCACTGATTCAGGGGTGGGACATGAGGAGTTTGGATACAGGGACATGGGAGCCTGGTGAATGAGGGAGAGGGGGACAGGAGAGTAAGAAAGATAGGGATTCATGCATTTGAATTTTGCTTCAAGCCCGTATTAAAAATGGATTCCTTAGCTCTTTTAGATAAAAGCAGTTTACAGGCAAACCCATTCTGGCTCCTGGTTGAAAGGCTCATGATGTTGGCACCTTCCCAGCATTCTCTGAGGGCCATCCTGTGTCCAAGCTCCCATCTTGTTACAATTGCCTGTCCTTGGTTGGACTCATTGCTCCCTAGAGGTTAAAGACTCCTTCCTCTCTAGGCTTTTACTAGTGAGACCTCACGCGGCAATTAGAGATGGTTCAGGGAAGGTGTCATAGTAGCGATGACCGGTGAATTAAAGGCTAAGGAAGAGAGGAGGTCTTGTGTCCATAGACACAATGGTGTGAAACAGAGTGTCTCCTTAAGGAACTGCAAGTTGTGTATCCGGTAATGGTGAGAAAAGAGAGGAAGGTCAGCCAAGGAGGACTCGTATCATATTAACCTGTAAGCCAGAGGCTCTTAACCTGAAGACTACAGTCTCTTGGGGGTCAACGAATGGGTTTAAGGAGCTCCGAGAACCCCCTCGTTTTATATACAGTATGTGTTTATTTTTCTGGGGAGAGTTTTTGGCTGTCATCAGATTCTGAAAGGGGTGCCTTGGGGAAGCTTAGAACTGTGTGCCAGGAACCTTCTAGGCCCAGGCAAAGGCCACTGAAGGCCCCAAATGGGGCAGTGGCAGAGAGGAGAGCAGGGAATGGATGTGGTCGACCTGTACGAGGTGGAACTGACAGGATGTGGTATCCCAGGAGATGGAAGAAATGAGGCAGAGGGAGAGATTCAGGGTGACTCCTTGGTTTCAAGGGAGAGACTTGGTTCCAAGTCGGGGAGAGACAGTGGTGCCATTACCGGACCTAGGGAAGAGGGTGGGCATGTAGAGGAGGTAGCGACCGTGAGGGAGAGCTGCCTCCGTTTGTCATCCTCAGGAGGAAGTGAGAGAGAGGACCAGGCGTGTTTCCTCTGGTAATTTGCCAGCCTCTGCCACAGGGAACCTGGGGGCCTTCCCAGCGCTAAGGGTCTGCCAGCTGTGTGGCTTCTGCCCATTGCCATGACATTCTGGGCGTCTGTCAGCTCTCCGGGTGAGAACCGCTCTGCACCTGGGCAGGCTGGCTCATGCCCAGAGCCCAGCAGGCAGGGTGTCCTGGCTGCTTGGAGACACCTGGTTTGTTGGAGAAAAACAGCCCTTAATAGCCCAGAACGCAGCTGCGTCTACTCAAAGGTCTGGTCAGAATAGTTTGACTCAGCCACCCGTTTTGCTTTTATTAAGACACCATTCATGAGACAATTTCCGTCCCCTTTAAAAATACTAGTTCGGATCCATCGAGGGGCAAAGCCTGTATGTATTGCGGAGGATGGTTTTAAGGAGCCTCAGTGGAAATGACGAGAAAAAAGAGGAAGAGAATAGCTGAACGGGTTCTCGTCCCAGGTTTCTGTGAGTGTGTTTTGGGCAGGATTGGGAACGAGAGTGAGTTACAGAAAACCTTGGGGAATGGTGTGAATATGGTACACTATGTCATTTTAACACATTTTGACACCTTCACAAACCTTCTCGTTGATTCCGTGTTCTCACTGTAAGTCCCCAGTGCTCCGTCCTCTTTGAAGATTGTTAACCCGACACTAGACTCCCTCACTTTGGAATGGGACCCACCGAGCCGCCCGAATGGCATTTTGACTGAATACACCTTAAAGTATCAGCCAAGTAAGTTATTGGGAGAAGGGAAAGGGGGGAATATGGCTTAAAAAAGGAAAACAGAAAAGTAACTGTTTCCTTAAAATACAAACTGGTTATTTCTTTAATGCTGCACAATATATACGTACATACACCTTCCACTGGTATTCCAGAAGGAACTTCATTCACATCATACTTTTTAAAGACGCATACGCTATTGAAAATCAAGCAACCTGCAGAATGATACAGACCTTTGAGGGTGGGGTGGATGCTAGGTAGGTATTGTCTATAATTAGAAAACAGTAAAAAAAAAAAAAAAGGGTAGAAAGGAAAAAAAGGGGTTCCTTTAGTACAAGGCCTCTGCAGATGAGGTTTGGGCTTATCAATACATGATTCCACCTGCCAACTTACAAAATAAAGAAACGCTATTGCAACTTAGCTGTCAAATTCCCCTAGCTTCTAAGCCGATGGGGAATATATTTCCCCCTGTTCTGCCATATTAGAGGAGCTGTAAGCGGCTGAGTTATGTCAGGCAAAGAATAAATAGGATCACAAAAGTCAGTGTAATCCAAGTTTGACATTTTTGGTTGGCACACTTATTGATAATACTATTCCTACAGAACTTCACGGGGAATGCACTTTTTCTTATTTCTTCTTGCCAGTCAACAGCACGCACGAGTTAGGCCCACTGGTGGATCTGAAAATTCCTGCCAACAAGACGCGCTGGACTTTAAAAAATTTAAATTTCAGCACTCGGTATAAGTTTTATTTCTATGCGCAAACAGCAGCAGGATCGGGGAGTCAAATCACAGAGGAAGCAGTGACAACTGTGGATGAAGGTAAGCTGGGTATGTATAACGTTCATGTCACTATGAGTGTCACGAGATAAAAATCTGTGACCTAAGTGGACGCCTTCTTCCTTCTTCCCACGGAGTATCTATCTTTCCCAACTAATGCAGACACCTGTTTGTGATTTCTCACCCTGACATCTGTACAATCAGTTATTTAATTCCTATGAGGATAACTATTTGATATTTGTTTCCCACGTCTGTGTGAAATTTTTAAACTTAGGTTGAAATGTCATTACAGCATTTTGCCACACATGAATTCAAAGTTCAAGGCCATGTTCTTTCCTGTCTACAACTTTGCATATATACGTACACGCGCATGCACATACACATACATGTGACATACAGATATGTGCACCCACTGACATACACATCTGTATACAAATAAATAAATGTAATTCTAGTTCTGGTCTTGATTTGCCAGAAAATAATCTTCTAGGCCACATAACAATTTAGATTGTCTAGCAAGGAATATGAAACAGTTATTCAATAGCACGTTTATTTTGTGTTTGAGCATGGGACTTTGTATTCCGGTGTGCCATCTGGTCCAAAGAAAGCAAAATGGTCCCATTAGAGTCTCTAGAAAAGGAATTAATGCTTCCTTTCATATTTTAAAATATTATTTTGAAAAAAACAAAAAAACAGATGAGATTCAGTGAAAATTACCAAAAACATTATAAAGATTTTCTGATTTTTGCACGTCTCTAAATTATAGAATTCCTTAAGGGTGATGTATTGGATCATCTTCCATAGCATGAGGAAATTATGTTTCTACCCAAACATTGGTTTGAAGTCCCCGTTAAGACTTGTTACATAATAGACAGATATGAATAATGCGCCTTAAGTTGTGTGTGGATTTGATTACTGGGTAAGCTCGGGGACACCAACGTATCTCTGTCCCGTGTACCTGACATGGTACACTTCATTCTCCTTGCATGCTTTGGCATTTTAATGAGTGTTTTTATATCGCTTTACATGCTCATGGGTGTGTTACCTCTAACTATATAGTGTCCTGTTTTTTTCTGTTTCCCTTCATTAAAGCTGGTATTCTTCCGCCTGATGTAGGTGCAGGCAAAGGTAAAATAATTCATCTGCATGACTTTATACATGTGTGAAATTTGCAATGTTAAACATGGCGAAGTGCAGCATGGGTTAAAAAAAATGATATAAAATGAGCTTTGAAACACCAAATGGAAGAGAAGGTCTTAGAAGATCTTGGCTTTAAAATTAATATCTAGCTTTGTTTATAAGTAGAAAGCCACACACTGAATTCTACTTACACTGTTTCTCAAGACCTATCCCTGGTCCAAACCCTGATCTTAGCTTCTAACAATATGACCGTGGCTGGGTCGGACGGGACCCAAACTGGGCATTGTCGCAAATCCTCCGTGTGGCCACACCACAGGTTCAGGGTTCAGAAATATTAGTCCTGTAGTGGAAACAGCCTGTAAGAACTCAGATCGACCGAGCTGCCCATTCTCACCTGATTTAGCTCTGCTCTGTATAGACACCGCGTACACGTGGCTGACCTTACACTACACTGTCCATTTGGACACCTTCTAACTGGCCCGGGAACCACAGTCTCCGACCACCAGGGCTCACTCCGACCAAGTCCTCCGGTCAAGCCCGCATGCTCCATTCCATCCTGTCTTCACCAAACTGCACGAGTCTCTTCCCCCTGGGGGATAGCCAGCCTGTACTTTTGTTCTTCTCCGTTTCTCTCGGCTGTCTGGGTGAGAAAGGTTTGTTGGGAGAGCGGGACTCGAATGCCCTGTGATAGGTCTTCCACATGAGGCGGTTCCAAAGATGCCTCAGTCTTTGGCCCTTGGTTATTGGTTGATCTGTTAGCTTTTCTTTTCTTTTTTTTTTAAGTTTTTCGTATTTATTTTGAGAGAGAATGCGTGCACATGCACGTGGGGGAGGGGCTGAGAGAGCGGGAGAGAGAGAATCCCAAGCAGACTCTGTGCTGTCGAGCAGAGCCCAATGGGCCCAGTGGGGCTTGATCTCGTGACCATGAAATCATGACGTGAGCCGAAATCAAGAGTCAGATGCTTAACCAACAGAGCCACCCAGGCACCTCGATCTGTTAGGTTTTTAATGAGCCCGGAGTCCCTGCCACAGGGCACGGTAATCACGTGGCATCCCCTGGCCAGGGCTTGTCTTGGACTTTGACACACTTGAGTACAAATAGGGAAGAAGGAGACCAAGAGAAATAAGTGCTTTGCCTGAAAATACTCAGGTCTTGTAAGCGTAGGCCTGATACAGATCTCCCGTGTTGGCAGAAATTCGCTTATATTTGTAGCCTTGGTAAATTGTAAAAAGTAGATCAGATAGAGGTTGGAGTGACTGAATAAGAACTGTAGCCATTTTCAGTAATCTTAATAATGTCGTACGTGTGATTTTAGACTTGAAAGAACAAGGTCGTAAAAATTCAAATGTCCACAACACCGTAGAAAGACGGAGCTCTCTCTTTTACACGTTAGGGGCGCCTTGCCTGGGATCGTTACATATCAATTAAAATCCTTGGTTGTGTTATAATAATTCTCTGCTGTGTTCCCCCGGTAACCTTCCATTGAAGCATTCCAGAGAAAGCCTGGCCTCTCTCCCCAGGCAGGGGACGTGCCCCTGGGGTTCCGCCTGGAGCCAGTAGCTGAGTAATTGTGCTATAACAGGGCTGTCTGGGAGGCTTAGTTTTCCACTGACTTGCCAAGTTAGAAGAGGGGATGAATTCCCGGGAGGTGGCTGGGGGTGGGGGGGGGGGAGGGATTACTCACTGATGTTAATGAATTAAAACCAATTAAAAGAAATTTTTATTAAAATCATTTAGGCTTGGGGCTCCTGGGTGGCTCAGTCGGTTAAGCGTCTGACTTCGGCTCAGGTCCTGATCTCGCGGTACGTGAGTTCGAGCCCAACGTGGGGCTCTGTGCTGACAGCTCGGAGCCTGGAGCCTGCTTCTGATTCTGTGTCTCCCTCTCTCTCTGCCCCTCCCCCGCTCATGCTCTGTCTCTGCTCTGTCTCTCAAAAATGAATAAACATTAAAAAAAAATTTTTTTTTTAATCATTTAGGCTCTACCATTTAGTGTTACTAACTCGAATTGCGAGTTACTGAGGATTATAGAGTTGAGCAAAAATGGAGTGTCAGAAGGATCATGATGCCCCTAATGTTGAAATCTGATGTACCTCAGATAAAAAGAGAAATAGTGCTTAAATATTTTTTTAAAACCCGCACCTAACATGATTTTCTGCCTTGTTTCTTTTAATAGTGCGCTAGTAAGTAAACATTGCTTGACTAAAGGGATGGCATTTGCCATAAGACTTTCAACTGTTCAAGAATAATTTTTATCCTGGGCTCCCCTTCCTTAAAAATATTTTTTTTCAATCGAAGCATGAATTCTATTCTCTTTCTGTTCCTTCTCCATGCAGGTTAGATAGTCCCTGCGAGGAGAGAAATGAAGGTTCTCTATGATCCTTCTAAATTTTAATATTTTTATGTGTGTTTTAGTTTTTACCTTAAAAACAGATGAAAAACAGTAAGAGAGGAACCGCTGAGAAAAAACATGCATGACGTCCTCCACAGTTGGACACATCAGCCTCTACTGCTTTTAGTTCACCTCTGATTAAAGGGGAAAAGAGATGCCTCTGGGTTTACTTTTTTTTTTTTTTTTAATTTCCTTACAGATTTTAAGAGATGTTAATGAAACCCAAGCCTACAAATATATAATTACAAAAGGATTACTTAAACCGAGAAGTAGAGTCCGGGATAATACAGTTAGCTCTGCTAACGCCATAGTGACCCTTTCCCTCAACAACCCTTAATTTGAACATGGACACACTCTTGAGATCTTTAGGAGTCCTTTATGTGGCTCTGTGTCCTTATTTGGGTGGAGCCTTCAGTGTCTGTATAAGAGTTATTATTGGTTCGCTGTGTCTGTTCAATTTCTGTGTCCTTTTAAAGGGACAACTTCTGTGTCCCTTTTAAGTAGTTCTGGGACCTGGGATTCTAGGAAATAGATCTGTGAAGGCATCTATAGAAATGAGCCAAAAACACACAGATAATGGATTTGAGTTCTGGTCTCAGTGTTGCTGATGGATGGACACGACTTTATCCATAGCCTTTTACTTTCTCACCCTCAGGACCAGTCATCAGAACACTTTTGTGAGGGAACTAGTTGGGGTACGGGAATAGGGAGAGACTAACTGGCAGGTCAGGAACCGAACGTGATTCTTGATATAATTAGCAGCCGACTGTGGTCAGTCAGTTAGGACTGAACAGCGTTGGGCACCGGGGAGCTGGTGACCAGTCCTCTCTGTGGTCAGACTCCCCCTGAATAATTACACCAGAGTTGGTCCCACCACAACCAGTGAAGTCAAGCAACAAGCTAAAGAATAAACAAAAATCAGGTTTATCGTTTGGCCTGAACAACAACAACAGAAGGATGATATAAAAGGTTCAATCAGTTCAACAGCTGATGTCTGTCTGGCGCATAAAAGGCACCAGCCTTTTTGAAGGCACTGTGTAGGTTAGTAAGATGGGTCTTGCCTTTGATATGCTGAAAATCTGACAGGTGAGACTAACAATTAAAAAAAAAGATATGACACTCCTACTCCTTTGGCTGGCATGTCAAGGAAGTTGATGAGTGGAGAGTAAAAGCAAGGAGCGTTGGAATTTCTGCACTAAAAGTACAATATCTTCTCTGAAGATCAGCTAAGTGGGGGCGCCTGGGTGGCTCAGTTGGTTAAGCGTCCAACTTAGGCTCAGGTCATGATCTCACGGTTCATGAGTTCGAGCCCTGCGTCAGGCTCTGTGCAGACAGCTCAGAGCCTGGAGCCTGCTTTGGATTCTGTGTCTCCTTCTCTCTCTGCTCTTCCCCTGCTCACACTCTGTCTGTCTCTCTCTCTCTCAAAAATAAATAAACATTAAAAAAAAAATTTTTTTAAGAACAAGCTAAATGCTCTTCTGTTGCAAGTATCTCACTGTGGTTCTGCCTTGACACCTTCAATAAATACACCAAGGCTAAATTCATCAGTTCCGTGATTCCAAATTTTTTTTAAGAAATTAATGTTTTGCCTGGGATCTTTGTCACTGATGTTTTACATCCATGTTCGTATTTACTGTGTCTGGTGATGGATCATATTCCTATCATTCTATATTCCTTTAAGAGGAAAATCTCTCAGAGACAGAGGGAGACACAGCATCCAAAGCAGGCTTCAGGCTCTGAGCTGTCAGCACAGAGCCTGACGCAGGGCTCGAACTCATGAACCGTGAGATCATGACCTGAGCCAAAGTCGGACGCTTAACCAACTGAGCCACCCAGTCACCCCAAGCATGTAAACTTTTATGTTGAATATGATGTAGCTGGCAGTGAGAAACAATTTCATTACCCAGTTGTGAATTTGAGCAGCTTATTTTAAGAGATTAAGGAAATTTTAAGGATTTCCTGTGGATCGTTCTGAAAGATAACTTGATCCAATTAAATAAATCATAATTATCTAAAAAAATTGTAGTGAACTGAATCACCAAACTACATATTTTATACGTAGCTAGGAGTCTCTTTTGTTCATGTCGGTAAAAACCAAGGGACATGATACATTCCATTGCATATGTTGTTTTCATACCATGGCGCTTAAAACTGTTCTATACCCACAACATGTAAACAAGAGTAATATAGCGAAAGTTATACCTGTAAGTACAAGTAGAAAAGAAGAAAAGTTTTTTCAAATTGGACCTTAACGAAGCAGAAGTCAAACTGACTTAAAAGTAGTCATTTTGCCCTACTGCGCGACAGAATTTTATCAGAAATTGCAGAACATTTACATTTGGAGGGAGCACCCATTATGTTTCACTATTTAATGTATTCCCAAATCAGGTGCTCTACTTACATCTTGGTCACGCCCACCAGGAGACGGGGCCACTTTAATTTTTAGCAGGTGATGAAAACCCATGCCCCCACCCCGGTGCATCGTGCTGTGTACGTGATAAATTGGGTGGCCAGTGAGCATTTGTGACAACAAGTGGAATGTTGTCCAGCTTTCTGTTTAGGCCTTTATCATGCAAGTAAATATGTTTAGAAATAACTATTTCTTTAGGAATGGTTTTGAAGGTGAGAGGTTTGAATTGATAACTTAGATAAATTTGAAGGCATTTAAGTTCACCAAGAGATTCATCTTGTGAGCCTTAAAACACAATTCTTTCCATACTTCACTTAAACTTGTTAAGGTATAACAATTCTTTTTATAAACATCGTTAGAGAAACTCAGTAGTTTCATAAGGCAAAGTGCAGATAAAGAAAAAGATTTAATTATAGTGGGAATGGGGGCACCTGGCTGGCTCAGTCGGTTGAGCGTCTGGCTTCAGCTCAGGTCATGATCTCGCAATCTGTGAGTTCGAGCCCCCGTCGGGCTCAGTGCTCACAGCTCAGAGCCTGGAGCCTGCTTCGGATTCTGTGTCTCCCTCTCTGTCTCTGCCTCTCCCTTGCTTGGGCTCTCTCTCTCTCTCTCTCTCAAAGAATAAATAAACATTAAAAAATAAAACTTACAGTGGAAATATATACAATTATGCAGTCTGGATATCTGCTCAAGTTTTCTTTGAGGGTATTTTCATGTGGTCTTTCATTTTAATTGATTTATTTGACATGACTAGATTTATAATACCCTAAAATGATAAACCTAAGCATCCTCGGTTTTTGGTTTTAGCATATAAAGAATTTTCCTTTCTTGAAGCATTGAGTGATTTCCAGTTCTTTAAGATATTTAAATTAGTTGTTTTTGCAAACGTCCCATAGGCAAAGAGGAATGAAGGAAGGAAGAAATTGTAAATGGTTCTCAGAGCTTCTTTGGGGTAAAGGGTCTAATGCCAGGAACATATCCAGTTTGAGTTGGTACTGAGGGGTCTCTGGTTTTGTGAGTCGAGAGGATGTGTTTGAGACCAGCCCGGGTGAGGCGTGTGCCATGCTCACTGTGGCTCATACTCAAGTGTGATGCCACGGGGCGTTCCACTTGGAAACAGGGGGCCAGTGGGGTTGTGTTATGCATAGGGCCGTGCATGTCTTTGTGTGGGGCACAATTGGGTTGGGAGTTTGGGTTTTTAATCATCTTTGGCTCTTTATATCTAATGAATGACAGAATTGAGCAGATCACCTTCTAGTCACAGTATAGACAAAAACCCTTACAAAAACAGAGGGAAAAATGACTCTTCACCTACTTTATTTAGGTAATTCAATTTTTGACATCTTTACACATGTAAATTTTCCCTTGGAATTAGGACAGAATTTTTGAAATGCTTTTCAAGCTAAAATAACTCGCTGATGGAGTCACAATTTTTTATGTCAAGGGGGACTGGAATCCAGCAGAATCCTGCAGTCTGACTAGGCAACTGATGTGAAGATGATCGCACTTGAATAGAATAAGAAATTGTTCAAATCGTGCGTTTCATTGTTACCACACCAAATTTGACTGCATAATTTTCGTTATTGGAATGGTATCCTGATACACCAGAAACGATTCAAGTTTCTAAAATAAAGAAAATGTTCATGTGCGATGAAAGAATATTCATATTAATGCATAAGATGAAAAACAATCCCTGCTTGCTTAAAGAAGGGCTGTGTGGCACACGCTCGCTTAGTGATTAATCATCCGTAGTATTTACGCTCAGTCGCTTGGTGCGTTCTTGAGGAAATGCTGCCTTTGCTGTAGAACCCATAGGCAAAATGCATTTTGTGCATGTCTTTTGTTACACGAGCATTATGATTTTTAAAGTCATGGGGCGCCTGGGTGGCTCAGTCAGTTAAGCGTCTGACTTGGACTCAGGTCGTGATCTCACCGTTCCTGAGTTCGAGCCCCGCGTCGGGCTTTGTGCTGACAGCTCAGAGCCTGGAGCCTGCTTGGGATCCTGTGTCTCCCCCTCTCTCTGCCCCTCCCCCACTCACGCTCTGTGTCTCTCTCTCTCTCTTTCTCAAAAATGGATGAACATTAAAAAAGGTTTTTTTAAAGTCATGTATCATTTATAAGATCTATAATCACGAGTGGCTTTAAAAAAAGAAATCAAAGGTAATATTCGGCAGCTTATTAAACTACACTTTAAATTATTTATGAGCAAAGATCATAACATTTAAAGAAAGAGAAAGCCATGCTTCTGCTATTCTGTTCCTTGCATTTTTGTAAAGACCTTGTGTAAAGAGCTCTAGGAAAGTGGTGCATGAAACTGAAAAGAGGACTATCCATTCACAGTTATTATTATGGGTGTTTTTTTGTTATCGATGGCTTTTAACTTCAAAATACCGAAAGCTCAAGGAGACGTTTTGTTCGTTTATGGCTAGAATACATAATACATAATACATGATAATAGTAACAGCCTAGCGTTTAGTCACCTCGGATCTACACCGGGCGACTGGTTCTCATGGCTTTTCTCATTCACTTCTTCACCACAGTCCTGTGAGGTGGGCGGGGTGAGTACCCACTTACACGTCAGGTCACTGGAGTGTCACCCGGCTGGGACGTGGAAGAACTGGGGTTCGAGGCTCAGCCTTCCAGTGCTGGAGGAGAGGCTCTCACTCCACCCACGTCCAGGGTCACAGAGGCCCACGCCCCAAGGGAGACAGGCGGAAATGACCACTTTGTTTGGCACTTGCCACGTCTGTCCAGCTATTCCGGACCCCTGAAGACGCCGATGTACTCCCAGCTTGCGGCTAGCTAGAACGAGATGCCACCTGTGACATCAGATTGTGGCGCTTTTTTTTTGTCCTTGTATAGGACAGAAGGCAAACCCTTGAGAAAACAATTTTTTTTTTCTCCAGTGTTGCTATACGTACAATTCCAGCTGCAGCTGGCAGGTAGTTCAAGGTGAACCGTCATAACGGGTGGGCCATTGTTGTGTGCCAGCAGTGGAGAGATAGGAGAAGGCCACGGATGTAGCTATGATAAAGAGTAAGTCGTGATTAAGCCCTGGTGACCTTAGTTAACATATTCCCTCCAGGAGCAAATACCGTTCATCCAACTCCCGTGTCCTCCCACTTTCCCAGCTCTGTCCAGTAGGGCTGCCAGACTGAGTCCAGCGTGAAAGCGCACCTTCTACCGCTCGTGCTCCTCCTCCCCTCCATGCTGAGTTCTGACATGTGAGTGTCAGTGCTCGGCATGGAGGCGTAGCATTCTGGCTAATGTTTAAACCCTGCCTTAATGAGCTGCTTTTCTCTCTGACTTGTGCTAAATAACTTCAGGAACCTAGATTCAGCTTTCCTCTCTGCTTCGTTCATGAATCTTTTTTTTTTAAAGTTCATTTATTTATTTTGAGAGACAGAGAGAGAGCAAGTGAACAGGAGAGGAGCAGAGAGAGAGAAGTCCAAGCGGGTTCTCGCTCTCAGCACAGAGCCTGATGTGAGGCTCGATCTCACAAACCATGAGGTCATGACCTGAGCTGAAATCAAGAGTTCAAAGCTGAACCAACTGAGCCACCCAGGCGCCCCTCTTTTGTGAATCTCCTTACCATGACACCATCTCTGCCTTTTATAGTCTGAATTCTTAAGGTATATTTCTTAATTTTTTCCCCTGGCACAAACTGAAAAACAAATCAGATGAGACCATACGAGGTGTGTGGGTGCTGTGGTTCTTTGCCCCCAGTCCTGTGAGGACCCCGCCTCCTCGTCGTCTCTGTCTCCCATCAGCGCCTGTCTTCTCGGATATCACAAAGGATGTAACGCAGATTTGCTTTTACCGGGCTCAACAGGTTTTTTTTGGTCAACTGTCTTTGGCCAAGGAAATGTTCTGCTCTTTTTTGTTTTTAATGTTTATTTATTTTTGAAAGAGAGAGAGCACGAGCCAAGGAGGGACAGAGAGAGAAGGGGGACAGAGGATCTGAAGCAGGCTCTGAGCTGTCAGCACAGAGCCCTGTGTGGGTCTCCAGCTGACAAACCATGAGATCATGACCTGAGCCCAAGTCAGACGCTCAGCCACCCAGACTGACTAAGCCACCCAGACGCCCCCCGATTTGCTCTTCCTATACATTTCTATTTTAATTCAAGAGGACATTTTTGTGCTTAATGGATTCTTCATAAATAGCTATTTATTAGTTCTGCCTCCTGCACATTATTATTCTGAGCGTTGCCTCAGAGACCTACTCCCACAGAGCACAGGTTATCCGGGAGACATCAAGCAGTGTGCTAGCAGAACACTTATTAAAACTGACTTGTATATATGCTAACTAATTTGGATGTAAATTAAAAAAAAAAAAACTGACTTGTAGGAACCAGCAAATTTTATTCCTCTGGCTTATTTTCTTTTTTCATATCCTTTATATTTGTCTTTTTATTTAATGTATTGCTTTATGGGTTGCTCAAGCGTGACCATAATTTTATTGTAAAGATTTAAATAAAGTGAAAATCCTTTTTCATTCTCCTATTTAATCCTACAAATACCTGCCCACTGAAACTCGGATTCAAGAAGAAAAGGCCCCACAGGCTTCAGTGTGTGTGTGTGTGTGTGTGTGTGTGTGTGTGTGTGAAGCACAGTGGTGGCCATGACTTGGGTTTGTACGTGTATCTGCAGTTAAGATGATCTTAGAGTGTTCTAGGAAGAGTTGAAGCCTCTCGTAGCCACTCTGGGCTTTAGATCCCTTCTTATGTGGGTGGGAAGTCAGTAGAAGTTCTTTTCACTTACATCATTTTTGTTTAAGTCAAGTTCTGGTGCACCAGTGTGTGTTTAGGTGAGCATACGCACGCATGCTCCTGCTGTGTCTGCCTGATCTTAAAGAGTGGGATTGTGAAATATGTGATTCTTTTCTTTTTGGAACATAGAGGTAAAAATTCAAAATCAATTTGGCTGTTCCCTCATCGACTGTCAAAGAAACATTTCCACTTTTTGCGTACACAATAGCCACCTGCCAGCAGGAAGTTCGGCTTCAGCAATCACCACCTTTCTAAGACCATGTCTGTGCTGGCACTTGAGTATCTCGTTGCATGTTGCCCTTATTGGTTGTATTTAATTGGATGGAAAATGTAAAAGCAGATACTATTTACAACAAGGCTGGAAGTGACTGAGCATACTAAAAACAAGGACTCTTTAGCTTCAATCAGATGCTCAATAGACTTACACCAGTTGGCTTGGGGTTCCGTTTTGGAGAAAAAGCACGCCATCAAAGACCAGGTGCAAACTGAAAGAAATGTATTGCCAAGGAGCATGTCACGATAGACTTTCAAAATCTTTTTACCTGTCTCAGGGAAAGTCTCTATAGCATTTTGGTTTTTGGAAAGACTTCTGCAGAGTTGATGTCTGGACGTGTTTTCTGGAATGCACTAGAGCAGTAGAGCATACTGGCTAGTATGAGTTTATTCCCTATGCCCACCTCAAAGGATTAAAGAAGGTATTGCCCTCAACACAGTGCCTAGCCGATAGTAAGAGTTTCACAATGTTAGCTGTCGTTATCACTGCCTTCCTCTTCATCTTCGTCATCATGATTCTGGTGTGTGTATGGAGGGAGGGCACTGCCTATACTCCTGCCTTGGTTATATCTAGTTATGATACAACTCAAAACCCCTCTAGCCAATGAGGCACAAAGGGAGGTTGCGAAAGGCTACTGGCGTTTGATTTATATTCCAGATCACGTATTTCCACTTTTCATTGTATTTCTTAAACACACATACACACGTTCTTCACATTCTTCATACTTGATTTTTAGGCATTTCATTTTTCTCCCTCTACTTGGTGTGGAGAAAAATAAGGCAATGAGGTGCTATTTTGGCAACAGAGAGCTGACCCTGGGATATGTGTAGCCATGTTTGTTTCTGCATCCAGAGATCACATATGCCCAACCCAACCACGTTAAGTGCACTCAAATAAACTCAATCAGATCGAAAGCATGGTATAGGCATGCTTATGAATCAAAAGAAGAAAACCTTTTACTTTGATTATGGTCAAAAAAAATAATAATAAAGGCCTTTAAAAAAAGTTTCGTACCAATTTATTTAAACAAATCCTCACGGGCATGTCTGAATGGCCATTGATGCTGCACTTTGTCCCATTTGATTGACACTTTTGAATAATACCAGAAATGCTAATTATTCTGTGTTTTTCTTAGGATATTTGCATACTGTGACTAGTTGAATAAGGGGCTTCACATTTATTGACTCAAACAGAATAGATGAAGACAAAGAGTATGTATACATGTGAATGAGTATTTTCTCTTTAAGCTGGTCATTTATTCCAGTAATGATTTCCCCAATCAAGATGCCTCTCAAAGGCTTTTAAACGGATTCTAAACAATAATGAATATTGAATATTGATCCTTTGAGGGTAAATCAGAGTTTTTCAGAAATTTCCAAAAATCTTTTAGAACCAACTCTTGTAAATGAGATAAATAACAAATCTAAGGAATGTCTTAGGTGCAAATTGAGATGTTCTATAAAATAATAAGGCTGGTTATCTTATGTAGACAGGTTTCTTGTGTGTTAAAGTTTTCCATTTTAAAAGAAGATTTATAAAACATTTTGGAAAATGGCAATATCACTGCAATGATATTTTAACCTCCAAAAGTGGTTCCTTTGAAGAAAAAATACTCCATTAGATGTATACATTCTGTTCTGTTTAAAACTCGGTCTTCCATGCTTATCGTTGTACTTAATGTACAATTTATCTATAGACGGTACTATTAAAAACTGGCTTGGGACTATGTTTCTATTGAGAATATATAGTTAAAATAACTGTGAACACAATGTTTAGCAGGATTCATTAGCATTTGATGGGATTAGCATTCAGATTTTGCTATTTGAATTTTTTTAATTCATGAAGATTTTTCAAAGTTTGTATATAACTCCTGCTTTATCATAACTGACAGATTGCAATGTGGGGCCACAGTCAAATGTATAAAAGCTCGTATACTATGGTAGTTTTTTGCTTCAAGAGACTACACCCGTTCTCATCTCCCCCTTAACCCATTCCCCCCAACACCACTGATTTGTTTTCCAGCAATGGCAAGCCGACAGGTGGATATTGCGACTCAGGGCTGGTTCATTGGTCTGATGTGTGCCGTCGCTCTTCTCATCTTAATTTTGCTGATCGTTTGCTTCATCAGAAGAAACAAGGGTGGTAAATATCCAGGTAAGAGAGAAAGAGTAAAATTGCCTTATAGTGCTGCATCATTATCCTAAACTAAAATGAAATGATGAGAGTAACTATGTAGGTAGTAATAAGTATATTTTCCCAGAGCCATAAATTTGGATGTTCTGTCCAATTTTTGATCCCTTTTTTTTTTAAATGGGAGCCTAAACATAGTCAAGGATCAGAAGGTGTTTGGTGGAACAAATTAAGCTGTTCTCCGAAGATATTAGTGATTCTGCTTCCGTAGGCTACACAAAAGTCATAGGTGCTAAAGTCACACCAACCAACAGGCTGAAGGGGAAGGTTCATGGAAGTCTTCTGGAGGAAGGAATGCATGAACTGAGTCTTGATATCATGACGTGTAACATTGCTTTTCCTCTCCCGTAAATGTTTTGTTCAGTTTAGTGGTTCCGATGAATTTCTATTTACCTGGCCATTTCCCCGTCAGTGACAAGAAAACAAAACACCTGCAAAAGAATAAGATTTGCTAAAATGACTTGTAACCTTGACTATTGTAAATAAATAGATTAGTCCAATAGGGGAGAAATCACAGAAACTTAAAGCTTATTCCTTCATCAGTAAGATGCATACAGGAAGTCAACTTTATAGGTTAACAAATGTTCATTCTATTAGGTTGTCTCAGAGAGACGAAAACAGCAAAGTATATGCGTGGCCACATAACACATCTGGCTGTATAACATCCCACTGTGTGTAGAATCATTTTCCACCACCACACATCTCAGAGAGTGCACTCTTTAAAATTTTCAATAGGGAAACGCAGAATCAAGAGATAATATTATCGCTTTGAAATGTTTTAGTTAAGGAAAAAGAAGATGCTCACGCTGATCCTGAAATCCAGCCTATGAAGGAAGACGATGGCACTTTTGGAGAATACAGGTAAGCACTGCTTCACAGACTCCCTTCACCTTCCCTTCCCTGCACAGACTGTCTGCTCATACAGACCTCATCCGACAGGATTCGGCCAGGAACAGGTTCTGTGGCCTTTCATATTTTCCTCAAATATTAGTTTAGAAACACTTCCATGTCTAAATGTTTACGCATCCCTCACGATGAAAATATTCCCACTTTGCATCAAGAGATAAATTTCCATTTTGGTCATAGGTTTGGCAGTGGAGTGTCTTCCACTCTGCCATATTTTCCCAGAGGCGTTGCTGCTGTACTGCTCAAACCAGGAAAAGCTGGTGTGTTAGGATAAGAGTTAAAACAACAATAAAGACCCTACAAGACCTGCATTCCACAGGATACGACACCTGTCATTTTCTAAGTAGTGCATTTATAAAATTGGTGTCACTCTTTCTACTCCTGGATTTGATGCTTGTTTTCCAAAATAAATATCTGTATACCCTGGCCATTAATCATAAAAGGATGATAAGGTTGTTTTAGAAGCTGTAAATTATTAAGAATATCATAGCCCTCTAGCCTGTGTGTTAACTCACACAACTCTGATAACACATTCTTGGCTTGGCTTCATTTTTAACATAGCCTATGTGCTAAGTAATGAAAAAAGAGAGACAGGAAGAGAAACTCTTTAAAGATATTCTTGCCTAAGAGTTACTTGTCTTTTTAAAAAAGAGATAAAAGAGCTAATTGATTATTTTAAGTTTAAAATAATGTTTAAAAACAGAAACTATGTATTTATTCATTTAAAAAATTGGGATTTGGGTGGCCCAAAAGAACACTTCTATTTATAAAATGCTTTTTTACACCTTGCTTTTTCCTTCTGTAATGCTCTTGATTATAAAATATATATATTATATAAACATATTTATATATCATAAAATATAATAAATTAATATAAATATAAAATAATAAATATAAAAATATATAAATTATATATTTTTTAAAATATGCACTGAGTCCAAACTGAGCCTTTTTTGGCAGAAGAAAAGGCTTTTAGGTAACAAAATATTTCACTATTATGATTGCCAGGTGACATTTATAGAAAATTGTGCTGATTTCCACCCATCTCTAGAGCTCATTTTTGGCATTTCCATGTCAATATCCCGAGGGGCTGAATAATGCCAAGCATATGAAAATAGGATAACTGATTGAGAAAAACCATGTCTTTTGGACAAATTTGGTTTCGTACCAGTTTCCATGCAGACACAAGTTTAGCCTTTGTGTCTCGGCACCTAAGCCTTCATACACTCTGATCTTCTCTTCAACAGAAATGATTATGATTCGTAAAGCTTCTCAGAATGTCTGTATCTCACGATACAGAAAGATGTCTAATGAGGGTTGTCTTGGTGTCACCAGTTGACCCTGGGACTCAGTCTGTGGAAACCTCACGGGCCATCTCTGCCCACTCCACACTACACGGTAGGGCAGCTGGCAGATGGCCATAGCCTAGGAAAGCCACGTCTGATCCTGGATGAGTTGCAATCCCGGCTGATTTCATTCACTCTACTACATGTTTTTCCTGTACAGCAGGTGAGGTGATGATTACTAGGGAACTTCTTTTTAGATAAGGTTGTTGTGGCTAGATTTCTACACAAGTTAAGCACACCACTCCTTACTTATTGTGATGAAGCGAAATCTTTATGGTAGCCTGAAACAACTCCGCATTTGCATGAATTGGAAATAAACCCTTGCACCTCATGCATTCGTCACGTGGTGATGGATTCCTGTCATACATTATCACACTTAAGTGAATCCAGCGATGTACTGCTCACCTCGTGGGTCTCAAATGTCAGCTCGTGGTTACACGGTCTGATGTCATGTGACTTTCTCAGGGCAACCATGCTGCTTACTCCAATAAGACGTGATTGAAATCGAGGTTGACTGAGAACCAGCTTGGAATCAAGAAATTGTTAGTTTCACGGTCCACTCAGCCATTACCTTTGATTCCTTTAGGTATGGCACTTAACTTGTCTGGGTCTCAATGTCTTTCATCTGTAAAATGATACAGTTGTTCAAATATTAGATGATCACCGAAGGCTGCTAGTTCCATGATTTCTAACCTCCTCCACGAGATGTCTACTCACAACTTTTAATATGATTTGAGGTTCCAGAGCGGTACATGGCAAGTATTTGGTGACTGGCCTCATTATCACTGTGTTTACATTCATTTTATTTTACATTTACATTTATCATATTTCTTTGTCATGGTGTTGATGCACATGTGATATGTTTGTGAAGCGTTTTCACATGACTGTCTTTAGCGTATGCCTTGAGTTTCTCAGAAGAGAAAGACTTTTCTTTGGGCCTATTGAGCACAAATCTGTTGGTTCGTGTGTGAAGACAAAAACATTTGTCACACATATAATTACGCTGATGTGGGAGATGCCAAGGGAAGGTTCTGAGGGGTGTCTCAACTGAAAACACAATTTAGTCATTTTCTTTTTTACCAAGACTGAAAGTCCTTAAGGACAAGCCCACAAGTGAAATCACTTTCCCAAATACCCAACTGCCCTTTGCTACAGGTACGGCTTTATCCTGTGACTTCTTGACACTACCTCAGAATTTTTTCCCTTTGGATTCTTTTCTACTTAAAAAAAAAAAAAAAGTCGTTTAGTTTTTTGGATGTTACAATTAATGAAAACAGTTCCAACTATTTATTCCAACAGATGCCTTTTTTTTTTTAAATAATACATTTAAGTGTCATTCTCCTTCCTAAATCACCAGGGTCCCTCCTCTGTTTTGCACCTTCTGGAAGTTTTGAGCTTTGTATTATTTATTGATTCTTATTCTTTTTCGTTCTGAAAACAAATTAATATGCTGATCACACACCGACGCAGACAAAATTAGGGTTATTACCAAATGTAAATGAATTCCATTTATGATTTGCTCATTCTCCAGCGTGAGGCTGAAACAGTTTCGACATGGTGGGCTCTCAGCCAGAGGGTTTTTCATAGTGCAAACAGGGATGGAACTTCAATGGCCAAATTTGATTTTTTTTTTCCCATAAGCTGTAACCTTGTGCCCTAACTCCAACTCCCACCCCCAAGCAGTTACCCTCTGGTGGAAGCCTGCAGCTTGCTTTGTTTGTTTCTTTAATTATACAGACAGTAGGATCTGCACCCTTACTAGCATATAGAAAAATCAAAGAAACAATGCAACCAACCGTGTAAGTATTTTTTTTTTAATTATTTAGATCCATTCCTTTAAAAAACCAGAATGACCCTAGGTCATAAACCATATGGCCATGGTACTTGAACTCATAGCATAAATGGAGGCTGTCTGCACAGGGATCTTGCCATTCGAGTAAACACGATCCTGTTGCAGGCATGCTAACCCGTGCTCCTAAGGCTTGAGTGATACAAAGGTGTGTCGTGTGTGATTTGCTATCTGCTTCCAATGTATTCTGCTCACAAACGTAAACTGGTATGTGAACAGTATAAATTGTGACGGACTTTTAGAGGGAGTGTTTGGGTCACGAAGGTCAATCTAACGGCAGTGTGATTTGGAGGATGGTGACCACAAGAGAAACCGAATGATCACAAATGTATCTGTTGTTGCTGAATTTTAACTCAATAGACATTCATTGGGTCCCTCCTGTGTGCATAACCCTGAAGTATTACTGAAACAAAGGTCAACTCCTTCAAATTCATTCCTAGGGAAAGAGAGAGGAAGAAAATATATAATCTAGTGCTTTGTCTGACATCATGAAATTCATTAAGAAGGAATGAAAATTTCCCAATGTTAGAATTCTGGGAAATTTTCTAAAATGCCCACCTGTCTTTTATTGTTATTTTACAATGAATTCATTCATTCATCCAGTATTTATTGAGTGCCTACTGTATGCCGGGCTGTGGGGATAGTAAAAACAATAGAATGTTAATCTCCCTAGCTTATAGTCTAGCAAAGGACACGGGAAAGTAAAAGACCAATCTGAGCACTGTGGGAAAAGTTCTATGAAAGGGATATAACTCAGGTATCGGGGAGCAGGGGCGGGAAGCCAAGGCCAACTGGGTGGCACGGAAGGAGGGTAATGTGAGAAGCCTTCCCAGAGGAAGTGGTGTCAGAGATGAGTTTTGATGCTATGATGTGACCCTTTCTTTCCACTGCTCAACCGTCTTCATTCTTGGCCATGAGTATCAAAAATATATTCTGTAGCTACATGTGCTATGTTATGGCTATTTTATGACATATTTTGAGATTTGTTTAATCTTTGATGTCCTAGGCTAAGAGTTCACTAACATCTGATGCCTCCTGTCCTAAACATCTCTCATAAAACGTGATAGAATATTTTTAAGCTTTGACTACTGTGTAGCTAAATAAGTATATGGCTTTTATTTTGTTTTTTTAATTTTTTTTAACGTTTATTTATTTTTGAGACAGAGAGAGACAGAGCATGAACACGGGAGGGTCAGAGAGAGAGGGAGACACAGAATCTGAAACAGGCTCCAGGCTCTGAGTGGTCAGCACAGAGCCCGATGCGGGGCTCGAACTCATGGACCACGAGATCATGACCTGAGCCGAAGTCGGACGCTTAACCGACTGAGCCACCCAGGCGCCTCAAGTATATGGCTTTTAAATCATCCCCCGTAACCTCTAATTCGTCTCATTTGGGACAATTCCCTTGACATCATGTCAAAAACAGTTTGTTTACTATTTCATTATAAAATTCATCTTTGAGGGGCACCTGGCTGGCTCAGTCAGGAGAGCATGCAACTCTAGATCTCAGGGTTGTGAGTTCAAGCCCCATGTTGGGTGTGGAGGCTACTTAAAATTTAAAAACTTTTTTTAAATTCATCTTTGAGTTGAAAAGCAGCAAGTACTAATACAGTGCTTCAACATGGACTTGTACCTGAGTTGTATCCCTTTTGTAGAACTTTTCACAGTCATCACATCTGGAAACTTCTGAGTTGTGTGTGTTACACAAGGTATTTCTTAAAAAGAAAAAAAAAAATTTCTCTGAGGTGGGGGCCTGGAATGGAGAGAGGAGATGTGATGGCAGATAGATGAGTACTTATATTTTGGGGGCATAAATCACGTGCCAGTACTGTTCTGGTGCCTCGTACAATTTTTTCCCCCATTTAGCCATATTCTAATTGAAGTATGACATTACATCCCACCACTTTTTTTTTCCAGTTTATTTGAGAAAGAGAGCACTTGATCAGGTGAGAGGCAGAGGGAGAGAGGGAGAGAGAATCCCAAGCAGGCTCCACACTGTCAGCACAGAGCCCTGTGTGGGGCCTGAACTCACGAACTGTGAGATCATGACCTGAGCCAAAACCAAGAGTTGGACCCTCAACCGACTGAGCCGTCCACGTGCCCCCATCACACCACTTTTTAAAAACCAGTCTTAGGAAGATGTTGAGCTGCCTTTGAACCGCTTTTCCTAGAAAGACTCTGTTTGTGGATAGAGTACTCCTCTCCCTTCCTTCTCTTCTTTCAAGCACAGCCCATGTTGCTATAGATTTTCTCTCATCCACTATGATCATTAAGCTGCAATGGATGCTTCTAGGGAGTTCCTTCTTGGCTCGCCATTATTCATAACTGATAGGGACTGTTTGTGTAACAATCCAAATGAATCAGCAGGAAGATATTACAATTAATAAAAAGAGTTTAGTGATGTTGCCTGACACAAAATTAGGGTGAAGTCGATTGTATTTCTGTATACCAGCGAACAGTTGGAAAGTAGGATCTGAAAAATGATCTCAGCTATGATAGCATAAAAATATGATGTAGGAATAAAGCCAGCAAAAAGATCGCCCAACTATTTCAGGGCCCTGTGTTACAATCCACTGACTGATTTGTCTGTGCCTGCACCAAAACTACACTATCTTAGTACTATAACTTTTAATAAGCCTTGATAGCTGATAAGTCAAGTCCCCCAACTTTGTTATTCTTCTTCAAGAATTTTTTAGGTATTCCTGGCCTTTTCATTTATACACGTGCAGCTGAGAGTCAGCTTGCCAAGCAAGATCCACAGAGAAACCTGCTGGGTTTTTATTGGCAGTAAATTGAATCTAAAGACCAATATAAAGAGGGTTAACGTATGTAACGATATTTGAGTCTTCTTGTCCACCATTATGGTAAATCCCTCCATATATTTAGCTCTTCTTTAATAACAATAAAACTTTCATTTTCTTCATAGGGAACTTAAAACATTTTTGTTGGATTTGTTCTTATATACTTCATATTTGTGTGATATAACTGGAATCGTTCTTTTAAATTTCATTTTCCAATTTGCAAGCATGGGAATAAAACGGACTTTTATGCTGGTATTGTATTAAGCAACATTACCAAACTCTCTTTTTATTCTAATGGCCGCCTGCATATTCTTTTGGATGTTTTACATACGTGTAACCATACCAGTTATGAGTAATGACAGTTTTCTTTCTTCGTAATAGTATACCTTCCATTTCTTTTTCTCCGCACATCGCTTAGTACTTTCAATGCAGTTTTGGTTAAAAGTGACGATAGTACACATCCCTACTATTTCTGATACCAAACAGAAATTGTCAACACTCAATCAAAGTGTTGAAACTCAATCAAAGATGGTGAAACTAAGTGTCTTGCAAATACCCAGGACATTCAAGATACTGCTCTTCCTAGAGTATCGACATTTTTATTGTGAATGGGTGTTGAATTTGACCAAACACCTCTTCCTGAATCTACTGAAATGATCATAATATATTGTTCTTCTGCGAAAATGGAAAACTATATGAATTGAAGTTTTAATGCTGAAACAAACTCCCATTCCCTGGAATAAACCCAACTTGGTCATGATATGGTATCCTTCCAGTAGATTCCCGAATTCCATTTGCTCTTGATGTCTTTGGGATTTTCACATCTCTGTTCCTGAATGAGATTAGCCTGTAATTTCACTTTCCCCAAGTGTTCTTGTAGGTTTTAGGTATCAGGTTATACCAGATTCGTAAAATCATTAAAGGAGTGGTTCCTCTGATCTAGCAAACTTAACATGTCCAAAACTGAACCACTGATCTTCCGTCCCAAACACGCTGTACTCCCCAGTAAGGGTAATTCGATCCTTTCTGTTACTCAAACTGAAAATCCTGGTGTCCTCTTTTTCTCTCTTATTCCATATCAAATCCATCAGAAATCCTTTTGGTGCTACTTGCAAAATATGTCCATTATCTAGCCACTTTCTGCCGCCTCGGTGTTCCGCTCTTGTCCAGGCTCACAGTCCAGGCTCCTGTGTTTTTGCCCTAGTCACCTCGGCCCCCTTGAGCAGGGGTCGGCAAACGTTTTCTGTAAAGACCCCACTCGTAAATATTTCAGACCTTACCGGCCACAGGGTCGAAGCTGCAACTCTACATGTCTGCTGTGGGGAGTGCAGAAGCAGCCACACACAATACAGAGGAAATGGCGTGGCCCAATTTTGCTGTAGGTTACCAAGGCCCGCCCTCCAGGCTAGGCTGTTCCCAACACTGATGACTGTAATCCTTTCAAACCCTAAGTCACCTCTTGTCACTCATGTGTTGAAAACCTCCCAATCGCTTTCCATCTCACTCAGAGCTAAAGACAGAAGCCTTCCAGTGTCCCCTGGAGGGCCCGGATCTAACCCTGCCACCTTCTACTTTAGCTCTTCTCTCTCTGTCTGTCTGTCTCTTTCTCTCCCCTTCCATACCAGCCACACAAGCTCCTCCCAGTTCCCAGAGTGCACCAGGCTTGCTGCCGCCTCAGAGCATTTGCACTGCTTGCTACTCCTGCCAGAATGGCTCTCCCTCCACCTATCCACCTGCCTACCTCAACTCTTTTAAGTCTTTGGTCGGCTGTCACTTCTAATGAGGCCTTCCCTGGATACCCTATTTAGCGTCAACCTCTACACCCTCCCCTGACACCTTTCATCCTCTTTCCTCAGTTCCGTGTTTTCCATAGCACTAATCACCTTCTGACACACTATGTAACCAATATTTCAATACGTTATTTTCCATGTTTTCCCCTAGTAGAAGTAAGCTTAATGAATTCAGGGCTTTAGTCTGTTTTGTTTGCTGCCATATCCCCAAGGACTAGAACATTACCAGTGTAGGCACTCAATAAATATTTATTAGATATATGAGTGGTTGAATGGGTGGAGAGGTGGCTGGATCAAAGAAATACCGTACTGTGATCCTTGGAACACTAGCTGTCTGAAGTAGAGCTTGGAATCCAGGTGACAAAGACCTGCTTATTATTGAACACTCCAGTGGAATTAAGTGCCTCACCAAGTCATGAGCAATGTTTCACAGGAAGTCTTCAGACAAAGCCTAGAGGTTAATGACTACAGATGTGCACGTTATTACTTGCAGTAGATCGGAGACGAGCTGCTCTCTCCCCTGAAGTGCCCCAAACACGGGCCACCCCGAGGTCCTGTGATACCTCCCCAGTTGTTGATTAGCAGTGCGGATAATACTGTTGGTTCAGTGTGTGACGAGAACTTGTGTCTTGTTGCAACTGCTAATTTTCAATAGCAGACACCAGTGTCCTGTTAAGCAAGTATAATTTTCCAGTCTTGAGATCTGCTTCTTGGAGAAAGACTGAAAACCCCGGTAGGCATTATTGGCCAAACTGCCAGAATATTTGTGCCTCTTGAGATGTTTATATCTTGCCTAGAAAAAAGTCACTGTCAGAGACAGAGTGGGCGGTAAAGCCGTGGCACAGATTTTTGGGTGGCACAAAAATTGCTGGGTGAAATACTACAGCTGAGGCAGCCTCTTTTTGACCTGAAGCCTCTTCATTTTTACTAATATTGCTTATGTCTCCTCTTTGGCCTTGCATTTTTGCTCCTGGAAAGGAAACAAAATGCTCTCGTTGCCTTCTTTCTTTTTCTTTCTTTTTTTTTTTTTTTTTTCACACCCAGTGTTCCCTATTAAAGAGTAAGTCACTGTGTGTACCTAATTACACGACCGGATGGGCAGGTGTTCGAAAACCTATTCTCCAACTTCCAGATGTTGTGCTTAGGGATTTAACAGAGATGTAAGAAAAAAAAATCGGGTTCTATAATGTGTTTTAAATTATGAGCCTTAGATCCCCATCCAACACAGATAGGCTACGTAACACAATGGGAGAAGAGTAGACTGAGATAAAATGAGCACAGCAAATATTTGCTTTGACATTTTTTGAATCACTCATACTCCTTAGGAATATATTGACCTGCCAGTAATAGTACAAATGTAATGCTTTGAAGTGAAATTGCGTCTGTCTCCAAATTAATCAACCTTTACCTATTAACTAAAATTCTTACAGAAAAAAAAAATACTGTTTACTATCAGTATAAGGATTTTGCTTTTCTTCTTAGGCTATTTTCACTTGTTTCTTCTGCATCCTTTTAATGGAATGTATAGGTCTCTTGAAAGGTAAGGTTAAAGTTTACAAGTCTGGCCTGCACTCGATAACAAAATGATTCAAAAAGCAGGATTTTGCTTCCTCGTGCTCAGAAAAAAAAACAAATGAAAAAACCCTCATATTTCACACTTAACCAAAATCATGCTCCATTCATCTCCAAGGAATTCAGAGATCTCACACAGTTTAACCTACTAACTATTCTACTTGCCATAAGCTTTCGCCTTCTTTGAATTCAAAATAGGGATGATTTTCAACTTTTCTCCATTCTCCCTTTGTTAATGCTTGTGACTGTTTCTGAACTGCTTCCAAATCAGGAGCGAGAATGTATCATTGACATTGACATGCGCAGCGAGAAGCCATCCGCCTCCTGAAGGCTTCGTGATTAAACCATTGCTGCACCTGATTTTCATCCCAACCACATCCCAGTCATTGGAGTCAAGCTGACGATTAGACTTGACTTGAGAAGCTCAGGACTCCGCGCGCTTTGTCATAACCTGCATGCATGACCCGTAAGAACAAAGCACTTCGCCTCAATGCCAATCCTGATGAAGATGTTTTCTCTGTCTTCCAGTGACGCAGAAGACCACAAGCCTTTGAAAAAGGGCAGTCGAACACCTTCAGACAGGACGGTGAAGAAAGAAGATAGCGACGATAGCCTAGTTGACTACGGAGAGGGGGTGAACGGCCAGTTCAATGAGGACGGCTCCTTTATTGGACAATACAGCGGTAAGAAGGAGAAAGAACCCGCCGAAGGAAACGAAAGCTCAGAGGCACCTTCTCCTGTCAATGCCATGAATTCCTTTGTTTAACCCGCAAGCCCTTTGCCAATATCCCATTTCTCTAGAATGTTCATCCTAAGCACTTGTTTGTCTGCCTTCTCATACTATGAACTCAGGGGCAGACAGTGCGTGTTCTGCCGTGTGTTAATATTATGAGAACAGCTAAAACAAGAACGCAACTCCGTCAGATGATTTGTTAATGTGAACTGCAGTGCAAAGTGCATCCTTTGTCACTCAAAATAGGCATCCTTGGTTTCCGCAGAACTGATCAAAATAACACAGCCTCATCAACGGATCGTGTTACTTCCTCTTCAGGACACAGTTCAATATGATGCATGAAATAATGCTACACACTTAAAGGAACACCTGTGTATGTTATTAAAACATAGTTGGAGACTCGGTCTATACTATCGTCGGCCGAACCCCGAAATATGAATTCCGTTTTCATTGTCAAGAGTGTAACTGTAGTATTCTCTAGAACTTCAATGTCTTTGTGGACATTGTTGTGAAATTGGTGACTCTGTGTCTAGCTGTCTAGTCTTTTTGGGAGACTGTTAGCAACAGGATGTACAGTATATACTTGCTAAATGAGTTAATTGTGACAGTCGCATTTGCTGATGCTTTACTGAGACTCTGTTACCGGCCTTCGCTCCTGTTACTTCCTAGCCTTCTTAACCCTCCGGGTGTTACAGCAGTACAGTGTTCTACTTTTTACATTCATCTCCGCGTTCAGTTGTTTTTAGGCATAAGCAATGTGTATTGCAATGCATTTTGGCACTTAGGCCAGGCTGAAAGAATCAAAAACGAATCACTCCACTTAAGTTTCAAAAATGACTCCAGAAAGCACAGGGCAAGAGACACGTACAGTGCCTTCAGACAACAAGCATTCCATAACATGCTGCCTTCTTTCTCCACCGGGACGGTCGCCTCGGAGTCCCAGCTTACTGTCAGTGTCCAAAAGTAACTTTTCCAAAGCAGAGACCATGAAAACCGCAATGCTGAAAGAAAGGGGAGGTGAAAATGAGATGAATAAGACAGTTTATTTTAAGGAGCATTTCCCCGTCTGTATAGACAGAAAAAGCTTTAGCACCAACTGGAGCACATGATGATTCGGTGGTCTTTTATGGTTTCTGTTAAAGTCAGTTCGGTCAGAAGGCTGTCAGTTGGGTAGAGAATTTTTGTAAACCATAAGCTATCCCCACACCAGAAGCATAGGACAGTATGCCAACAGGAATGTTATTCTCCGGGCCTTTACGTAGGGGGCAACTTTTGAAACTCTCTGCAGCATTAAACAGCGTGTATGCAAATTGCTAGGACACATTTCCGAATCTCAGAAATCTGACACGTGCTAACGGGGCCAACAGTCAAAGGGATTCCACCCGCAGTTTCAGACATCAACATACCCATTGTACCGTATCCATAAACGAGATCTCTCAAATGGTTTACCTCCAAATATGAAGTCCTCTAACAACCTATGGTTGAAGGAATGCTCCGTTTCATTTGCCAATAAATTGGTTTCTCATAACTTGCATCAAGTTTAATTTTAAGTGAAGCTTTTTATATGTAGATATTTTGTTGAATTTGTAAATATACCTAAAGTGTAGATGCTATATGCATAGAGGTGTTACAGACAAATAAACCTGCAACCCATGTTGATGTTGTACTGTATAAGAAGTTAGCTAATTAATACAGTGCATGGGATTGGAAAGCATTTACTTAAATACCTTGTGGGTTTTTATTTTCCCTTTTTGCTGTGAAACTGAAATAGTGATCTATGCTACATATTGACAGCAAGTTTCTAGAAATCTTCAGAGCTTTGCCTGTGGGGCTCAGTAGGCCTATTTCCGGCACGTTTGCTGTTTATAGGTAAAGCACAATTTGAAGTAATCCCAGGTAAAGATGGTCCTACATAATCCCACGCCTCCATGTTCGCTTCTCACAGACCAGCCGTTCTAATGGAAATACAGAAAGACGAACCAGGCTTGCCTTGGCATCAGAGAGCACAAAGATAAAAGTTACTTTACATTTGCCGATGTCTGGGAGGGGGAGGGAGGCGTTACAAGTACAGTTTTTACTCTCCCATCATGGTAGGCGCGAAATTTATCTGTGCATGAAGGGGTCACTTCTGTAATAGGGCAACAGATTTTGTATTAAAGATTAAATGTGGTTTTAAAAGTCCCTCTCTCTTTTGTAATCAGTCATGTTCTTCGTGGAGTGTGAATGTGCAGGTCTGTGTAACGGTACAGGCAGATGTGACTGGATTTCCATCAAAAAAACACAAAAATCACTATTAAACAGTCTTGATCTCTTTGTGATCTTTAACTTTTTCAACCATGTATTTCCTAATGTTTTAAAAGAGCGCAGATTTTTATTTTTACTTTTGAAAGGCCGTTATAGGCACAGAAAATGAAACACAAAACCAAACACGGTATAAAACGAAGCTAATAAAATAGGGGCGTGCCAAAAAGAATTTGAATGGAAAGCAGGTGGAGAGTCTGAGAACTCGGGTGCTGCTTCCTCTCCTGAGGCCCGACTTCCACGGGCCAGGTTCCCCAGTGCCCGCCGTCAGCCTGTCTTCCGCGTGCCTGGACCTCCACCATCCTCATGGGCCACTTGGGTTCCTTCACCTCTCCCTCTTGGTGAGGTGGTCTGTGCATTTACAAGTCGTACGGGTATGTCATCTACTCCCTTCTCTCCAGCCCCCGCTGTTCTTGTCTCCAATCTGCCCAGCTCGGCAAATAACCAAGGCCTGGTTTGTTCCTCTGTTCCACCGCCTGTCCTTATTCACCTGTCCCTGGTCCTGCCTTTCCAGACACGAGCCTGCTGGCACAGAGCCGCCCCTCCCTATAGTCACTCTTGGATAACAACACATTATACAAGTGGGCTGTAAAATGCTATAATGATCTTAGCATTTCTAAGAGCGTTCCCTCTGAACACCAGATTGGTACCTCCCGTCCACACTGTGGGCCAGATTTCCAGTCCACACCTGCAGGCCACATCACCAGTCACAGCTGTGTAGCAAGGAGGGGCTGGCCTGTGAAAGCCTGACCACAAAAGTGGTCCATTGATGCCTTCCTGTTCCGACACTTTATAATGGCCCTGATTTACTTTTACTTTTTATTTTTATTTTTTATTGTGTTTATTTTGAGAGAGGAAGAGAGAGAACGTAAGGGGGCAGAGAGAGAGAGAGAGAGAGAGAGAGAGAGAACCCCAAGCAGGCTCCACACCATCAGCACATAGGCCAGTGTGGGGCTTGAACCCAAGAACCTCGAGACAATGACCTGAGCCAAGATCAAGAGTCAAGAGTCAGACGCTCAACCAACTGGGCCACCCAGGTGCCCCCTGACTTACTTTTAATGCCTGTTTCTGGAAATGCCTTGTGGAGGCAAGGGAGAGAAATGCAAACTAAGAAGTCTCATCCAAACTAAGCAGATTTCTCCCTGTCACGAGATCGTTCTATAAATGACCACCAGAGGGCCCCCTTGCTTTATTCAGTGCAAAAGAAACTGCTGGAAAATGAAGCCTCTGGAGATACAGCACAAGCCATGATGCCTGCTGCAGCCGGAAAACATGAGATTTGCAATGTTCTCCGAGGAGCTCACAACTTCCAGGAAGTTAGTCTGTGTCGCTGTGAATCTTATTAATCTTCTTACTCTTATCGTTTGCAGCCATGGCTGGGTGGCCGATCAGCAGGGGGGAGGAAGAGGAGGAGCATGCCCCCTGGCTCCCAGGAGGCACCCCGTCACTGCCACATGCTGGTGGGGGTGAGGACGGGGCGTGTTCTAAAAATGGTTTCCCCTGTTCCCCGAGAGTGTGCCATTTTGTCTGCCATGAACAGATGGATATGTTCTGATTGGATCGCACAAAAGATAGTTTAAGGACAGTTTTTATTTATCACTTTAAAAAAAAAAAAAAAGGCAGAAGAGGGAGAGAATACTACCAGAGTATTTATAGTAAATAACAGTTCTCAGGTTGAGATAGAAAGAGACCGGGATTGACACATTCCAACTCCGCCATCAACTGTGACCGTGCATAAGTAAACAACCCCCTCCCCACCATCTCCCACCTCTTGAGGCCTCTGTTTCTCCAACTTTAAAATGACAGAAAGCAGATGATTTCCAGTATCCTTTTCTGTTTGAATCCTGTGGCTCCCAATTAACCTCTCCTCCCCGCACCCCCCCCCAAAATTTTAGCACCTACTACTGCCAGATATTTTGCTAAGTAGGGAAGGTACAAGAAGAGCAAAACCGGATTGTGGTTCCTGCCCTCACAGCGCCTGGAGTCTGGTGTGAGAAGACAGACACTGATCAAATAACCACCCAAATGAATGTGTAATTCCAAATCAAGAGGAGCGCCCTGAAGAGAAAGCACAAGTTCCATGAGAGCAAGCGATGGAGGGGCTGACTGGTGGGGAGCAGTTGGGAAGTGTCCCCTAAGGTATGGGAGCTGGGCACTGGAAGAATCAAGGAGGAGAAGTCAGGACACATGGCTGTAAAACAAAGACCAGCGTTACCTGGAATGCATGAAGGACCCGGGCCAAGCTGGGTCCCGAGGACCACGGGACAGGTTTTTGTATTTATTCAAGGAGCGGTGGAAAGCGTGGAGTAATTGAAGGGGTTGAAGTAAAGGGTTGTATGATTAGATTGTAGTGGGTGAGGAGGCCTAATTCATGAGATGTAGTGTGAGGGATGGGCTGGAGGATGAGAGCCAGAAATTGATAAGCCACTGGGATGCTTCGCAGTAGTGTAGACATCAGGTTGCGGACTTGGATCCAGGATCATCCCACTGGAGATGGAAAGAAGTAGGTGGGTCCTAAAGCTATTTAGGAAGAAAATTGATGGCGGACACTCGGATGGCTCCATTGGTTAAGCATCTGACTTCAGTTCAGGTCACCACCTTGTGGTTCGTGAGTTTGAGTTCTGCATCAGGCTGTCTGCTGTCATCACAGAGCCCACTTCAGATCCTTTGTGCCCCCTCTCTCTACTCCTCCCCAGTTCATGCTCTCTCTCTCAAAAATAAACATTTTTTAAAAGGGAAGAAAATTGATGGGAGCAAGAGATTCGATGTGTGAGGTTGAGGAAAGGGGAGGTATCAGAGATTGCCCTTTAATTTCTGACTTGTCTAACCAGATGTGAAGTTCACTGAGGTGGGAACATCAGGAAAGAACCAGGCTTGGAGCTAGGTCAGGAGTTCAAGTTAATAAATGTGTTTGAACCGCCTCTGAGATACCCAAGTGGAAAGGACTAGAAGAAATTGGATGTATGGGCTTAAGGCTTAAAAGCTTCTAAGATGAGGAATAGTAATCGAAGCCATGAGGCAGGGGAGGAGATTGCCTGGAGAGGGAATATATGCGAGAAGGCTGAGGATTGCACCCTACAAAGAAACTCCCAGATGTAAGGGACAGGAGGAGGCAGATGGGCCTCTAAAGCAGACCAGTGAGCAGGAGCCAGAAAAGCTGGGAAGAAATGAGAGCGTGTCATCTTGGACCCAGTGAGAGAGACCATTTCAAGAACAGTGTCACATAATGCTGAAAAATCAAGCGATCATGAGGATTGGGAAACACTTTTTGGATTTGAAGGCATGGAGGTCATCTGAGCCATTAGTAAATGCTGTCGGGTAGTCTCTGTCGGGTCATCTGTTGGGTAGTCAGGTTGAGGTGGGGAGTGAGTGGAAGGGGAGGAAACGGACACAGAGATCTGCCATTACCCACGTGGACAGTCCACTTGTCCCCGGGCTCAGTCCCTTGGCATCTCTACCTGCATAATCACATAATCTACACACCTCACTCCCGCCCACAGCGTCTCCCCAAACCCAGTGTCCCTCTCCTTTCAGTCTCTCAGTTTATTCTTTCTCTATTTCTTTTCCAGCATGGATTTTAAGGCCCATTCTTTTTGAAACACCCCTGCTTTACCCCAAAGCTCTTTGCCCTTCTGTCTTTTCTAAATACATGTGGCGGTGCCATGTTTCTCCAGATCAAGTCTGCTGCCTGCTTTTTCCTGCCTGCCCCCAGGGGCTGAGAAATAGAATAGACGTTAGTGTCCTTGTCATGACAGAAGGTTCTTCAGTGGTCACGCTCTCCATCCTGCCCCGTAGACCTAATTTTTCTCAGGTGAACTTCTATTCTCACATTCAGCGAGGACCATTTCAAATCTTTTCCACTCTCCCCACCCAGCCTCACACATCACTCTGTGAGACATAAGCCCACCGACCCAATCGAAGGAGGGACACAGAGACTCGGAGCACAGTGAAGCGAGCCTTTAATCAACGTTCTTGCAAGAGTGGGTGTGTGATGGACAGGCACACTCAGGGAAGTCACAGCAGACAATTTATTTCCTAGCGTGCACCTCCCTCCCCTGATTCCTCATTGGCTGAGTACGACAGAGGTTACAGCCTTACCCAGATGCCGCCTATGCCCATGTAAGGCAACGAGTAGTCTGATTGGAACAAACGTATGTTCCCTGAGGTGGCAGAGAGACTTTCAGTCCCTCTTCCCTTTGTTGTTTGACGCAGGCTCACCGCAAAGCCTGCGAGCATAACAGAGGGGAAGAAGCAGGAAGTGAAGTGTCTACGGGTTTGGGACTCCATTGTGGGGGGAGCAGCTTTTGTTTTGTATTTCTGAAAATGAATCCTCTCTCCTCTCACAACTGTCTGCAAGGTGACCTCCCATCACAATTCACTGAGAAAAGAAAACAAGCAGAGATGGGAATACCCTCATCTTCCTGCCAGCAAATGCTCTCTTCCTGCCTCAATGATCTCCTGTCCTCTATCTCCTATTAAAATAGAGGAAGCATCCTTCCCTGCCTCCTAAGACCAGGCTTCTACCTGGGTCTGCGAACCTCCCCCCTTCCCTGCTCTTTTCTCTTCTCCTGCTCACCTGGACCCTCTGTTGCGACTTCAACCCATTCCAAGTCTCTCCCATCTAGAACCAACAGACTTCGACACCTTTGATTCCCCACCATACACCACCTTCCGCTGCCATCTACTCTCCTCCATGGCCAAAAGGCTGAAAAAGTTGAAATAACACCAGTTGGAGGATTATAGAAGCGACTATTTGCCAGAGAGCACATCCTTTGTTGTTCGAGAACCATCGAACTTCCCCCGTCTTGCTCAGTTTGTCCTGCGGACGGTCTTTCTTCAGCTGTAACTATTCAACTATTATCTCAGTGAACGACTCAATCTTATTTTGTTTTCTCTCTCTCTCTCTTTTTTAATCAGAGGGACTGGGCCTGCACATTGGAATCCCCCCGGGGAGCTTTCAAGTCCCACCGCCCTCCCGCCCAGCCACCCCCTCTTTTCTCTGTTGTCATTGCCTCAATGACAGCAAGATTTTTTTAACCTCCCCAGATTCTAATGTAGAGCCAAGACCGAAAGCAGTGTAAGGAAACAATGTGTTGCCACCTCTTTGTGTATGCACTTAAGGTACTTAATGAACAGTATTTCGAATACATTGCTACGCACAGGTTGATCTCAAATTCTCTTGTATTCCTCTCGTTAAAAAAAAAAAAATCTAAGGAAAATGGACGCCATATTTGCTGGTGGGAATACAAAATGGTACGGCCACTTTGGAAAAGTTTTGGCAGTTTCTTAAAACGTTAAATACAAATTTATCATATGACCCAAAATGCCACTCATAGGTAGATATCAAAAGAAATGAACAAATGTGTCCACACTGAGACCTGTACATGAACATTCACGGAAGCATTAATCAGCATAGCCAAAAAGTAACCCAAATGTCCGTGAACTGATGAATAAACAAAATGTGGTCTATCCATACAGTTGAATGGTACATCCATACAATTAAATGAAATACTATTTGGTATTTTTTTAAGCGCTAGTAATACATGCTACAACACGGAGGACCCTTCATCATGTTATGCTAAATTAAAGAACTTGATCACAAAAGGCTTCATGCTGCATGATTCCATTTACTTGAAATGTCCAGAAAGGCAAACCGATAAAGACAGAAAGCAGACCAATGGTTGTCTGGTACTGGGAATGGGAGCAAGGATTAACTATGGATTGGCAGGAAGGATCTTACAGGAATAACGGAAATGTTCTAAAACTGGATGGTGTTGATGGTTGCACGACTTGGGAAATCTATTCGAACTCATGAAATCGTATACTTAAAACCAGTGCATTTGTGGTGTGTAAGGTATACCTCAATAAAGCTGTTCAGGTTAACCATCCCTAGGCTTGTATGTATCTGAGAAGTGATCATGACTGTGTATAAATAAGGCTTATGGTGAGTACAGCACCACATCACAGGCCACTTCACCCCTCTGGCCTCCTGTGTCCTCAAGACCAATGGTTCTCCAAGTGTGTTCCCTGGAACAGTAGCATCAGCCTGTCTGGTTTGAAATGTGAATTCTTGGCCCACCCCAGATCTACGGAATCAGAAACTCCTGGGAGTAGAGACCAACACCTGTGCTTCGTTTAGCACGTGCTCTTAGCTTAGATCATTTAGCCAGATTCTGATGAACTGTGAGAAACACGGCACTCAGTTTGCACGCTGGCCTCTCTCCTCTCCCACCTGTAGGCATGGAAGTGATTATCTGTTGAGATCAAGAGAAAAAACTAGGCTCTTTTAATAATAGCAAAGATGCCTGGGTGGCTCAGTTGGCTAAGCTTCCAACTTCGGCTCGGGTTATGATCTCATGGCTCATGAGTTCGAGCCCCGCGTCGGGCTCTGTGCTGACAGCTCAGAGCCAGGAGCCTGCCTCAGATTCTGTGTCTCCCTCTCTCTCTGCCCCTCCCCCACTCATTCCCTCTCTCTGTCTCTCAAAAATAAATAAAACATTAAAAATTTTTTATAAATAATAATAGCAAAAATGCTTGATATAACCCAAATGTCTGCCAACAGGTAAATGAATAAACACATTTTGGTGTATATACTAATATTCATACCAATGAAATATTAATCCACAATAAAAAGGAATAAACCACTGATGCAGGTAACTCACTCCACTGAGTGGAAGAAGCCAAATGAAAAAAGTTTCATTTATGGGAAACACTGGAGCAGGCAAAACTAATCTATAATGACAGGAAACCCACTGGCAATTGCCTGGGGCTGGGGTCAGGTGGGGATTTACAACAAAGGGGCCGAGGGAACTTTCAGGGCTGATGGAAACGGTCTATATTTTCATTGTGGTGGTGTTTACAGGGGTGTGTTCATTGGTCAGGACTCAAAAGTATATACTTACAATGGGCTATGTTTTATTGTGTATAAGTTCTATCTCAATTAAGTTGGTTTTAAAAGGGGGGAAAAATATAAAAGGAACTGGGCCTAAGTGAGTCCTTTCTTGATTCTCTCTTTCTCTCTGGACACCTTGCCCGAAGGGGAGTGGAGCGTGCAGGGGGACAGCTGGCTCTGCACCTGTCTCCACATGGCAAATGCAGGGAACCCAGCTCCCAGGCAGCTTTCTGGAGAAGGGCTGCTGGACGCCATCTCTCTCCCGCCCCACCAGTCGTGGGGTTAATGGCCACCTGTCAGGCATCCGAGTATGTAGTCAGTTCCAGAACACATCCAGATGTCCATGGGGGGAAGCCCCCCAGACCTGGGAGACAGTCCCTTCTAACTTCTGTCTCTGGTGGGCAAGGCCACTTTGGGGGCTTTTTGGAAACCCTGGCTTGTTGGAGTCCCCAGCTTGGCACTTGCTGCCATCCCTCTTCTGTCTCTCTTACTTTTCTCTCCGGGACTTTTCATCTTCCTTAACCCCTCCTGATATCTCTCTTTGCTCTCCAGGGCTTAAACAGCATCCTGTTTTCTAACTTCCCCATGCAAATGGGACCTAATTGACATCTCAGGATTAACCCGTGAATTTAAATCCTGAGTTGTTTTATACCCTGTAACTTCCCCTCCCCCAGTGCACCCCATCTGGTCAATGCTACCACCCCAGCTCCAGGCAAATAGATTGTTTTTCCTCCCCCACTCCAACAAAACTAAGCCAAGTCTCTGGAGTTTTTTCCAAAATATATGTTGAATACATCCACATCTATTTATCCACAGTCTCCCAACCATGTTGCCTGCCCCTTGTTAGAAGATGAAGACAAGTTAGGGGGTACAAACTTTATTTACCACTTCATGCAGCAGTCTCCTTTTGGAGGACTGCAAAGTGGGGTAGGAGGCAAGAAGCTTTTATGGGACGACAAATAAAGAATAAGGAAGAGACAAAGAAAAAAACATCTCATCAGTGGGGGCCACCTAGTCAACCTTACTGGGGGTGAGAAGGCCCAGAGTTGACTTCGCTTTGGCGACTGGCTCGTTGGATATACTGTTTCTGGTCAAGCGCAACATTTCCTGGGACACAGAAGTTATCTACCTAAGTTCTGGCTTGTTGACGTGGCCCCTGGGGCAGGAGAGTCACCATCTTGGGCCTAGAAGTTTATTTCAACACTCTTTTGCCCTCCTGCAAGCCAAACTCCACACAACCAGGCAGGATTGGCAAACTTTCGTTCAAGATGGCAAATAATTGAAGCTTTGCAGGCTACATGGTCTCTACTGCAACCACTCACTTCTGCTGCTGTAAAAGGAAAGCATCTACCAATTTAAGATCTAAGATGTGTAGGATTCTTAAACAAATGGTTGTGACTGTGTTCCAATAAAACTTTATTTCCAATAACAGGTGCGTTTTGTGCTGATCTCAGCCTACCCAAGGTGATGCTATCAGCTAGAAATGCCAGAGGCAAGAGATAATCCATTTCAGGGAACTGAAATTAATCACCTGAAAGTAATTTAAGGAGTGTCTCTTTAAGAAGAAAGTAATTGCCTGAAAGTTTTTTAAGGAATGTGTCATCATGATGCTCAGTGGGGCCAGCTGCCAGGGGGTGGGAACCTGGGTGGAAGTTCCAAACAATATTATGTTGGAGAGCCTACTGTTGATTCTCCCGAGAGGCACCTGGTCAGAGCCAATAATGTCTGGTGATCCAAGGGAACAAGAATAAACTTAGTAAGGAAAGAGATGATCTGTTTTGAAGAGGAGTTCCAGGTGGGGGGTGCCAAAAGGAGTCCTGTGTAAGTATCTCTGATTGTGATGCTGTGTCTGGAAGCCCAGCAGAAAGGGGTGGTAGTTAATGAAATCAATCTGCCAGTAGGAGTGTGTGTGTCTCCTGGGGAAAATCCCCCTCTGGATCGCCTCCGCTGTTTGGGAGCAGAGAATGCACTTGTTTGTCATAACCTTGGCTGCCAGACTGGGGAGTCCCCTCACTTGAGCCCAAGATGTTGAGGTACAAATTCCCTGATGACTCGGGGGTTGTGTGGGCCCATTCTCCACGTTAATGGGAAGGGTCGGTACCCTGAGAAGCCTGGAACAGGCAGAGGGTAGAGGGAGGGAGTCTGCAATGTTGAAAATGGTACCTAGCGTAAAGCAGTTAGTGTGTGTAGAAGCTGGAGTAGCAATGGTAGGGACTCTGCTAATTACATCCCTGTCTGGTCACCCCAGATCCGTGGTCTTGTATAAGGAACCTGTCCCCTAGTCATTGGCCCAACCAACCCATAAGGAATCTGTGAAAATGTGAAGCAATGAAAGCCCCCCTATTATAGCCTCCTTAAGGGCCTATAAGTTCTGCCAGATGGGCTGAGCTGGGAGTGCCCTTCTCCCCTGGAGAGATGCCTGAGGCCGGGCATAATGCCCTAGCTCTCCACCCAGCTGCATAGAGTACAGTGGTGGTGGTGGTGGTGGTGAAGAACACCAATTCTTGCCCACCTCAGACCATTGGTCCCAAGGGCCTCCCCAAGTAGACAAAGGAGGAGGAAGCTGGGGTCACTGCTATCACTTCCTCAACCTCTCGTGCAAGGGGCTGAGCATGGGGGAAGCCACATTTTCCTAAAATTTGGAAAGGCCTTTGACATTAGGTTTAGCCCTCTCTGAAGGTACCGTTTCTATTTTACCAAAGAGGCATCTCTAACCCTGTTTATTATAGGAATTATAGGAATTATAACAGTAGAGGCCAGTTAGGGCCTTGGTTTCTATGAGAACCCAATAGGGTACCAAAAGCTGGTGCCCAAGGGGAATGTTTTGGTCTGGGGTTAGGTGCTTAGTCCAAAATACCATAGGAAGCCAGGTGGACTCCTGTTTGCTCCAGAGACCCCAGGAGGCATGGTCAGGTGAGGCCAAGAACTCAAGTCAGAATGGAGGCAGAACAGGGGAATTAAGCAGAGGGAGGTGGGGGGGAGGGGCTTCCAAAGTGCCCCAGTGGAAGATGGCTGACTTGGATGGGCTTGCACATGTAGGGCAAACAATAAGCAAAACATGAAGGGGGATGTGTTGCCTCCAGAACACGAGAAGACCCAAGTATGGGTTGTACCTGAGTGTAGTGGATGGTATAATGGTGAATAATTGATGTTTTACCATTGGGGGAATTTCTCAGCCCTTGGAGGACCAGAAACTTGGCTGGTGAGGTGGGGCCTTAGATCTTGTGAGGGGCGGTTGTCCAGCTGCATTGGTGGAGATGGTCTGTGAAGGTGTGCAAATCTGGTCGGACCACTTCTTCCGAGGGACCCCCCCAGCATAATGTCATCAGTGTAATGCCAAAAGCCATACTTTCCAATTGTAAGGTATTTAAATCCTGGTGGCAGAGGTTATAGGCAATGCAGGGTTGTCTAAATATCCCATTGGGAGCTTCATGTTTGCTGAGCCCCTTCCAAAGTGAAAACAGCTGAGCCTGGATTCCTCCACAGCAAGAGCAGAGCAGAACATATTAGCTAGGTCAATGACCTCAAAGTACTCTCCTTGGGTCCATTGTATGTCCTCCATCAATTCCATGATATTAGGAATTGGAGCCGCAATCAGGGGAACCTGAGCCTTGAAGTTTCAATAGTCAATAGTGAGGCACCGTCACCAGTGGCTGGCTTAAGTATCTGCCAAATGGGGTATTCGATGACTCCTGTCTCCAGCATATCATTAACGACAGACATTCGGTGCCCTGTTTAAGTGAGTACCGGGGAGGGTTTTCCATCCTGACCTGAGGAGGAAGAGTCAACAGTGTCTGTTTGGTGAGTCCCACCAGGAAGGCCAAGAACTTGGGCTTGTTCCATGTGGAATGATGTCACATCAGTGCATCCATGCCTACAATAGGGTAAGAAAGAGCCAGGGGCCACCACCAGAAGAAGTGGTTTGAGATGAGTGGACCTAATAGTTACATCTAAATGGGTTATACACCTTTGATTGTCTTACTGGCGATGCCCTGTGGGTAGAAGGGCTTCCCTTTGGGGAATTTTGAGGGATTGGCCTGAATGACAGTGACTTGGGCCCTGGTGTCTGAAAGGGCCAAAAAGAATGGTGCATTTTTATTGCCCCAGTGGACCATCAGAGTGGTATAGGGGTGATTGTCGCAGGATGTGAGACAAGCCCAGGAGCTGCCAGTTTCCTTGGGTAGGGCTTAGGTGACTTCCCCACTGGGGAAGGGGACAGAGGGAGTAGTGCGGACAGGCTGGCGGTGGGTCCAGGGGGCTGTGTAGCAAGAGGACAGAAGGGACAGTGGCTGGGAGAATGCTGGTTTTAGGGCCTAGAGTTTAGAGACTAGCTATGCAGAGACGAAGTGGCCAGGATCCCTAAGCTTTCATAATTCCCCATTGTGGTTGGTCTGTGCATTCCCATAAGGGTGAAAACTAGGTTGGGAGAGAGTAGGGAACTCTTTCCATTGACAAAGACCCCCCTGGGGCAGTGGGCATGGAGTGGGAGTCTGAAGTGTCTGGGTGTGCGGGTGGGGACCTCTTCCATGTCTAGCAACCATGTCCACACCTTCCAGTGCCTTTTGGATGGTTTCTGCCATCCCAATAAAATGTAGTAGCATTGCCCTATAACTGGGGGGTATAGAAAGAATTATCTGGACTTGGGGTCAGATGGAACCTCTCCAGGGTTGGAAATGAAGAGGAGGTCATTTGGGTCACTGGTCATGGAAACCACAGACCCATCGGAGCATACCAATTTTGCATTGGAGATAGATCTCATCTAATGTATTCCACTGAATATAAGCCTTAGCAGGGGTCACAGAGATTGTAGGATGTGCACAGTCCCAGGCAATAAATACCCAGATAAGGAAAAGGAGGGCCCGGGTATGAGGGTATGAATATCGGAGGCTCTAGCAGCCTTTGCCTTCCCTTCCCTCTCCTCCTTCTCCTCACTGGGACCCTCAATATCCTTTGGTGTCAGGGACCACCTCCTGAGGTATGTTTCTTGTTTCTGGCCCATTCAGGGGAAAGTCGAGGGGTCTAGGATCTTTGATATCTTGGAGGAGAATGAGCATATCACTTGGGTGGATCTTTGAGAAGTTTCTGGATTTTAGGGTCTTTAGAGATCCTGGCCAGTTAATCTGTAACACTTCTGGGTCTGGTCTAAAAACCCAAGGTAGACAACTGGCTCCCTACTCTCCTTCCTACTGCACAAAATCTTTAAGAAAGGTGTGAATTTCAGTTAAGGTATGGTTTTCAATATCTGTTTCTATTTCTTGATTTTCTCCTGTTTAATTTTATGTGTTACTGGAAAAATATATGGATGATGTCACTGTGAGCCCTCCTCATAGGCAGCTTCTTCCCTTGCCAGGTTGTCCCAAGAGACCTCTCTGAGCCTGGGGTCTGCCTCAACTAGCATGATATGCACAGGGTCTTTGGGAGAAGTCCCTGGGCTTCTGGAGCTTAATGCCAGAGCCGTGGCATCTTGGTACACAGGCAATGTGTAATTGCCCAGGGAGCCTTATGGGGTTTGCCATTTAGCAAGGAGCTGGTGTATCCCTCATAGTTCTCAGAAGACACTGGAACCAGATGCTTAGGACACTTTCATTTGCCCATTCGTGTTGTAGCAATATCATGCCAAGGATTGACTGCAAGATCCCATCAGGTCAGGGTCAAGGGGCAATAGCAGGAAGTTGAAGGATTTTTGGCCTCCATATTTGCCCTCTGGTGGTGTCGCTGGCTTCCTGTTGCAAGGCTATTTCGCTCTTCTGGGGTAGGACACATAGTCCAGGCACGATCCACGGATCTAGTAGTCTCCGAGAGAGGTCTCCCAGCCGCCTCACCTGTGGGAAAATCTTCCCCTGGGCCTTTAGCCCAGAGCCTGTCTTTGTGTGGTGACAATAGCCTTGTGATCCAGGCCACCCTTCTTAGCCCTCCTCAAGGAACTGAGGACCCCGCATACAAAATGGTCAGTTAGGGCCTTTGTAATTAGTGGTCTAATCATCATGCTAGATCATGTGACCTTGATCCTGTGGCTCCAAACTATTAGGACAGCAGCGATATTTCTGCAACGGATACAGCAGGCGACACACAACAGAGTCAATGTGCCGAAGCACATAGCAGCATGACAGACCTCCAGAAAGCCGAGTTTCCTTCCCAGAGTTCCCCACCTGGGTTAGCCAGTTAGCTTGGCAGTTGCAGCTAACGAGCACTTCCCTTAGTTCCTTGCAAGGGTAGTTCCGTATTCCTGCTGACCACGCCTATTGTCTTGGGTCAGTCTCGGCCAATCCATAGTGATGCTCTGGCTAGAAATGCCTGGGACGCTCGCCTGGGTGTATGATGAGCCCCTACAGGCATTTCCACCAGAGCCAATCTTGTGGCTGGACTGGCCCTTGCGGTTTTTATTAGGACTGCAAAATGCGTCTTCACAACAGCCATCATGGAACTTTGGAAAGACCAGGCTTATCGCTCACAAGTCCTGGAGAATACACAGCTTATCCAGGGCCACACAGGGAGATCAAGGGGGGAGAGAGAGAGCATAGACCCGGGGTTTAGCTTTTCCTGGGGCCGATGTTGGCATACCTAGGGTTTCAAGGGGTCACTACCGGTAAATTGAAAACCTAAAAGTAGGAATGACATCTCAAGAAAGGAAAAGCAAGTGGCCAGATGGTCCGGTATCTAAACCAGCCAGAGCTCTCTAAGAAAGCAACTTCACGGGCACGAGGGCCTGGCTCTCTATCTGGCACTGTGTTTACTTGGGATGGATGTCTTTGGAGTGGAGATCCCAGCGATGGATTGAAAACTTCATGTCTGGCATTTGCGTTACAATCAAAAAAGCCAGTCGTCAGGTGCTTACACCGCAGGGTGACTGGCCCCGATTTGCTAACTTCTGTATGCCTTTAAAAGATGATCCAAATTTCCTGCCATAGCCCCTCCCTCCTTCCCTTCCCCTGTGCTCCAGCCACACTGGCCCCCTGTCTTTTCCTCCGCCTACCTTTTCTCTGGGCCTTCCTGCCCCAGAGCCTTTGTATTTGCTGTTCCCTTTGCCTGGAAGCTCTTCCTCCAGATCTCTGAGCGGTTCGCTCTCATTCTGTGGGCTGCGGCAGAAAAGAGTACCTTCTCTCCGTTCTACACTGGTAAATGCTAATGCCGCATCTCTGATGCACAAACCACCACTTGTTTTGTGTTTTTTTTTTTTAAATATGTTTTATTTATTTTTGAGACAGGGAGAGACAGAGCATGAACAGGGGAGGGTCAGAGAGAGAGGGAGACACAGAGTCTGAAACAGGCCCCAGGCTCTGAGCTGTCAGCACAGAGCCCGATGTGGGGCTCGAACTCACAGACCGCGAGATCATGACCCGAGCCGAAGTCGGCCACTTAACCGACTAAGCCACCCAGGCGCCCCTGTTTTGTGTTTTTAATAGCATGACCACAGTCCAAAATCATGCGTGTATTGATTAAGTTACTTGCTGAGTGTCTGCAGTCCCCAGGTAGAGTCCTAGAAGGGAAGAGACTCCTGTATCCTCTCATTCATTCACAAATACTTACTCAGTGCCTAGGATGTAGCAGATGATGCTCTAGGCTCAAAGTGGATAATAAACGTTGGTTGAGTGAATTGAGGAAAGAATGTGTGACTACTACCATTTCCAGAGTCTTCCTGGAGGCCTCACTGGGGTAGGCATGCGGCCATCTACCCACACACTTCAGCATTTCCAAAGCAATGCCTTTATGTCGCCATCACCCTGATGATGGACATCCGAGCTCTCTGTTGACTTTGGAACATGTGCCTGCATCTGACCGCCAGAGCCCCTTGTGAAGATACATGACCACCACGCAGGCTGGGACTTTCACATTCCCACTCGGGCTCGGGAAGCCCCAGGAGGCCATGAGCGCCTGCTCGACTCTGGCCATGCGAGGACTGGAAAGTCTCTGGCCGTGGGAAGACTGGTCCTCTGCTAACCTGGGAACTTCTCTCTTCCAGATGATTACGATTTTCCTTCCTCCTCCTCCCAGACAGCAGAGCTCGTGGCTTCGGGTACTGCTTTGCACTCCGTGGTGTCACTGATGAAAGCGACAAACCTCCTTCCCCGGATCGCCAGGGCAAACCTAGATGTCCCTCCCGTGGCAGCATCACTCACTTCTCACCACACCTGATTGTGGCTTTCCCTTCGGCCCCATTCTTCTCTGTCTTCTCTGGCTAAAAGAAAAAAAAAAAAAAAAAAAAAGGTAATAATCCCCTAAATAGTAAAGATGTAATTTTATAGACTATCACTGGATACTTTGTACAAGGAAAGAGGCATGGGGCCACTTTTCACAGGAATGTGGTGATCCCATGTATTTTCAGAATAAGGCACTGCAGCCTTATTGAGGATAAGTGAGGATACAGAGATATCAAAATAATCAATGCTGGGGACACCCAGATGGCTCAGTAGGTTAAGCTTCCATCTTTGGCTCAGGTTGTGATCTCATGGTCCATGGGTTTGAGCTTTCCCCTCTCTCTCTCCCCCTTCCCTACTTGTGCCCCCCCCCATAAATTAAAAAATAAAAAATAAAAATAATCAATGCAAATCAAAGTAGCAGCAGCTACTTTCAGTGGACACCTGCCTAGGGAGGAGGGACGGGGGCTGGGGGGTGATATGGGCTGAGAGTATGGGGTCTTTAGCTGGGACAGGATGTAGGGTTTGAGGTCTCTCTCACGGCTTCCTCATCTGCATGTCTCTGTAAACACACAAGGTCTGAATCTTGTCACTGAGGTTACCTTAGCAGTCCCATTTTATTTGCGATGAGCCACGGGACGGGGATGCTCATGGGGCAGGTGCATCCAGGCACCAGTGAGAAGACCCCACTCATCCCCAGAGCTGCGGGGAAATGCCAAAGCAGGAGGGGGGCTGCCGCAGCCTCCGCTTTCCTTTCTGGCCACGTCGAGAAATGGAGAAGTGGGGCAGGAAGCGGTGTTATGGGTCTGAACACAATTGAAAATGCCCAGTGCAAAATCAGAAATAAAAGAAAATGCTTGACCTGTTATGGACTGAATTATGTCTCCCCCAAATTCTGATGCTGAAGCCCGACCCCCAATGCGATTGTTTTTGGAGGCAGACGTTTATAGAGGTAATTAAGATTAAACGTGGTCATGAGGGTGGTGCCCTGATCCACTAGGATTGGTGCCCTTACTAGAAGAGACAGACGGCAGAGAGCTTCCTTCCCACCTCCACCCCATGTGAGGACACAGAGAGAAGGGGGGAAGCCAGGAAGAAGGATCTCACCAGGAACCAATCTGACTGGCCCCTTGATCTGGGACTTCCAGAGTTGTGAGGAAATAAATTTCTGTTGTTTAAGCCACCCAGTCTGTGCCATTTTCCCATGGCAGACTGAGCTAAGAGATAACCATTTGCAAATTACTTCATATTTTTTCACACTTTGTCACCCAAACGCAAACGATCTGTGTGGTGGTTTCCTACTCTATACGCATTTTCAGCATTTAATCCTCTTGAGTTAGTAAGAATGTGTTGGGTTAAAATGAGGACAGAGAAGAAAAGAACTAACCCACCTTCAGTGCCTATTAAATGCCAGGTACTCTACGCAGCAAGACATATACATCACTCCCACTTAATATTCACCTCGGTCCTGTGAGGCAGCACTGCTTTTCTTTCCAGAGATCTCTCAGCTGGAGGAGAGATCTAGCGTGTGAACTCAAGTATGGCTGACTCCAAAATACGAGCCCCTCCGCCCCTCCTTAAATTTTTTTCTCCTTGCACCTAAACTACATAAAATAAAATTCCAATGTTTAAAGTAGGAGGAGAATAGGGCTAGGGATGGAGGTGTGTCCAGTTGTAAATGACCAGTGGTTAAAAATGAAGAGAAATCCTGTTTTTAAAGGTCAATCCAAAGGCTCTAAGAGAGAGAGAGAGAGTCCCGGTTGCCTGGGTACCTGGGTGTGGGGCTGTCCACCCAGGTGTGGACCCACATCTCCCTCCTTTCAGGTCTGAGCATAGAGGGCACACTTCAGGATGGCCAGTTCTGAAGAAGAATCCAGCTCTCCTGGTTGTGAAGCTGCCTAATGCTCTGGAAGACAGAACCACAGCTTCCTTGACTTGCCCCACACTTGTAAGTGCTCCATAGAGTCCCTTAAACAGTGTTGGAACTCAGAGGTTGTCAGTGGCATGTCATGATTATTATTTGCCATGGAGATGGGAAGGACACAATAGGAAATGAATATGAACTTCCTGCCTAACTGCTTACCAGCTCCACTCTGGAGACCAAGTTCACAGGCAGACAACGGCTTTGGGATCTCAGCCCTCTACTTTGCTCAGCCAAGCTTAATCTTACCTCTATCTTAAGTGAGCAAGAGGAGGAAGAAAGGGCATATTGGGAGGTCTGGATTTGCTGCTCTGCATCTAGCTACTCTGCATAAGAATGGATCCTGCCCTCAAGCAATTTTTGTATCGATGGGAGCATGGCCAGTGTCCAGTGAGACAATGTCCAGTGGATAGACAGACAGAGACAGAAACAGACTTCACTGTGGGCTGAAGCAGAGGAGTTCCAGAAGAGGATCTTGGAAGATGAATGGAATTTGGAAGGGATGAGGATGGGAAGAGGCAGGGGTAGCCAGAACGCTGGCCCCCAAAGATGCCCACGTCCTAATCCCTGGAACTATGTTATGTTACGTGGTTAGGAGGACTTGGCAAATGTGATTAAGTTGAGGATCTTGAGATGGGGAGATAATCTTGGATTTTCGAGTGGGCCAAATATAATCACAGCATCCTTTTAGGAGGGAGGCAGGAGGGTCAGATGAGGAGTAGATGTGCCAACAGAAGCAAGAGATTTGAGTGAAATGAGCAAGGGGGCACAGAATGTGGGTAGCCTCTCAATGCTGAAAATGACAAGGACATGGAGTCTCCAGAGTCTCCAGAAGGCGCCTGGCCAGCTAATACCTGGACGTTAGCCTGACGACCCTGAGCCTGAACTTGCGAACTCCTAACTGTAAGATGATCCATTTGTGTTCTTTTAAGCCACCAAATTTATGGTAATTTGCTATGGCAGTGATAGGAAACAAATACAGGGGGCCATTCAACTTGGAAAAATAGTCAGATTGACAAACCCGAAAGGCAGTGACTTGTGAGTGATGATAAAACCCCGCTCCCAATACTGTGGTTACAGAGAAGGATGAAGTAAGTAGATGCTAAGGTGTGTGAGTTTGCCAAGGCACTGAGTACCACCAACCGAGCAGCTTACACAACAGAAATTTATCGTCTCATGGCTCTAGGAACTAGAAGTCCAAGGTCAAGGTATTGGCAGACCCATGCTTTTTTCCGAATGTGTTCCGGGCCTCTCTCCCAGCTTCTCATGGGCCCTTGGCTTGCTGCAACATAACTCTGGTCTTCATGAGGTGTTCCCCCTGGGCGCACCCCTCCATATGTCTCAATCTCTCCTTTTTATAAGGACACCAGTCACACTGTTTCAGGGCCCCACCCTGAATTGAAACCTCGCCAACGCCAACACCTCCTAAAGCTTCTGCTGCATGCTAGCTATTCCTTAACGAAAGGAATGCAAGGAAGTCCCTGCCTTCAAGGACTCGACATGTGCACCTTGGCTTATAGTACCTTGAAGTGGCATCAAACTCCACATGGTCTCAGGTTTGAGACTAGAGAGTTCCTAGGTCATCCAAGTGATGACAAATCTTGTGCCAGGACAAGGTGAACAATCATGCTGGGACTGAGAAAGGGAATCAAGAGATTCGGGGAAGGGTGCCAACCAGCGTTGGGGGCCCTTGCCACGGTGCAATGCTTAGCCCCTTCGAAGAGCTTGGAGTTTTCTGCCAATGTTGTTCCGAACCGTATGGTCATTCCCTCTGCTGTTTACTGACTTCACTCCGAACTGATTATTGAACATGACCCCTTGGCTCTTATCACCAACAGTGCCTTCTGAAAGTGGAAATTCAGAGCAGTCGGGAAGAGCTGCCATAAAAAGACAGAATTGGACTCCAGGGAGTGTTGAGCTCAAACACACTGAGTGATACAGGATGCCATGGGCATGAGGGAGAAGTTTCTCGCTGTGGCCAGGACAGAGCAGGAAAAATAACCAAAGAATCAGCGCAGATGGGAAAACAAGTAGGAGAGGCTTCGAGAGCCACGCACAAGCAGGTAAGTGGAAAATGAGAAAGGGACACATTTGCCCTGAGAAAGGGACTCAGCCTGCCTGCCCTGCCCGACTTGGGATGTGAAGCAAGGCTGGCCAGTTGTCCAAAGCTTCTTGAGTCTGTGATCTCACCGGGCTCGTTCCGCCTTCACGGAGCGCCATCACCCATGTGAGGCCACAGCCAGCTTGCCTTCATTACTTCTACCCCCACTGCTCCCTTGCTTTATCATTTCTTATCAGGGGAATTAAAGAAGTCATGATTTCTGTCATTTTATTTTATTTTATTTTATTTTATTTTATTTTATTTATTATTTTATTTTTGAGAGAGAGGGAGCATGAGCAGAGGAGAGGGGCAGAGGGAAAGAGAGAGAATCCCAAGCAGGTTCCATGCAGTGAGCATAGAGCCCAACACGGGGCTCCTTTTCATGAACCGTGAGATCATGACCTGAGCTGAAATCAAGAGTTGGACACTCAACCAACCGAGCCACCCAGGCACCCCTGTCATTTTATTTTAAAAATAGATTAGTTCTTATTGCTTTAGCCCCCCCCCCTCCAAATAAAAAATAAAAATAGGAGCGCCTGGGTGGCCCAGTCAGTTAAGTGCCTGACTCATAAGCTCAGCTCAGGTCATGATCTCAGAGTTTGTGAGTTCGAGCCCCACATCGGGCTCTGCACCGATGGTGCAGAAACTGCTTGGGATTCTGTCTCTCCCTTTCTCTGCCCCTCCCCAGCTTGTGTTCTCTCTCTCTCTCTCATTCTCTCTCTCTCAAAATAAATAAATAAACTTAAAAAAATTCAAATAGGTTGATAGCCAATTGTTAAATACTTACAAGGCCACGTGGTTGACAGGTGCTTGCTCGGAGGACAAGAGAAGCCTTCATTCCACAGATGTGGAGTGCCCATCGTGTGCCAGGCACTGTCTTGGGCACTGGGCATGCAAGGATGAACAAGACACAGTCCATGTCCTCAAGCAATGTACAGACTGGTGTGAAGGCATTGGGGGGTGGGGTGGGGAGGCATCCATAATCACAACTGCTTCATAGACAAAGTGCAGCATAGACAAATTATCCACGCACCCTGTGGGGAAAGCCAGTCCAGACTGGAGAGTGAGGAAGTGTCCTGGAGGAGGTGCTGAGACCTGAGTGGCATTAAATAGATCATGGGTGTCTTCGTCCATTCGGGCCGCGATCACAAAATACCAGAGACTGGGTGACTTATAAACAACAAATTAATTTTTCACACATCTGCGGGTTGGAAGTCTGAGATCAGGGCACCCGCACGGTCAGCTTCTGGTGAAAACCGTCTTCCCGATTGCAAACTGCCAGGTTTCTGTGTCTACATGCGTTGGAAGGGGCCAGGGATCTCTGTGAGGTCTCCTACGGATGGGCACGAATCCCATTCATGAAGGTTCTAGCTTTATGACAGAAGCACTTCCCAAAAGCCCCACCTCCTAATACTATCGTTTTGGGGTTAGGATTTCAACATATGCATTTGGGGGGAACTCAGAGATTCAACCCACAGCAAGAGGTTAACGAACGTTTTCTGGAAAGGGCCAGAGAGCAACTGCCTTGGGTTTTGCGGGTGATATGTTTTCTTTCCCGACTTCTGACCTCCGTCACTGCATCTGCAGACAGTGTGTGAGCCGATCAGCATGGCTGTTTCCATCGAGCTTTATCTGTGAACACTAAAATGTGTATTTCATACCACTGTCTTGTTCCACAAGTGATTCTTCTTTTATGATTCATCTTTTGATGTATCATCCCTCTTTTGATGTTTTCACGTTTTTATTCATTTTCAAATGTTTATTTATTTTGAGAGAGAGAGAGAGAGTGAGCACAAGTGGGGGAGGGGCAGAGAGAGAGAGAGAGAGAGAGAGAGAGAGAGAGACAGAAAATCCCAAGCAGGCTGGGTTCTGTCTGCCCAGAGCCCGATGTAGAGCTTGAACTCACAAACTGTGAGCTCATGATCTGAGCTGAAATCAAGATTCAGACGCTCAGCCTCGCAACCTGAGCCACCCAGGTGCTCCCTATGTTTTTTAATCCTAAAAATGTGAAAGCCAGTCTTAACTCACAGGCCATTACAAATGCGGCAGGTGGGACAGGGCCCGTGGTGTGGGGATCGCCAGCACCTGACCCAGATGAGGAAGTGAGCACAGCACTTACGTGAAGAGGAGACAGCTCCTGACAAGGCGCGGAGGCACATCCAGGACCCCGCAAGCTGTGGTTAAGATTAATTTTTTTAAAACGGTAAAAGTGGGCGCCTGGGTGGCTCAGTCAGTTAAGCGTCCGACTTCGGCTCAGGTCACGATCTCACAGTCCGTGAGTTCGAGCCCCGCGTCAGGCTCTGGGCTGACTGCTCAGAGCCTGGAGCCTGTTTCAGATTCTGTGTCTCCCTCTCTCTCTGACCCTCCCCCGTTCATGCTTTGTCTCCCTCTGTCTCAAAAATAAATAAACGTTTAAAAAAAAAAAAAAGTTTAAAACGGTAAAAGTGATGACTCTCCTACAAATGTAAAACAAGCATGTGCCAGAGATTAACTTGTTAATTAGGGAACTAGTCAAATGTTACAATCAGGAAAATTTCCTTAAAAAAAAAAAAAAATAGGGGCCCCCGGGGTGGCTCAGTCGGTTAAGCGGCCAACTTCGGCTCAGGTCATGATCTCGCGGTCCATGAGTTCGAGCCCCGCGTCGGGCTCTGTGCTGACAGCTCAGAGCCTGGAGCCTGTTTCAGATTCTGTGTCTCCCTCTCTCTGACCCTCCCCCATTCATGCTTTGTCTCTCTCTGTCTCAAAAATAAATAAACGTTAAAATATATATATATATATATATATATATATATATATATATATGGCATCAGAAATGCTGAAATCAGTTGGTCAATATCTACAAGCAAGAAGAAGTTGTATCCTCACAGGGCACACTTTGCATCTCTATGGACAAAACAATCATTTTCATCACTATCAGTGTTCGAAGACTTAAAGTTGCAAAATAGCTCAACGACCATGAAAGACAAAGGTAATCCAGAAGGATATATTATTACTGGGGACACCAGCCATTTTTTTCCTCATTTCAAAGACTTTCACCATTTTTCTTGGCACAGTTCAGTGCGATTGGAGGGAAGGGCTCTGGAGGATTGGTTCTTTTTTTTTTTTTTTCCCTTCCCAGAACATTCGAGAACCGGCTGACTTTAATTTAGAATGTTTGGCTATTGACGTTCAGGTTTAAGGCACGTGAAAGTCAGGATATTTACCCAGGATAGGCGTCAACAACCTGGTCTTCACTACTTTCACTTCAGAAGAATTCAGAAGAATTCCGTTCACTTCAGAAGAATTAAGGGCAGTGTTGCTGTTGGTGTCACCATGGGTAAGTTGCTTTGTTGTGCCTCAGTTTCCCCATTTGCAAAATGAGAATAACTGAGCGCTGACCTCACAGGGTTGATGTGGGATTTAAGTGATTGAGTGTGCCTCATTCTCCCACAAAACGCTCCCATTTCTCTGGACTCACTGAAACCTTGAAGCGTTCCCGTGTGAAACTGTGCCACCAAGTCACCACATGGAAGGATGAACTAAAAGAAACGCCATCCACCGTGGGTGTTAGGGCAGGAAAGATGAAGGACGGCTGTGAACCAGAGTGTGGCATTATCTGAGTAATCTAACTCCCTAGATTTTAGTTTCCTAATCTTGAGAGCAAAGAGAACTACAATTATCCAGCAGTCTGTGTGAACAATGTTTGCATAGAAATGACCCAGCTTGTACACAGTAATCGACGACTGAAAATTTGGTACATTTCAACATTTTCCTGTAAGTATTGAAATGCGTTTCAAAATTCTGATAGGATGGGGTGCCTGGGTGGCTCAGCCGGTTGAGCGTCTGACTTGGGCTCACAGTCCATGAGTTCGAGCCCCGCGTCGGGCTCTGTGCTGACAGCCCAGAGCCTGGAGTTGCTTTGGATTCTGTGTCTCCCTCTCTCTCTCTGCCCTTCCCCCAGTGGTGCGCTCGCGCTCTCTCTCTCTCTCATAAATGAACATTAAAAGAATAAAATAAAATTCTGATAGGAAATATAAAAACTCTTCAGTGGACTTGAGTCCCCTGGAATGCTCTTGAATGCCCTGTGAACTCCATCTACCTCAGTCTGGTAACTGGAACATCCCAGGGCAGATTCTGAGGTGGGAGTCCCCAGGATTACCTCAGGCCCAGGTCCCTGAAGGCTTAAGGATCTTCTCATCTTCCTCCATAAGGAAAGGAACCTGGAAAGTTGCTTAGGAAAGAAACCAAAGGGTAAATCTATCTTCTCTCCAGGTGCCCATGGCTCTCTGCCTGAGGTCACTCTGAGGTAACACGGGGTGGTTGACATCAGTCCTGTCAGGGAAGGTTTTGCGGCTTCCTCGCTGCCTGAGGACTTTGTAGGCAGGCCCACACCCTTCTGTTCTTTCAGGGTTTGGGCAACATGTGTCAGCTCCGTTAAGCATGTGATCTGAGCTCCTTTCAGATCCACTGAATCTTATTAAAGGCTCATTCGCTGTCTGATGTCTCCTGAGATTTGGTAATCCTCCACATGTCCCGTCAGGCCTTGTAAGCCTCCTTGTGCCCGGTGAAGACTTCTGAGCCCTTGTGAAATCTTGAGTCAGGGCACACCTGGGTAGGTGCTCAGCCCCGCGGAGTGGAGGCCACCACTGGACAAGGCTCATCCAGGAACTTCTTCCCAGGCTGCCTTCCAAGGAAATACCCCGTTCTAGAGCTTTGAAATGTTCACTCCCCTCACCTTTATTTTCACTGTATGATTCCATTTACAGGAAACGTCCTGAGTAGGCAAATTTATGGGGATAAGAAAGTAGACTAGTGGTTGCTTGGGGGCTGAAGGAAGGGTTAGAGGAAGAATGGGGGGCTGACAGCTAATGGGTACAGAGTACCTTTGTGGTGGGGAAAAAATACTCCAAAATTAGATTGTGGTGATGGTTGTACAACTTTGTGATATGTTTGAAAACCATGAGTTGTACACGTTAAATGGGTGAATTGTAACACATATGAAGAAAGTTGTTCTTGTTTTTCTTTTTACTTTATATTCTTTTTTTTTTTTTAAGTTTTTGTTTTAATTCCTGTTAGTTGACATACAGTGTTATATTAGTTTCAGGTGATTCAACACCTCCATACAACACCCTGTGCCCATCACAACAAAGGCACTCCTTAATTCCCATCACCTGTTTCACCGACCCCCCCCCCACCCCCCCCCCACACCCCCACCCCCCCCCCACCTACCTCCCCTCTGGTAACCATCAGTTTGTTCTCTATGTAGTTAAGAGTCTGTTTCTTGGTTTGTCTCTCTCTCTTTCCCTTTTCTTATTTGTTTTCCCTCTTAAATTCCACCTATGAGTGAAATCGTAGTATTTGTCTTCCTCTGACTGACTTATTTCGCTGAGCATGATACTCGCAAGGTCCCTCTCTGTCCTTACAAATGGCAAGATTTCATTCTTTTTTATGGCTGAATAATATTCCATTTTTTATATATACCATATCTTCTTTATCCATTCATCAACTGATGGATACTTGGGCTGCTTCCCTATCATGTCTAATGTAAATCATGCTGCTATAAACAGTGGAGGGCATGTATCCTTTTGAATTAGTGTTCTTATATTCTTTGGGTAAATACCTAGTAGTGCAATTGCTGTATCATAGGTAGGTAGTACTATTTTTAACTTCTTGAGGAAACTCCATATTGTTTTCTACAGAGGCTGCACCAGTTTGCATTCCCACCAACAGTGTGCAAGGGTTCCTTTTTCTCCACATCCTCTCTAACACCTGTTGTTTCTTGTGTTGTTGAGTTTAGCCATTCGGACGGGTGTGAAGTGATATCTCATTGTGGTTGTCATTTGCATTTCCCTAAGAGTAAGTGACAATCTTTTCATATGTCTGTTGGCCATTGGGATGTCTTCTTTGGAAAAATGTCTGTTGATGTCTTCTGCCCATTTTTTAATTGGATTCTTTGGTTTTTGGTATTGAGTTGTAGAAGTTCTTTATAAATTTGTATCCTGTGACTTGACTAAATTTGTTTATCAGTTCTAGCAGTTTCTTGGTGGAATCTTTCGGGTTTTCTACATATAGTATCATGTCATCTGTGAAGAGTGAAAGTTTTACTTTTTCCTTACCACTTTGGATATCTTTTATTTCTTTTTGTTGTCTGACTGCTATGGGTAGGGCTTCCAGTACTATGGTTAGGTTGAATAGAAGTGGCGAGAGTAGACATCTTTGTCTTGTTCCTGACCTTAGGGGGAAAGCTCTCGGTTTTTCCTCACTGAGGATGATGCTCGCTGTGAGTTTTTCATAGATGGCCTTTGTTATGTTGAGGTGTGTTTCCTCCAAACCTACTTTGTTGATGGTTTTAATCATGAATGGCTGTTGTGCTTGTTGTCAAATGCTTCTTCTGCATCTGTTGAAATGATCATATGGTTCCTTTCCTTTATCTTATTGATGTGATGTACCATGCTGATTGATTTGTAAATACTGAACCACACTTGCAACGCAGAAATAAATCCCACTTGATCATGGTGAATGATTTTTTGAAGGTATTGTTGAATTCGGTTTTCTAGCATTTTTTTAATGTATTGTTGAATTTGGTTTCCTAGTATTTTATTGAGGATTTTTACATTTATGTTCATCAGGGATATTGGCCTGTAATTCTCCTTTTTAATGGTGCCTTCATCTGGTTTTGGTATCAGGATAATGCTGGCCTTATTGAATGAATTTGGAACTTTTCCTTTCTTTTCTATTTTTTTGAATAGTTTGAGAGAAATAGGTATTAACCTTTCTTTAAATGTTTGGTAGAATTTACCTGTGAAGCCATCTGGTCCTGAACTTTTGCTTGTTGGGATTTGTTTGATTACTGATTCAATTTCTTTGCTGATTATCAGTCTGCTCAAATTTTCTATTTCTTCCTGTTTTGCTTTCGGTAGTCTAAATTCTGGGAATTTAGTAGTCTAAATTCTGGGAATAAATTCTGGGAATTTATCCATTTCTTCCAGGTTGTCCAATTTGCTGGCATATGGTTTTTCAGAATATTCTCTGATAATTGTTTGTATTTCTGTGAATTTTGTTGTTATTTCTGCTCTCTCATTTGTGGTTTTATTTATCTGAGTCCTATCTGGTTTTTTCTTGATAATTTTGGCTAGACATTTATCAATTTTATTGATTTTTTTCAAAGAACCAGCTCCTGATTTCATTCATCTGTCCTATTGTTTTTTGGGTTTTTGTTTTCCTTTTTGTTTTTAGTTTCTATATCTAATGTTTACCATTTTCTTTCTTCTCCTGGTTTTAAGTTTGGTTTATTGTTCTTTTTCTAGCTCCTGTTGGTGTAAAGTTGGGTTTTTTTTTTTTTTTTTTGACATTTCTCTCCCTCTTAAGATAGGCCTGTCTTGTTATAATTTTCCCTCTTAGAATCAGTCGCTTTTGCTGCATCCCAAAGGTTTTGGACCATGTGTTTTCATTTTCATTTATTTCCATGTACTTTTACATTGTTTTTAATTTCCTGGTTGACCCATTATTGTTTGTGGCATGTTATTTAATCTTCATGCATTTGTAGTCTTTCCAGATTGTTTCCTGTGGTCATAGTGTTGTGGTCAGAAAAGATACACCGTATGACTCCATCTTCTTGAATTTGTTGAGGCTGGTTTTGCGGGCTAATGTGTGATCCGTTCTGGAGAATGTTCTGTGTGAACTTGAAAAGAAAGTATATTGTGCTGCTTTAGTATGGAATGTTTGAATACATCTGTTAAATCCTTCTGTTCCAGTGCATCCTTGAAAACCGTTGTTTCCTCGTTGATACTGTTGAGATGATTTGTCCATTCATGTAAGTGATGTGCTAAAGTCCCCTGCTATTATTCTGTTATTACCACTACTCCCACATTTAACTTGAGTTCAAATGAATACATTGAATGATGCACTTAAAACAAGTAGATTTATGGTACGTAAGTTATACCTCATGAAATTTGCCAGTTTTGTAGGTTTTCTGACCATGGAAATAGGGCTAAGATTCCACATTGCTGAGTTGGGACTTGCTCCTGCCTTTCAGCCTGCCCTACCTCTATTTCAATTTTTTTCAATTTTTTTTTTTTTGAGAGAGAGAGAGAAAGAGAGAGACAAAATGCAAGCAAGGAGAGTCAGAGAGAGAGAAAGACACAGAATTTGAAGCAGGCTCCAGGACCTGAGCTGTCAGCACAGAGCCCAATACGGGGCTCGAACTCACAAACCATGATATCATGACATGAACCGAAGTCAGTCGCCCAACTGACTGAGCCACCCAAGCACCCCCATACCTCTATATCTAAGAGAAATAAGAGAAAGAGAGGAGATATCTGGGAAGATGTTTACCAAAAAATTTTAGGCTTTCACCACGTTCAAGTAGGATTTATTCCAGGGATGCCAGAGGGTTCACTATTTGCAAATCAATCAACATGATACATCATATTAACAAAAGAAAGGATAAAAACTATATGGTCATCTCAATAGATGCAGAAAAAGCAATTGACAAAGTACAACATCCATTCATGATAAAAGATCTCAACAAAGCAGGTTCAGAGGAAACATATCTCAACATAATAAAGGCCATTTGTGAAAAAGCCACAGCTAACCACATACCCTGTAGGGAAAACTGGCAGTTTTTCCTGTAAGATCAGGAGCAAGACAAGGATGTCCACTCTCTCCACCTCCATTCAACATAGTACCGGCACCCCTAGCTACTGCACTCAAACAAGAAGAAGAAATAAGAGGCATCCCGAGTGATAAAGTAAAACTGTCACTATTTATAGATGACGTGATACTATATGTAGAAAACCCTGCAGACGCCACCAAAACATAAATAGAATTGATAAATTAATTCAGTAAATTTGCAAGGTACAAATTAATGTACAGAAATCTGTTGAGTTTCTTCACACTAATAAAGCAGTAGCAGAAGGAAAAGCCAAGAAAACAATCCCATTTAGGATCGCACCAAAAGAACAAAATACCTCGGAATAAACTTAACCAAAGGAGTGAAAGACCTGCACTCTGAAAACTATAAAAGTGACAGAGATTGAAGATGAACAGAAACAAATGGAGAGGTGCTCCATGCTCACCGGGAGAACTAATATTGTTAAAACGTCTTGACAACCCAAAGCAATCTACAGAGTTAATGCAATCCCCATCAAAATTCCAACGTTTTTCACAAAACTAGAACAAATAATCCAAAATTTGTATGGAACTACAAAAGACCCCGAATAGGCAAAGCAATCTTGAGAGATGAGAGCAAAGCTGGTGCTATCACAGTCCCAGATTTCAAGATTTACTGCAAAGCTGTAGTCATCACAAACAGTATGTACTGACACAAAACTAGACACATCAACCAATGGACTAGAATAGAGAGCCCAGAAATAAACCCATGCTTATATGGTCAATTAATCTGGGACAAGGCAGGCAAGACTATGCAATGGGGGAAAAGACAGTCTCTTCAGCAAATGGTGCTGGGAAAAGAAACAGGCCACTTCCTTACACTGTACACAAAAATAGACTCAAAATGGATTCAAGAACTAATATGTGAGACTTGAAACCATAAAAGTCCTAAAAGAAAACATAGACAGTTCTTTGACATCAGCTGTAGAAACAGTTTTCTAGATCTATCTCCTCCTCAGCCAAATGAAACCAAAGCAAAAATAGACTATTGGGACTACACCAAAATAAGAAGCTTTTGCACAGTGAAGGAAACCATCCACAAAACAAGATGGCAGCCTACTGAATGAGAGAAGATATTTGCAAATGAAACATTCAATAAGGGGCAAGTATCAAACAACACCAAAAAACCAATAATCTAATTGAAAATGGGCACGAGGACTGAATAGACATTTTTCCAAAGAAGAGATACCAATGGCCAGTAGACACATGAAAAGATACTCAACATCACTCACTCATCATCAGGGCAGGGCAAATGAAACCACAATAAGATATCACCTCACACATGTCAAAATGGCAAAAATCAAAAACACGAGAAACAACAAATGTTGGCAAGGATGTGGAGAAACAGAAATTCTCTCTCGCAATATTGGTGGGAATGCAAACTGGGATGGCCTCTATGGAAAACAGTATGGAAGTTCCTCAAATAGTTAAAAATAGAACTACCCTATAATCCAGCAATTCCATTACTGGGTATTAACAAAACAGTAACTTGAAAAGATACACGTGCCCCTATGTTTATAGCAGCTTTATTTATAGTAGCCAAATTAAGGAAGCAACTCAAGTGCCTATCGATAGATGAATAGACTAAGAAGACATATTGGAATATCACTCTGTCATTAAAAAGAGTGAAATCTTGCCATTTCCAACAACATGGACAAAACTAAAGGGTATACTGCTAAGTGAAGTAAGTCAGAGAGAGAGAAACACCATATGATTTCACTCATATGTGGAACTTAAGAAACAAAACAAATAAAGAGACAAACCCACTTTTTTTTTTAAAGCACACTCTTAAATTTAGAGAACAAACTGGTGGGGGTGGTAGGTCAGAGAAGGGGGAAGTAGGGGATGGGGATTAAGAGCACACTTAGGACGAGCACTGAATGTACAGAACTGTTGAATGACCATGTTGTACAAGGGAAGCTAATATAACACAGTATGTTAATCACACTTCCAAAAAGTTAATTAAAAAAAATAGTGTGAATAATGTGATGACTTGAAAAAAATCTAGGCTTTCAGGTGATTTTTTGTTTTCTATTTCATAATTCTTTTTTTTTTAATTTTTTTTAACATTTATTTATTTTTGAGACAGAGAGAGACAAAGCATGAACGGGGGAGGGCCAGAGAGAGAGGGAGGCACAGAATCTGAAACAGGCTCCAGGCTCTGAGCTATCAGCACAGAGCCTGATGCGGGGCTCGAACTCACGGACCGCAAGATCATGACCTGAGCTGAAGTCGGACGCTTAAGCGACTGAGCCACCCAGGCGCCCCTTTCATAATTCTTTATATTGTCTGATATGGGGTAAATGAGTATATACCATTTTTTTTTTTTTTAGGAGAAGCAGCAAAGCTGTTTTCTTTTTTGGAAAAGAGAACATCCAAAGCCAAGATCTTTGTTAAAGAAAATCTGAGACTGCTTCTGATGAACTAAGAGACTGACCTTTTGACCTTTTGGTTCAGTGGGCAAATTAGCATTCTTGACAGTCCCTCCTGGCTGACAACACTCTAGCCCTAGCCGTAATCCTAAGAGGTGTACAATTCAGCCATTCTGAGATGAAGGCAGATATCCTAAGAACACGGCATCAATTTTTCAGGAAAGTGATCCATGGTCCCCTGTTATTTGAAAGCAAGTTTCTGAAATCTGAATGATATTGTCATTTTAATTTCATTATAAAACCGGAGATACATAGTATCCAGGGAAAACCCTTGAGATATAATAAAATCGCCCAAGAATGCAGCAAGCCTTTTAAATTTACATATTTCAAAAAGAAAAAAAAAGACATTTTTATGGAATCCGAATGTTTACAGTAAGCTTCAAATATGCATAGATGTTTAGGTCTAGGGCTTTATGTTTTGCACAGTAAGATAAAGGACTACAGAGGGAAATAGATTAATAAAACCAGTCAAAAGCACAAACTGAGAAGTCCCTCCATTTCACTCAACCCCCCTACTGAAGTTTCTGCCTAAAACCAATGTCACTCCTGGGTCTCCTACCACCTGCTGCTTTGTGGCAGTTGATGGTTTATAGCAAGACATGAGCCAAGTCAATTCAGCAGATCCTGACTACAAAAGCTTCCTCTGTGCTTAGTCCTGAAATGGAAAAGATGTGATTCTAGTCTTCTAGGATTTGCTTTCCAGGACGTCAGAAGTGAACAAATGATCTGGCCTCTAGGGAACATATTAAAAGCAAATGGAATCAATTTATTTATTTATTTTAAGTTTATTTATTTTGAGAGAGAGCAGGGGAAGAGCAGAGAGAGAGGGAGAGAGACAGAATCCTAAGCAGGTTTCATACTCTTTGTGCAGAGTATAGGGCTTGAACCCACGAACCCGTGAGATCATGACCTGAGCTGAAATCAAGAGTTGGACGTTCAACCAACTGAAGTGACCCTAACAACAATTTAAAATATAGCAATAAATACACAGGATTAAACAACAGATAAGAAACTTTGGTAAAACGCTTCTAAAAGTGCTTAAAGGTCTATAAAATTAATGTTTGAAGAATGTTCAGTCTATTCCTTCACTAGTCAATATCGTATAAAGAAACGAATACCGGGGCACCTGGGTGGCTCAGTCGATTGAGAGTCTGACTTCGGCTCAGCTCGTGGTCTCACGGTTTGTGGGTTTGAGCCCCGCATCGGGCTCTGTGCTGATGGCTCAGAGCCTGGAGCCTGCTTCAGATTCTGGGTCTGCCTCTCTCTCTGCCCCTCCCCGACTCATGCTCTGTCTCTCTCTCAAAGATAAATAATAAACATTTTTTTAAATTAAAAAAAAAAAAAAAAACACGTACAGCCTAGCTCTGGCGCAGGCCGTGTGGAAAGCGGCGTTGGGGCCAGGCTGTAAATCCATTTTGTTCCGCCAGCTAAGAAGCTCGGATCCTGTTAAGTGAAAGGGAGCCAGCGTACGTTTGTAAGCAAAGAAGCGACAAGTATAAATCTGTGTTCTCTGGTGACAGTGAGGAAGAAGCAAGGATAAAACTTAGGCCACAGAGACTGCCAGAAATGATGACAGCCCCAACGAAGCCGCTGATGGAAGGCTATAAAAGAAAAAATAAGCGGAGTAAAACAGCTGACTTATCGGCATTTGGAAACTGGGGGAGTTCCTTCATAAAATTATTTGCAGAGTCTCATCCTGGGAAGAGCGAAGTTAAGAGTCAAACCGAAAATGTAATGTTTTACACTGTGTTCTATGTTGAGTCACTGAGGTAGACATAACTTTGTTTTGGTCATCCAGACCTGGCCACGAAATATTAAGTTAAATATGGTCTTCCTAAGCAAAATGAAATAGTTCAGTCAGTAGTATTTAGCCTTCTTCCCCCCAGCACCCCCGTCCCCCTGCACCGTACTTGAGAAGATCTTAGTAAAACCAGTGGAACGTATGACCTGCTGAATGACAATCCAGGGGGGACTGAACGGTGGGAAACAGGGGCTGTTCCGAATAGACCAGAACAGGAAGGAAGCCCTGGGAGGACTGAGCTTTTAAGTCTTCCCATTGATGACGCTCTGAGATCCAGTCTGAGCCCCACATGTGCCCTCTGAAAGGACATGACGGTGTCCCAGCCCAGCAAAACCAAGGCCTGAGGGAAGTTGATAATACTGCCCTGACCACCAGCCACGTCTATGCTTAGGGGAAAACCACGGGAACTTCCAGGGGAAGCAGCAGCAGACTTCCCTCTTTGTCACTGGACCCCATCAAGTAAGTGTAGGGAGGCCAGGCTCAGAGATTCTGATTTTCTGTCTCAGGGCAATGGGAGAGGGAGAGATTAAGCACAGCTGAGGCTTGGCTTGAACAAAGAGACCCGAGAAAGATGCCATTAACGGAGAAGTTACGAAAATGAGGAAGATGGAAAGGTTTGAATAACAGAAGACGTCGACCGTGAACGGTGAGCGTCATGTTTGAGGTCCTGGCGGTCCATGGTTTCTCTTTGACGAATGGCAATAATATAAATCAGTGAAACACGTTAGTCAATTTTGTCCACATGTTGCATTTCTGGAGGAATAAGCTTACTACTTATGTTGAAGGAGACAAAATATTCCACGGACTGTTGCTCGCTCTTTCTCTGTAAGTTTTATCACACATGGATTCTCCTCTCCGGACCACCAGAGTCCTGGGGTCTGAAGGCAAAGTTGGGCAACAGACTATACAAGTTAGTGAATAATAAAAACGTCTGCATTTATCAGCCACTCTCTTCCAGGTTGAGATCTGCTTTGTAAAGCATTATGATTGCAAGTAGTAAGTGAAACGGGCTTGAATATGCCCACAGCTTTCATCTAAAGGAATTTAGAGCTGCTCTCACAGGCAAGCCATTGCTGGAGAGAGTGGGGCAGCTGCCTTTGATTGTCTGAGTGTTTCTCCTTAATTTCACACTGTGGGAGGCGCTAAGGGGAGCCTGGAACTTAGTTACAAATTTGGTAGAAATGTTGCAGTTTGTTGCTGCTAACCCTGATCCACACAACTCCGGGTCACTGTTTTCAGAATTCTGGCACATCAATGAAAGATATTTGCTGTAAAAGTGAGCTCGTTCCCTCTGTACACAAAGTGTGTGTGTGTGTGTGTGTGTGTGTGTGTGTGTGTGTGTGTGTGTGTGTGTGTGTGCATGTGTGCGCATGTGTTGTGCGCATGTGAAAGTCAAAACCTAAGGCAAGTAACTTCACGACTCACCTTTTATGGCAGGTTCTAGAATACCTCTCATCTTTTCTTCCCTCCCCACAGGTGCCTCGGGGAAGACGTTTTCTGCTTAAATTGACTCTCACTTTCAGGTGTGCCTTTACACGCCCCGTTTGTTGCCTGGGCCTCTCAACACAGCCTCACAAATCCCGGTAAGTCTCGCCTTCCGTCTCACTGACAACTTGGTGTTTTTTGGGTTTTTTGGATTAAGTGAAGGAATCAGCAAATTCAGAATTTGTTGGGTACATGGGGAGCCAGCATAGAGCATATATCAGAGAGTGATTATCATTACTTTCACATGAACGATAAATAATCAGGTAACGTTTATACAGAAGACATGTATACACAATACAATATCCAATGGGAAAAAGTGGTGCTTCGTGCACAGTGCAGCCCATGACTTGAGCTTTTCTGCTCCTTGGAGGAAGCTTCCATGGATGTAATGTTCAGCAGCACAATTTAAATTGTGTATTAGGCGAATACCTGTTTTATCACGGTGCTGTAACTTGTGACAATGGGGGGCAAGTTCCAATTCTATGGAGCCACCCATATCTTCAAAATATACTGTTAATATCTTAGGTGTGTATAAATCAGAAGCTTTAAGGGAAAACCTGGGGTCTGCTGGCATGGAAAGAAAGAGCTTTCTCGGTTCGTGTTCAGTGTTCCTCACTGCGATGCAATTTAGGCGACACAATTTAGGCGACGCAGTTGAAATCTCTAATGATTCCTGATGTAACGTGGGGGAAAAGAAAGCACGAACTCGATGGATGAGGGAAAGTTACGTGTAAGATTTCCATGAGAACGGTCATGTGTAAATGTGTAAAATAACCCATTCGAAGTGTGCCAGAAAAATAATTAAGGACTGATATCAATATATAGATTATAATGTCCCCCAGTGTTGGAGATTACTGTACAATTTGCAGAAGGAAGGCTACAGGCGGGCTGTTTACCAGACACTGGCTGCACGTGTGGGTCGAGCACCGTGTTGGGAAGCTTGACAGTAAATCTCTCTCATGTCTTCATCTGTTTCCTCCACATTTTGAAGACAAAATAAGAAACTCTTTGACAAGATGTCGGCTTGAGCACAGCCTGCAGGTGAGGACAGATGAGGTAATGTTCGTAGTCAGTAAATTAAAATCGATCAGCAGTGCTGGGAAATTAGTTACTGTCAGTTTCACATCCCTGACTGTTGTTGGAATACTGGGTAAGGTTTAAGGCCACTATCCTGTAGCAGCATCTATGAAACAATTAGCAAAATGCAATCACCGCCTTTGTAAGTATATTTTCATGCTCCTTGTCCAAATGAGGGGTGATACTCTGCTTATTCATCCCAATTCCTTTTACAAATGCCACGTAAGCTCACCAATGGGTTTAGCAAGAAAATGTTTTCAGGTAGCCCCTGTGAAGCTTTGCAATGTTCAGTCCTGGCACACCAGCCAGAAAAGCAGCACTAATTAGATGGCAAGCCTGGTGAAGGAGGGTGTGGAGAAGATGACCGCTGAACCTAAACATGTGTTGTATGTGTAGACGTGGGTTTTACAGTGGGCGATTTCAGAAAGCAGAATTTGTAAATGTCACCAGACTATATACTCCAATACCCCTCGAGTTTGGGACTTAGATCATCTAAAATGGGAAGCAGAAAACTGGGAGCAAGACCAGAGCCGTGCAACTTATGGAAATGGAATGCGGGGTGACAAGGCCCCGGATAAGGGCACTGTTGGTAATTCTTCCGTAAGGGGATGGGGCTGCTCTGTGCATTGTAGGAAACTCTTTAGAGCATCCCTGGTCTGCCCACTAGATGTCAGTAGACCCACCTCCTCTACGTGACAGCCACAACTGTCCCCAGACTTGGTGTTCTCTGTGGAGCAAACGAACACTTTGAGAACCATTGCGTGGGTGACAAGTAGGAAAGCTGATATGGGCATTTCCAGTGTAATTACAGGGATCAGCCATAATCCACCTTCACTGAGAAGGAAGGGGATTCTATTTCAGGAGGTAGAATTGAGTGAGGGGAGATAGAAGGAATTAACTGGTAACAGGATGCCAAGAACCCACTTGCAAAGTGACATAGGGAAGTAAGAAAATGAAGGATGATTTCAGTCACCCTTTACCACATTTTATTGGACACTTCAGGGAGAATAATTTTAGTAGCCTAAATTAACCAGAATTAATTCACCTCTTCATTGCCTGTGCCTCACGGATTTCAGAGATAGCTGGATCAAAGGATTTGAAACCCCAGTGTTGCCACCACTTGGGTGGAGGAAAGAAAGCTGGGGACTCCAGCTCATTTTCTACCCATCATGCCTCTGTGTCCTGTAGAATCCCATGTGTGAATGCTTCGGCCCCAGGCCAGCTCTTCTGACCTGAAAGCTGTAAAACCTTCACAGGATATGATTCAGGATTGTTTCCCTAAGGATCATTCTAGATCAGTTCTAAATGGAGACAAGGACCGAGAATGGATGAGCTCCCTTAGAGTTTCTTCCAGCTGTGACATGAAAACAAACTTAAGAGTGCGGAGGAGTGATTACACCTATAGCCCTATTTATCTCCCAGGTGCCTCCTATCACAATATTTAACTCTTCAGGTTTAAAGACACCCTTAGATTCATGCTGGGACTCTGGAAAGCTAAGAAATGTGGAAGTGGGGAAAAAGTCAGGAACTAGAAGCCACAGAATAAGGCTGTGGGGAAAGAAGCAGGAGAAAGATGAGCCCCGGTGAACACCCAGGATTGGGAATTGACATGAGGATTATGAAACCAAGGCCAAAGCAGCTCCAGCAGGGACGGGCCCCTCCAGGGCACAGTCAAGGCCTTCAGGTCAGGACAGATGAGGTGAAGGTGGTGGAAGATCCAGTAATAAAAATCAAGCTACAATATGCTATACATGCATTTAAAGTCAAGGTCAGACAGTGATGTATTTTTTTTTATTTTTATTTTTTAATGTTTATTTATTTTTGAGACAGAGAGAGACAGAGCATGAACGGGGGAGGGGCAGAGAGAGGGGGAGACACAGAATCGGAAGCAGGCTCCAGGCTCTGAGCCATCAGCCCAGAGCCCGACTCGGGGCTCAAACTCACAGACCGCGAGATCGTGACCTGAGCTGAAGTCGGACCCTTAACCGACTGAGCCACCCAGGCGCCCCAGACGGTGATGTATTTTAACACCAGTGCAAGCTGCAATGAATTCGAGTCAACAAATGCTTTTGATATTTTTCTATGTACTTCTGGGGACAAGAAGATGAAAGTTTGCCTTCAAGTGTTTACAATCTACTAGGAAGGTTTAGACAAGGTCGTAAAATTTGCTTAAGAAAACAGAATGCTTGGGGTGCCCAGGTAGCTCAGTCAGTTAAGAGCCTGACTCTGAATCTCAGGGTTGTGAGTTCAAGCCCCACATTGGAGTCTGCACTGGGCATGAAGCCTACAAAAGAAAGAAAAAGAAAGAAAACAGTATGTTTTTCTATGGTTACACATTTACCCAAGAGAAATGAAAATACATACATCCATACAAAAACTTGTAGATAAGCTTTCATGGCAACAATATTCATAATAGCCAAAAAGTAGGAAAAAATATCCATGAATTGATGAGCAGATAAACAAAATGGCATATCCATATACCGGAATATTATTCAGGGATAAAAAAGGAATTGCAGTACTGATCCCAGCTACAATAAAGGATATACCTTGAAAATATTATGCTAGATTTTTAAAATACATACGGGAAAAAAAATCTGCATAGTATTCTATTATAGTAATGTATCATAAATTATTTAACTAGTGTTCTTTTGGGGTTACATAGGTTTATCCAATTTTTTAATGTTAGAAATATTGCAACAATAAAAATTCATGTACACTTAAAAAATATTATTAAAAATATTATTCTAAATGAGAGAAGCCAGTCACAAAAGACCACATATTGCATGATTTCATTTACATAAAGTATCTAGAATGGGCAGATCCACGGAAAGAAAGTAGATTAATAGTTCCCTGGGGCTTCGGGGAGAGGTGGACAGGGTAGGGGTAACTACCAGAGTGTGGGTTTCTTCCTGGGATAGGGAAGATGTTCTAAAGTTAGCTAGTGGTGATGGTTACACAACTCTGTGAAAAACTAGAAGCCGCTGGAAGGGTGAATTTTATGATATATGAGTCATCTTAGTAAAGGTGTCCCCCCAAAATAGAGAGTAAATATACTTTATGCCTTACAAGAGATCACAACAGCTGTGGAGGTTAGAAATCCCCCCCCCCCAAACACATACACACATTCAGATGAGGACTTTCATAGGAGAGACCTCCTATAGGAAAGAAAGAAAACTTTTTTTTTTCTGTTTCCTGTCTGGAAGCTCATTAACAATATAAGAAGCTTCTATTCTAATCGAAAAATCTTTCTTGGATATTGAGAGCCAGAAAAAGGCCTTCGCTGACCAAGCTCTAAGAAGAGCATTCAGGGGCACCTGGGTGGCTCAGTCGGTTGAGCGTCCAACTTCGGCTCAGGTCATGACCTCGCGGTCTGTGAGTTTGAGCCCCACGTCAGGCTCTGTGCTCACAGCTCAGAGCCTGGAGCCTGTTTCAGATTCTGTGTCTCCCTCTCTCTGACCCTCCCCCGTTCATGCTCTGTCTCTCTCTGTCTCAAAAATAAATAAACGTTGGGGCGCCTGGGTGGCGCAGTCGGTTAAGCGACCGACTTCAGCCAGGTCACAATCTCGCGGTCCGTGAGTTCGAGCCCCGCGTCAGGCTCTGGGCTGATGGCTCAGAGCCTGGAGCCTGTTTCCGATTCTGTGTCTCCCTCTCTCTCTGCCCCTCCCCCGTTCATGCTCTGTCTCTCTCTGTCCCAAAAATAAATTAAAAACGTTGAAAAAAAAAAATTTAAAATAAATAAATAAATAAACGTTTAAAAAAAAAAAAATAAGAGCATGCACAGACAGGCCCGGTCTAGCTGACACACAGCTCAGTGAAGGGTGCCCCCACCCACCTGCTCTGTGCCCCCAGTACCACAGCCTGGGCCTGCAGTGCCTTAAGTAGGGGGCCACCCAGACCACACAGACAGCTAAGAATGCATGTGCCACAGGGTAGGTTCTTGTGAAGTGTGACAGCCGTCCCCAGGAACACCACCATCTCTGTCCTTCAGAATGTCGCCCCGGAGTTCCTGAGGTCGGTGGTTCTCAAACTGGGACATACACCAGACTCCTCTGGAGGGCTCCTTAGAGCAGATTGCTGGGCCCCATCCCTAGACTTTCTGCATCCATGGGTCCTGTGCAGGATCCTGATCATTTGCATTTCTGAGTATTTCCCAGGTGACGCCGATGCTGCTGAGCCAGTAGGGTGACCAACATTTGAATGTGCCCAGAACTAAAGGGCATTCCAAGGACCTCAGAAGTTTCAGTGCTAAAACCGGAAATGTCCCAGGCAAACTGGGATGAACTGGTCACCTTGTTAAGTCCACAGACCACACTTTGAGAACTACCGTTTAAGGAGACGGAATCAGATGTATATTTGAAAATGTGACCGGGAGGAATCGAGGATGACCCTCACGTTTCTGGCTAAGCAAGTTGGGCCATGGTAACGCCAGGGACTCCCAAACTTCGCTGCACGTTGGAATCACCTAGAATCTTTAAAAAAAAAAAATTGTTGCTGGGACCCCACCCCCAGATATTCTGATTTGATTGGTGGAAAATGTTTTAAAGCTGGAGTTTTAAAGCTCGTCAGGTGATTCTAATGGGCAGCAAAGTTTGGGAGCCATTGAGTATGCCCTTCCTTTAGGACAGAATCCAGCAGGAGGGCAGGTATGTGGGCAAGTTAGTGAGTTTTAGGTGTTCACCAGCCATCAGTGGCTCCCAACCCTGGCTACATATTAGAATCCTCTGGGGGCTGGGCACCTGGATGGCTCAGGCAGTTAAGCCTGACTCTTGGTTTCAGGTCGTGATCTCACAGGTCATGAGTTCAAGCCCCGTGTCAGGCTCCATGCTAACAGTGCAGAGCCTGCTTGGGATTCTCTCTCTCCCTGTCTCTGACCAACCCCCCCCCCCATCAAAATAAATAAATAAAAGTTAAAAATCCCCTGGGCAGCATCATAAACACTGGCACCTGAGTGCCACCCCAGCCATTCTAATTCCAGCCATTCTAATTGAATTGGTCTGAATTGGGCCTGAACGTTGGCAGTTTAAAAATCTCCCCAGGTATATACAATGAAGTATTTGGCCTTAAAAAGAAAGGGGGGGTGCCTGGGTGGCTCAGTTGGTTAAGCATCCGACTTTGACTCAGATCATGATCTCACAGTTCGTGGGTTTGAGCCCCGCATTGGGCTCTGTGCTGACAGCTCGGAGCCTGGAGCCTGCTTCAGATTCTGTGTCTCTCTCTCTCTCTGCCCCTCCCCTCTCACATTTTGTCTCTCTCTCGCTCAAAAATAAACATTAAAAAAATTTTTTAAGGTAATTCTGGCATGCTGCAGCACGATGAACTTGAAAACATTATACTAAGTGAAGCAAGCCAGTCACAAAATGACAAGTACTGTATAATCTACTTATATGAGGTGCCTGGGGTAGTCCAGAGAGAGGCAGAACGTAGATGGGTGGTTTCCAGGGGCTGGAGGGACCGGAGATTGACAAAGTGTTTAACGGATAGAGAGTTTCAGTTTTGCAAGATGAAGAGAATTCTGGAGCTTGGTTGGACAACAGTGAGAATGTATTTCTTATGTACTTTACAATGATTAACACGGTGAATTTTGTGTTACGTGGATTATATCATAAAATAAGCAAATATTTAAAAAAATTTTTTTAATGTTTATTTGTTTTTGAGACAGAGACAGAGCATGGACAGGGGAGGGGCAGAGAGAGAGGGAGACACAGAATCTGAAACAGGCTCCAGGCTCTGAGCTGTCAGCACAGAGCCTGACGCGGGGCTCGAACTCACGGACCGTGAGATCGTGACCTGAGGGAAGTCGGACGCTCAACCGACCAAGCCACCCAGGCGCCCCTATAAAAATTTTTAAATGTTTATTTATTTTTGAGACAATGAGAGAGACAGAGTGCAAGCAGCGGAGGGGCAGACAGAGGGAGACACAGAATCCGAAACGGGCTCCAGGCTCTGAACTGTCAGCACAGAGCCTGCCGCGGAGCTCGAACTCATGAACTGTGAGATCATGACCTGAGCTAAAGTCGGATGCCTAACTGACTGAGCCACTCAGGCGCCCCTATAAGCAAATATTTTTAAAGAGGAGTCATGAAAAAAAAAATCTTCCCAGGTGCTTCTAAGGTGCCACCAGGGCTGTGATGGTGCTCAGCCCGCAGGGGAATTATCGAGAAGCTCAATGATTGTGTCATTCATGCCTTCACTGAGAAACTGGTGATACTCCTTGAGCTAGTATTAATAAGAGAGTATCAATTATTACTAAAAGAAGTATCTATTCTAGTCTAGTTTGGGTTCCTCTTCTAGTGCTCCTCCTCCTCTTTTTTAAAAAATATTTATTTAGAGAGAGAGCGAGAGAGGGGGAGGGTGAGCGTGTGAGTGGGGGACAGGGAGAGAGGGGGAGAGAGAGGATGCCAAGCAGGCTCCATGCTGTCAGCACAGATCCCGATGCAGGGCTCGATCTCATGAACCCCGAGATCATGAGCCGAAATCATGAGCCAAGTTCAAGAGTTGGATGCTTAACCAACTGAGCCACCCAGGTGCACCACCCCACTTCCTTTTTTTCAGGGCAAGTCACTCTGGAACTCGGCCGATGCATGCTGGGAAACTCACTGTCTTGTACCATGATCTTTGCTGTAGCTTGAAGATAATTCTAGGACTGAGAAAATTCCCAGAAGTCTATTTTCATCACAGAAATGTGATGAACTGTGATACTAAGAAAGTTTGTCCCCCCAAATGCCCTGAAAAAGGCACTCCTTTCATGCAATCTTTTGTTCTGTGATCAGCATGGTAGTTTTGCCTCTTTCTCTCTACACCTGGGTCCTTAGAATTGTGCAGTCTACATCCCTCCCACCTTCCCCGAAGGAAGGAGATTTTTGCCCATGGTCTGTAGTTGGAAACAGTCTTTCAGTTTGGAATATGCCCTGGGAATAGTCCCTGCTGGAGAGAAACAGGGATGCCCATGATCTTGCCAGTGTAACCTCGATTGCCTTCAACCCAGAGGCCAGATCATCTCAAGCCCTGAATTGTAGGTCATTCACATACATCAGAATCTCATTGAATTCGGTCTCTTGGGTTATAGAAAATATTTTCAAACTTTGCTTATATTGCCCATTCTTATTAAAAGAATAACTAAGCTGTTAGTCTTTCTGGGCAACATCAGGCTGGGACAGGTGGTTCATGTTGTCCAAAGTGTAGCCGAGTGAATTACCAAAGCCACATGCTCTGACTGTGGAAAAGGCGACAAGAAAGCACCACCAAGAAAAAGTGCTCAGATGACCCGTACAGAATGGACTTTCTGAAGGCTCCATTCTGGATTTTCCTGTGGGTCTTAACAAGGTTCTGTATACAGTCATCAGCCCAAAACTGCAGACTTTTATAAGAGAGAGAAAGAGAGCTCATTTTCAGTTCGAGATGCTGCAGGGGGCCCACTGCTTCTCAGTGAGTCATTTCGTTGTGATGTTGGGCGTCCCATTATAGCCCAGGCTGCGTGCGCTAAGAACTTGGATCGCAGAACGAAATTCACCTAAGATCAGGCATTTAAAAAAAAGAAAGACTTCATAAGGAGGATGGTGTTTGAGTTTAGGAGAGTGGCATTCAAAGCAGAGGAAACAGCATGAGAAGAGGGTTCAGAGAGAGGTGATGTGCCAGTGGAGTGCCAGGCACATCAGATTAGAGGGACTTGGAATGTGGAGGAGGGAGGAAAACACAGGATTCTCTAGGAAAAGCCTCGAAGGATTGAATGGCAAAAATAATTCTCACCTGTAAATACATGGAAAAGCATTTTTGTACTCACTACTATCCAAATAAAAACATAAAAATAATAATGAGGAGGACTGATGAATGGATAAGATGTGGGGTGTGTGTGTGTGTATACATACACACAACAGACATTACTTGGCCATCATAAAGAATGGAATCTTGTCATTTGCAACAACGGGGATGGAACTAGAGTGTATTATGCTAAGCAATATAAGTCAGTGAGAGTAAGACAAGTACGATTTCACTCATGTGGAATTTAAGAAACAAAACAGACGAACATAGGGGAAGGGAAGGAAAAATAAGATTAAAAACAAGGAGGCAAATCATAAGAGACTCTTAAATACGAACTAAGGTTGCTGGAGGGGAGGTGGGTGCGGGGATGGGCTAAGTGGGTGATGGGCATTAAGGAGGGCACTTGTCAGGATGAACACTGGGTGTTTATATGTAAGTGATGAATCACTGGGTTCTATTCCTGAAATCAATACTACACTATATGATAACTCACATGAATTTAAATAAATAATAATGATGATGAGATATAACTTTTTGTTCTTTAAATTGACAAAGCTTTAAAAATTGCTAATACTCAGTGTTGGAAAGGGCTCAAGTCAGCAGCTGTTCTCATAGGCTGCTGGTAAGTGTGTACATTGGGATGAAATTTGCACATGGCAGTAACATCAACAACTTTACACACACACACACACACACACACACAGTATGCATATATGCATATATATGTACTCTTTATATGCATGCATATATGTTTGTATACACTCAGACACCCAAACACACACATGCTCTTTGAGCCTTTATTTCCACCCCATTTAATTTATTCTGGGGAATAATTAAGGATGTGAAGAAAGAGTTAGCAAAATTATTTACTACAGGAAAATATTAAAAACAAAGTACACATCAACCAATAGGGTATTTATTAAATAAATTCTAGTCCCTGCATTCAGATGAAGATAATTTAAGATACTGGTGCAAAAGAGTATTTTACCTTATTTCCACCCAACCCCTAAGGGGCATATATACTCCTGTCAATATTAGGCTTCCCCACACAGTGACTTGGGGGGCCCTCTATCTAGAAGGAATCTCCAAAGGGGGACACAAATTTGGTCTGTGGAAGCCCCCAGGTGATCCTGATGTCCCTCACTAGGTTGAATACTACTGATGTAAAATTGTATTTGTTGGTACAGAGAGATGTTTGGGATGCATTGATTAAAACAAGCATACAGTATGATATCATTTCTGAGAAATACTTTTATGCAAGGGGAACAGTATGGAAGAATGTATACCAAGATACTAACCACTTTTCCCTCGGTGGTAGTCCTACAGATAATAATTCCTTCACTTTGCCTGTCTGATTTTTCTATTTCTTCAATGATGACTACAGACTAATTGCATAATGAAACATTTTTTCTAAATAATAAGAGGACAAAAATCGATTAAAATAAAAATTTGCAGGGGGCACCTGGGTGGCTCAGTTGGTTAAGCACCTGGCACTTGATCTCAGCTCAGGTCTTGATCTTGTGAGTTCGGGCCCCACACTGGGCTCCATGCTGAGGGTGGAACCTACTTAAAAATAAATAAATAAATAAATAAATAAATAAATAAATAAAGTTAAAATATGCACAGGAAATTATATTTGTTTCACATTATTTCCTACAAACTATTGCATTCTCTGATTTCAAAAAATGGCAAATATTGGTAAAAATTTTATATACACTCTTATTTTGAAGGAATTGGGCACTGTAGATACTTTGTGTCTTCTTACTCAAGAACCATCAAATTTTCAAATCGTTGAAAATCGATGGCAATTATTGATTCTATCAGTGGCTGACTTTCACCTCCTTTTTTTTTTTTTTTTACCTAGAAAAATTGAATTTAATCATTTCCTGACAGAAGGATGCAATTTCCACTGACCTTTCTTTTACACCTTGGTGAGTATTAGTCGTCAAAATCCATTTTCCACTTGTATTGAATTGCTCTAAAATATTCAGTAAAAATATTTTAAAACCTATCCACCTCTTTTTTTCTGTACTACTATATATTTTCATGGTTTTTGTGCTGTATCATTGTGTCAAGCGACTAGACATGTCAACTCCCACATGTTTACTATCCACACATAGCTGTTTCGCTCCTCTTTCGTGGAATATAGTATTATCAGCAGATAATTAAGTAAATTTACTAAAGAAAGTAGACATGGTTTCAGATTCTTAATTTAAAAACATAATGCATTTTAATTTCTTTTTAATTTTTTTTTAATGTTTATTTTTAAGAGGGAGAGAGACACTGAGAGTGTGAGGTGGGGAGGGGCAGAGAGAGAGGGAGACACAGAATCCAAAGCAGGCTCCAGGCTCTGAGCTGTCAGCACAGAGCCTGACACGCGGCTCGAACCCATAAACCACGAGATCATGAGCTGAGCCGAAGTCGACGCTCAACCGACTGAGCCACCCAGGTGCCCCAATGCATTTTAATTTTTAAGCATAAATCTGTTTTGAATGTAGCACTTGTCCCAGTAACAAGACACAATTGCTTGTGAAGAATTTACAGGCAAAATTCCCTCTGACTAAGCAGCGGCTCTTTGCTAAACCCTCCATGCGTCTGCTGTCTTTAATAAGCTGAGAATAATTTACATTAGTCATCGAGAGGATGTTTCCAACAATTACTCTCTTTGATCCTGATTTTTCAATAACCGCCCTGCTTCTGGTTCCTAAGTACTAACTAAATTGCTTAGAATCTTCTCTCCAAAGATTCATGCTGAGTTTCTTCATGGCAGCAAACTTTAAGAATCTCATTTTCTAATTTTGCAATTCCCAAGCCCTGAGGCAATCTCCCCGTTAGATTTGCTGGTGATGGAGGAAAGAAGAATACCTCGAAATAGAAAATGCTCATTTGTTCTCTGCTGAAAATTCTCTGCCACCGAGAGGTGAGCCGCAAGCCAGTGGGAGCAGAGACTGGTGACACATTGTCCCCTAGGACAATGAAGCTTAGATCTGGCCTCAGATGGCCAGAGAAGAGTTGTTGCAATCTATATCTGCCTCGGATGCTCTCTTTGGAACTAAACTAGTGTTCAAAATCAGAAGCAGCTACTGAGAATCGCTGAATCTCCATTAGGATAACTTCCTCACACTTTGCCAAAATTCTAAACCATTGCACAGTGGCTCAGAGATTCCCTCCTCATTCAGGAGACCCTTCTCTCAGGATGAAAGCTTCAAAACTAAATTCACCTGGGCAGAACAAAGTCCTCACTGCAGTAGATCCTGAGTTTCTAAATGTAAACTTACTCTGATCTAGCCCAAATCTCTAGGGTCGCCTATGGTCAAACTACCACATCATGGTTACCATAATATATTACCATATATGGTTAATCCCATATCATCGGTTGAACATTTTCTGGTTTGTAGTTCAACCATAGGCATTTATATGAAAACTGGAGCCTATTGAAACACTTTGTCTTGCATTCTGACTAAGGAAGGTTAGGGAAAAGAATCCTAAAATGTGCATTGGCCCCAGGTTTTGGGAACTGGACACGAAGTACAAACCTTATCTAACATTCATTCTTTGTAAGTTTTCTTGCCCTTAATAAATAATGTGTGTTTGTGCATGTGTGTATATATGTGTGTTTACAGCCTCTAGAACTCTGAAGTGATCTCTAAAGTCTATGAAAACATCTCCTGGGTTTAAGAACATGAGAACGATGTTCTCAAGTTAGAGATTATATAATAATGGTTATTTCTACAAAATGATCCCTCACTTTACAGAACTTTTGCTGTACCTTTTCTTTAAATGACCAGGTCTCCTAAGTTGGTGTTTACTAAGATCATATCTTCAAGTTGTATGTCGTCTTTGAAGAATGCATTGATTCTCTAAAGACACAAGCATCTTTATTTTCTGAACCAATTCCAACTTGTTGCTGATGTGATAATCTGGCAGTTGAAAACTTCAACCCAGGAAGGGTACTGCTAAGGCTATCTGTGTTCAGGCATGAAGCTTTAACTGCTTAGGTTTCCAGCCACTTTGGGCCAAGTATTTGAGCCCAGAAATTCATATTTGCATTTAGAAAATTACATGAATAATAGTTCAATTTCCCTAAGTCCTGGGATACTTTTATTTCTGAAAAGTACACATCTGATCAAAACAAGTTAGGCCAAGTCGGGTTATAAAAACATGTTAGATCTCTAAGGCAGCAATTCCAATAAAAGGATTCAGGATGGAACTTGTCTAGAAGAATAAATCCCTGGAAGGGAAGTCTTAGCTAATCCACACATAGCATTAGCAGAGATTTTTATACCTGACTTGTTTTAAAAAGCCTCCGCCTACAGGAGCCCAAACTTCTGATTAGTTATTTATCTTACAGGTCAAGTCTAGGAAATAAAAGGAGATCTGGGTTTGGATTGTTGGGTGAATAAAAGGAAAAATCCATGTTAAGCAACTAGGACCATTTATTATACAATGAAATGAAAGTGTAGATGGAGCTCACTTTCATCACATATCTGTCTTCAAGGAGAAAGCAGAGCTGTCCCTTTGTTCTGGAATGATGGTAATTTTGCAATGAGAGCGAAGACCGAAAATTCCTTGTCCAAACAGGTATTTGGCAACCTGCGTGGAAGGAGACATTACGTATCATATTCTTAGCTGTAGAACTATGATCTGTTAATGCCTGATGCTAATCACAAAATGACCAGATGAATAGAATAGTTCATGTGGGGACTGTGCACATAAGAGAAAAAACATTACTTTTCAGTGGCTTATGGTTTTGGAGGGCACGTTGAAGGAAAGAGATCCATTAAATGTGAAAGAAGACCACAAAAAATTCTTAGAGTTTTACAATTGAGAAAGCTGGAGAAAAACAAGCTTCTTCCACAGTTGGGAGTAATTTTCCATCTTCTGCCCATCCCCCTCACTCCTGTCTGCTGGAATCCGCTGTGCTTGACATAAGTCTTCATGTCTCAAGGGTAAAGTATATAAGAACAGGTAGAGCGGGCTGTATGTGTGTGTGTGTGTGTGTGTGTGTGTGTGTGTGTGTGATGTTGGCGGGGGATTTACTTGGTTCACCATCTAGAGGCCGATGGGGTAATTTTGAAGGGACAGAGGAATCTTTGGGTTGTTCACTTTTTATTTTGAGATTACTGCAGGTTCTCATGTAGTTGTAGGAAATAATACAGAAAGATTCCCATATACCTTTCACCCAGTTTCCCTGGATGGTAACATCTTGCATGACAATAGTGTAATATCCCAATCAGGAAACTGACATTGTTATAGTCCTTGACCTTCTTCGGATTGCACCAGTTTTACATGCACGTGTGTGTGTGTGTGTGTGTGTGTGTGTGTGTGTGTGTGTGTGTGTATTTAATTCTATACAATTTTATTCATGTGGTCATCATCAAAATTAAAATCCTGAACAGCTCCATTACCCTCCAGGAGCCCTACTACTACCACCCTTTTATATCCGCACCTTCATCCCTACCTCCTAATCCCTGGCAGCCACAAATCTGTTCTCCATTTCTAAAATTTTGTCATTCAAGAAATGGGGTCATGTAGCGTATAACCATTTAAGATTGATTTTTTTCTGGGCTCCTGGGTGGCTCAGTTGGTTAAGCATCTGACTTAAGCTCAAGTCATGATCTTGTGGTCCTTGAATTCGAGCCCCGCATCAGGCTCTGTACTTTCAGATTCTGTGTCTCCCTCTCTCTATGTCCCTCCTCTGCTTGCACTCTGTCTCTCTGTGTCTTTGTCTCTCTCCTTCTCTCTCTCTCAAAAATAAATAAAACATTTAAAAAAATTTAAAGATTGGGTTTTTTCCACTCAGTGTAATTCACAAGGTTTTAATTTTGATGAGGTCCAATTTACCAATTTTTCCCTTTTATGGATCATGTTCTTATTGTCAGTCCTGAAATTCTTCACCCCGTCCAAAGTCTCAAAGACTTGCTCCTATGTGTTATAAGAGTTTTATAGCTTTACAGTTTTATATTTTACATTGAAGTCCATGACCCATTTTGTGTTAATATTTGTATAAGGTGTGAGGTTTCGGTTATGGTTCATTTTTTTTGTCTATGGATTTCCAGTTACTTGAAAGTAGCCTTTCTCCATGGACCTGCCTTTGCACCTCAGAATGAGTTGGGCATATTTGTGTGGGTCTGGGACTCCCGAGGGGGCACGATCTGTTCCGTGGTGAATCTGAACCCAACAATCCAGGTTTTAAAGGAGGTCAATTGAATCTATGTGTTTTAAGAGAAAGTTATTTCCCAAGGATTTCCTAAATTCTCCAGTTGAGTTTGTACTGGTTAGAACAATAGGTAGAAGAGGCCACATTGAGATTTTCTTTCCTCAGGTCTGTGCATTAGTCTTTGTTATTTGCCCTAAGATGACACATAGAGAATTTCTAGTATATGGGGCTATCTTGGATCAGGCTTCCTAGATGCAGAGCCTGATGCATGGGTTTGTGTTATTGAGGGAGGGCTCTGAGCAGTAAGAGACTAAGGAAAGTGGAGACAGGATGTGGTCCTAGCTAGAGTCTGGCTTCAATCTCCTCCCCCATCCAAAATGTTCTGAGCATAAATTGCACCACACAGTTGATCCCAGGCTGAGGCAATGGTGCCACAGCCTTTTGAACTGTGTCCCCATCAGTCACTGGCTATGGACTGGCCCAGGTGGGGACGTGAATGCAGAAGGTATCACCTCCCAGGCTGAGAGATTTCCATTAGACCAAGAGCACCAACAGCATCCACAACTGGATGGTCTTAATGATCAAGAAAACTGGCTTTAAAAATAAATGGGCTATTAACTTCCCAACTTAACCAGTTGTTTCTTTAAGCCTTCTGCTACCCGTAGACTGCCTTCTAAGTAGCTGTGTCTGTTATGTTCAAGGGTTGCTCAGTTTCACGAAAGCCCAAGATAAATGTCACAGGAGCGCCTGTCATCCTACCACTGGCGATCTCCTGGTGGGTCGCAGCGCACAGCTCACGGCTTCTTCTACCTGCGGGCTGGATGGACCCCAGAAATACTGCATCCTCAGCTACCTTGAGGTGGGTTGGTCCTTTGTTTATTTGTTGGGACATTATTGAGTCGATGACATAGATTTTTCCAAGCATGGCGGGGGCCAGCCAGGCAACATAAAAGGAGGACACATCACTCTTTCCTGAATATCAGAGGCACAGGTGATTCAATTCCTAGTCCAAGAAACCTTGATTAATCAGAAAATAGGGAAGATCTGCCACATCTATTTCTTGTTACCTTTAGAATTGGACAGAAGAGCCTCTTTGGTTCCGTCTTCGAAGGGAAGTACTCTAAAATGTACTATTCTACTTAGCCACAGGAGGAACTCGCAGGGAGTGAATTCAATTGACCCAGCAGTGAAGAGGGACGATCCCTCAGGGTCTCAAGGCCGTTATACTGAATGTGGGTTCTCACTGTCCTGCGTTAGGTGGGGGATGGGGGGGGTGTGAACTTTGAATTGATTGCATGCCAGCCTCACAAAACCACTTGGAAATTGTCTTGTCTAAAAACCGTAAGATCCCAGTGTCAACAGATTTGGGGGCCTTTTTTCTTTCCCTTAAAGACCAGTTTTAGAAAAGGATCAGCTGCTTTATAGTTTTTTTCTTCTCCGTGCTCGGGGACCTGAACAAGCATCCAAGGTCATTTGAGTATCATACCTGCTGAAAAGCCCAAGGCAATCACGTCAACCCCTTAAATCAGAGGATGTGCAGGCGGGACGTTGGACGGAAGCCCGATGTTAGAGGCCCAGGCTTTTCCACGTATTGTTCATTTAAAGCAACTCCTCGAGGTCTCTGGGAAATGCTTTGGATTCTAATTGGTTTCTAGTAAAAGAGGATGATTATAAATAAGTGAAGACAATACCTGAGGGCTTAGCACTGTTCTAAGTTTGGGAAGTACTTGTGTAAGAAAGCAACTTCTCTGTGTGTGCAAGGAAATGACACTGTAGACGTTTTGTTCAACTCTAGGCCAGGTGGGATGTGGCACCCTACAAGTGACTTTCCAATTCCGGGTCCTCTGGACAAAGAAACGTTTCTAAACTCTAATATTAGATACTTTCCAACACTGGCATTACCCTTCTAGTTCTTAAACCACTGACATTTGCGTACTGTTGTCCCAGCCAACTCATGACCTACTCTGGCAATGATTAGGAGTTAATATTCCTGTCTTCACCACCCAAAATAGAAGTAAATCAAACTTCAAGGTTTCTTTTGTCTCAAGAATCCCAGAAATCTTAAACTCCTAGACCTGGGGGAAAAAAATCTCAAGATATCTTCAGGCTGACAAAGTGTTACAGGTAGGGCTATAAGTCTCAGTCTACTTAAACATTTGCGTGTCATGAAGGAGGACTTGTTTCCCCATGATTATCTAAAAAATTGCTACCAAGCAACACATTCTCCTCGGAAGCTTCAAATCAACATTGACCCGTAGTGTTACCCAAGTTGGGACTTCCACATCTCATCATCACAAACAAGCATCCCCAGTCAGGCTCGCCAAAGACTATGCTTCTAAGATATTGACAGTAAAGTGTTTCCCCCAGTAATTTCCATAGTAATACTGGACATCTTTTGAAGGCTTGACACCTTTTGGTGGAATCGTAAAGCTTCTGCTGCTCTTTTAGGGGCAAGTCTGGGGCAAGCCTCCCCATATGCAGAACAGATCTCACTTCCATTGCTCCTTAATTTTGAAAGGGCATTTTTTTTTTTCGGGTATAAGACTTATGGTGGCCAGTGTTTCTAAAAAGATTATATGGATCTCTTGAAAGGCTGGTCTACTTTGACAGACTCTAGCTGAAATAGTTCTCAAAATCACCATGCATTAATTTGGCAAATTTTATCCAGCATCTACAATGTGTGAGACACTGTTCTAGGTCAGGAGGATGTGGCCTTATACAAAACAAAGTCCCATGGGGCACCTGGGTGGCTCTGTTGGTTGGACGGCCGACTTCAGCTCCAGTCATGATCTCATAGCTCATGCGTTTGAGCCCCCCCATCGGGCTCTGTACTGACAGCTCAGAGCCTGGAGCCTGCTTTGGATTCTGTGTCTCCCTCTCTCTCTGCCCCTGCCCTGCTCATGCTCTGTCTCTCAAAAATAAATAAACGTTAAGAAAAAATTTTTAAAAAACAACAAAGTCCCACCCTCATTGGACTTAAATTCTACTGATGGAGACAGACAATAACCCAACAACTATATAATATAGTCTCAAGTGGTGATAACGGCTTACAAGATATTATAAAGCAGGGTAAGGCATAGAGAGTGGTAGAGGCCATAAGGAGGTGGTGATATTTTAAGTAGAAGTCTCTCTGAGAGGATGGCCTTTAAACAGAGACCCAGAAGAAGGGAAGGAGCAAGAGATAGGAATATTTGAGGGTTGGAGGAGAGGGGAGCAGAGAATAGCTCGTGTCAAGATGGCAAGGCAATAGAGTTCCCGGTGAACTCAGGGAAGAGCAAGGAGTGAGTGTAGCTAGAATTGAGTGAATCAAGGGAAGACTCGTGGAAGGAAAGGCAAAGAGATGGTCCTGGTCAGGTTGTATAGCCCTTGTAAGCAACGATCCGGATGTCAAATCGGTTTGCTGAACACCTACTGGCGCATCTGTTATAGTCAACTTCCAGTATGGAGGATTATAATAAACAGTCCCCACTTCCTGGAAGTTTTGCAAAAAAAATGCTCCTCCGGGGTCCCGCAAGTAGTAGTAGCCAGGAACAACTGTGCAAGCCATTGGAAGTCCTTTGGGAGTCTTTGGGGATTTCCTTGGGGGCTTTAAGTAAGTACGGCCACAAATGGGTGCATTAAACTAGGCAAACTCAAAGGCCACTCTTGGCTGTTGCAACCTTGGAAAGTCCATTCCAAGTAAAGTAATTCCAATTCACTAAGACCTTCCAGTCTGGAAGACAAGAGGGCAGGCCTCTCTGTTACAAGTATAATGAGAATCTTTTACAACATCCACATGGCGGTGATGGAGAGGTTTTAGTCATGGAACTTTTTCTACCAAAAACTATGTCTGAGAGAGAAAAAAAGGATGGTTGCAGATAACGTGGTGGCCGAGTGTTGCATTAGTTTCTTGCCAAATATTTGTTTTTGACTACAGAAAGTAATCCCTACTCGAAGAACATATCCTGATTACTTCTCTATGGTTTAACATAACCTCCAGGTCATCTGCCTCTTGTGCAAGACAAAAATTAGTTCCGCATAAGTTTGCATTTTTGCCCCCAATGTACAAATTCATAAAATTTCTAGGTCGTAATTTTTATTTTGTCTGTTATTGTATTTAAGCACCTATTGATGGAAAAAATGATGTCCTGTTATTTCCTCTGCTTTTTATTTTTAGCCAGATTGAAAGACAAATATAGTAAGTACAGCTTGTTTTCAAATTGATATCAACAATAAGTAATTATGGGTCTTTATTTTTTACTGAAATGATGGTCTTTTCCAGGGGGAACAAAAATGTTTCATCTGTGACTCCAGATCTCCCTATGACCCGTACACGCGATCCCAGAGCCACACCATTGAGAATGTCATTACAAGTTTTGAACCAGGGAGAGACAAGAAATGGTGGCAAGCTGAAAACGGTATGACCGAGTTCCTTTCCAGATTATCCATTTCTTTACGTTTTTAATCCAATATCTTTCTGTACGATCTTAACAATTTCACAGCAAGGAGTGATACTGGAATGGAAAAGTATCCCCTAGCACTGTTAAAGCCTGTATAAGAACAAACTTTATTTTCATTTCAGGAGAGATTATTTTCCTTCAGAGAAATCCAAGTGTATTTTAAGCACATAACCCTGAAAGCTTCACGCATTAACCCTAATATGAAACACACTCCTGTAAATGGAATTAACACCGCCAGGGGAAATCTGAGAGTTTCCACCCTGTACTTTGTCCCTCGGCAATACATGCAGGAGAGAGGAAAAGAGCATTTCATTTCTTGCTGCAAGCCAAATATTTTCATATAAAAATTGAATTGAAAGGATAGTTGGCTACTGGCTGACGTTCTTTTCTGCCTGGATTTATGCCCTTCTCTGCTCATGAACAATTGTGATTTTGAAACTCACATCGGCCCTGACCATCCATATTTCCTAGGTGCCCTGACCAGGTCCCAACTGGGGATGCCTCCAAACTCAGGCGTGGGCCTTACGTGCTTGAATGAATGTAGGCTGACTCACCCATGACAGCTCCCCTGCAGCACCAATCTGGAACCCTCACCCCACAAGATGATTCCCTTTGTTGCATCTCTATATGTTGTACCTGGGCTACAATCCCTCTATTCTCTTCAGATGCCTAAACCTATTTCCCTCAGGGGGTCCTAGACCATTAGGGAAGTGTGGGAATTGTCAGAATATATAGGATCGTAACATATGAGGCAAGCAGAATATGAGGCTATTTTCCTATGCCTTCCATTGGACAAGCACGATTGGTGTGTCTACTAAAATGCCAATTCATGTTGGATCCTAATCCTGAATCTCTAGTTGGGCCCTCCTTAGTGCATGTATGCGATGCCTTTGCAGGAGCCACCTGCCTTCGCTCAGGCCATTTTTGCTTAGCAGCAGTTTTAACCCACATGTCCAGCATTTGCTGCACATAGCCTCACAGGAGCGCCCCTCCACCAAAGCGGATCACATAAAATAAGGGTTCTCAGCCAAGAACTTTTGAGAGGGGAAAGGCGATCTCCTTTCCAGAAAGGGTGAGGGACCCTTGACCCGGAGCCAGGGATGGGGCTCCCCTCTCAGCGGCGAACCCTCCCAAGTGATGCACCCACAAATAAAACTGCCTCCGGTTCATGCAGCCCGGTTACTGACTGCTCTCAGAGCTGCTGTCCAGTATGGGAGGGAGCCCAACGCCACATGCGCTACCGGGCACTTAAAACACGGCTAACCCATGGGGCGCCTGGGTGGCTCAGTCAGTTGAGCGTCTGACTTCAGCTCAGGTCACGATCTCGCGGTCCGTGAGTTCGAGCCCCGCGTCAGGCTCTGGGCTGATGGCTCAGAGCCTGGAGCCTGCTTCCGATTCTGTGTCTCCCTCTCTCTCTGCCCCTCCCCCATTCATGCTCTGTCTCTCTCTGTCTCAAAAATAAATAAACATTAAAAAAAAATTAAAAAAAAAAAACACATGGCTAACCCACACTGAGATGTGACATCGGTATAAAACCATTCCAGGTTTCTAAGGCTTACTTTGGAAAAAAAATAGGCATTGGTAGTAGCAAAATAAAACATTAGTAATTTTTTAAAATATTGAGTACATGTTGAAATGAGATGGTTTTTGGTATATGGGGTTAAAAATATTAAAAGTCGTTTCACCTGCTTGCTTTTACATCTTTTAAATGTGGCTGCTAGGAAATTTGAAATGACACAGGTGGCTCGTATTCTGTTCCTATGGGACAGTGCCACTCTAGAGCGATCGGGGCTTCCTCGTGTCCAGCTTAGAGCCGGTCTTGCACATCCAGGCTGGAGGTGAATGGCAGCTAGCTCTCTCAGGATAGGACTTTCTTCTCCTCAGCCCCAGAGGAGCTGCAGATTCTCACTCCCAGGGGAATATTCCAGGCTGTGTCTTACGCTAAGTGACAATAGAACTAGTCCGAGTGGTTATCAAGCAGATGCTGGAAGAAAGGATGCTTCGATGTTTACCATGCACCGGTTTCCCAGCGCACCTTTACGCACGTGCGCAGTCAGGTTGTTCAAGGAAATGTTCAAGTTCAAGGAAATGAGCTCCCTCCCCGCCAAGTGGTGGCACTTGCTGCTTAGGACCTATGGGAAATGGGTGAACTTCCTTGGTGGTAGGTAACACTGCCACACAGTGGCCGTGTGCACCGCCACCATAACATGCATGTGGGCACAGTCCGAGTAAAACCTGTACCGCTCTCAGATAGACCTTCTCCTGGGTGTGCAGTGTTCTGGGAAACCACTGTAAAAGACGAGGAAAGAGTGTTGATCCCCAGCCATGTAATTTCACACGTTTTTATTTTTTACAGACAAGCCACAGTGAAGGATTAAATAGGGGTAAATAGGGGTCTCTCAAAATCACTGATTCCTTCTTTCTGGATTTTTCTTCAGGTCTTGATCATGTCAGCATCAGATTGGACCTAGAGGCATTATTTCAGTTCAGCCACCTTATTCTGACTTTTAAGGTACAGATGTGTGGGCTTGTCACCCCTTTTATCTACCTACCAAGTGCTGGGCTTACCCAGGATTTCACTTCCTTGCTTCTGGGTAGAGCACAAAATCTCTACTCGAACTTTGTGCAGAATTTGACTCTTTGTTCCTGAGTGGAAAACAAAACAAGTAAAAACTCTACTGCTCATTAATTAATAACTTATATGGTTAACAGAGGAAAGGAAGGAAGGAAGGAAGGAAGGAAGGAAGGAAGGAAGGAAGGAAGGGAGGAAATCTTACAAGATACAGCAAAGAGGAAAATTCCAAAGCCTAGGGTGAGAGGGACCACAAGAGCTAGAAAAATGATTTTCAGGAGAAAAAAAAAAAAGCAGAAACTGGACATTATTTTGGGAACCATGGAAAGATTGTGATCAAAAGAGGCAGAAAAATGAAAGGGTCTTTACTAAGGATAGTTAGATGCCAGAGAAATCCTGCGCTGTAGTTATTCTCAAATATTTCATCAAAATTCTAATTTTGTTGTCAGCCCGGAAGCTGAGTTACAGTAAAAAAATAAATAAAATGAAAAATGAAAAAAAACCCACAAGTCTTTGGCCTCAAAGAGCTCACAGTCTAGTCAAGGATACAAACATATATAGAAATTTAAGATCATAATACAAAATTGTCAGTGCGGGAACCGACATACAATCACAATGCTGATAGTTTCCTTGATGAGGCTAACGCTGCTGTAAGAAATCAGAAAAAGCTTCACGGTAGATTCTGGAGGATGTGTAAGAGTTTGCCAGAGAAAGGGGTTCTTCTAGTCAAAGAAAACCACATACAAATTGCTGTAACATATCAGTTACACTGACTTTTTAAAAATTGATATGCTCTCCTTTGATGAATAATTCACACAGCCCATACACAGTTTTCAAATGGAACCAGATTCGAGGCAAAGTATGTGCTCGGGATTGCTCGCCCACCGACTGGAGAGAGATTTCTGTGTGTTCATTGCATAACGGATTTCAAGAGATACAAATAAAGTTTGAAAAACTGAGATTTGGGAATACAAATATTCAGTCTGCAGTGGATAATGAAATCTGCCTTTGCGAAGCATTACAAGTTTCCCTCCCGTTTTCCTAGACTTTTCGGCCTGCTGCAATGTTAGTCGAACGCTCCACAGACTATGGACACACCTGGAAAGTGCTCAAATATTTTGCAAAAGACTGTGCTGCTTCCTTTCCCAATATCACTTCTGGCCAGGCCCAGGGAGTGGGAGACCTTGTCTGTGACTCCAAATATTCAGATATTGAACCCTCATCTGGTGGAGAGGTAGCATTTCCTTTCTTGGATTTCTCAGATAGAGGTTACACCATTTTTTTTTTTCTAATGCGGTTCATTTAAATGAAAACAATTTAGGTAGTGTTTACTGAAATATAACTTGAGTTCTGTTACTTTTGTTTTAGAGAAAGCGTGAGCAGGAGAAAGGGGTGGGGGGGGAGAGAAAGAGAGAGAGAAAGAGTGGGGAGAGAGAGAATTTCAAGCAGGCTCCACACTCAACACAGAGTCCGACATGGGACTCAATCCCACGACCCTGGGATCATGACCTGAGCCGAAGTCAAGAGTCAGATGCTCAACTGACTGAGCCACCCATGGGCCTCTAGCTGTTGGTTTTTAAAGCATGAACGTGTTTAAATTGAAATGAGTCCTGAATTAATTTCAAACTCAGATAAATAGTAAGCATCTTACAAGCAATACTCCTGCATGAGAGATTACATCTCTCATTACATCACCTGCTGAGGGTGAGTGGGGACTAAGACCCAGCCTGGGCACTAGGACACAGGACACCCAGAGGGAGGAGCATCTGTTTCTAGCCCTTGCTACATAGCTGTGTTATCTCATGGCTGTGTGCCATAGCTGTGTTATCTCATGCTCTGTAAACCACCACCCAGGCGGGATCTGCCAGGACCTTCCTCTGAGCAAAGCGGGTGACAGGCAGAAGGGCAGGGTAGGAGCGGGGTTGGGAGGTATGACTCTTATCAGGCAGAGTGAAAGGATTGGTGGCAGAAGGTGTCTCTGGAATCCCCGGCCAGATCCAGTTGATGACCTACTGGATTGTGACCCCGTCCTTCCCTCCCAGCCCCAGTGCTATCACCTACATGGACCATGGGGGCATAAAGAACCAGAATGACTAAGACGTTTGATTCGTTTCCATGTTGGCCCTTTTATTCACAAGAGAACCCAAATAATAATCTGTATCCTACGCCAGCTGGGAGGCAATGGCTCAGCCTTTTCGTGAGGTCAGGATCTCTTCTTTAAGAGTATACTCTTTAAGAGTTACTCTTTAAGAGTAACAGGGCGCCCAGGTGGCTCCACTGGTCGAGCATTCAACTTTTGATTTCAGCTCAGGTCTTGATCACAGGGTCATGAGTTTGGGCCCTCTGTTGGGCTCCATGCTGGGTGTGAAGCCTACTTAAAAAAAAAAAAAAAAAAGTATATTTCACAATGCTGTTTTGGGTGAAATGCTACACATTTACCTGCATTTGTTTTGCAGGTCGTTTTAAAGGTTTTGGATCCCAGGTTTGAAATAGAAAACCCCTACAGCCCCTACATCCAGGGTATGAGATACTCTCTATTCTTGCACAAATTCTTTTTCTAAAATTCTGTGTTGGGGGCATCCCTTTTCATTGCATGTCCATAGCCCATGAAGTGTGCTTTCCTTTGCTGTTATCATTTCTCCAGACCTTGTGACATTAACAAACCTGAGGATCAACTTCACCAAACTCCACACCCTGGGGGACACCTTGCTTGGAAGGAGGGAAAACGGTTCTCTGGATAACTACTACTATGCTCTGTCCAACATGGTGGTTGGGGGCAGCTGTTTTTGCCACGGCCACGCTAGCCAATGCATCCCCGTGCAGAAAGTGCGGGGAGATGTTTTCAGCCCTCCTGGAATGGTAAGTCACTGATCGATCCCAGAGGGCAGCTGGCTCTCTTCCCTTTCCTTCGCGGCACTGGTGCCGAATGTGGATCAGAGCCTCTCCATGGGGATCCATAGTCGAAGTGACAGCTCTGTGTTGGGGCAGGGATCATTCAACCCGCAGTTCTGCGGTCTCCGCCCCAGATGACTCCATGAGCAACATTTCTCATCTGTGAGCTCAGGGTAGCCCGTCGTGCTCCCTTCTTGTTTATTTGCTTTTTAGGGAATGGAGCTTTAGTGGTGAGGACCCTGTTTCGCGTGCATTCTCCCACAAAAATTTCTCAAAGGTCTCTCGTGCGAGAGAGGGTGTACTCCATGCCGGGGTGTCCGAGGGATGCCTGCCACTGTAGAAATTGTCACTCCAAGTAGCACTCTTGTGCCGGGAATGGCTGTTCCTGGTGTTGATCTCTTCCATCCCTGGGACGAGTCTTAAAAGAGCGATGCGGTGGAAGAAATGCCTGTTTGCGCAGAGTCCTGAGGGTGTGTCTACTACATAATTTTAAACTATGAGCCACAAGCAGACAAGGCTGGATGCCGAAACTCTGCACCTTCCCTGTCAGCCAGCTCCTATTTCCCTGGAAGTACAAGTTTCTGTCTTTGAACTTGGGTATACAGTGCATTTTGTGGACAAACCAAGAGAATCATACGCTTTGCTCCAGGTTCTTTCTGTTTTCTAATTCCCTCTTTCCCTTAACCACCCTTCCCCCCCCTTCTCTCTCTCTCTCTCTCTCTCTCTCTCCCTCCCTCTCCCTCTCCCTCCCTCCCTCCCCCTCCCTGTCTTTCCCTCTCTCTGCCCCCCCCCCGATCCTGTCTCTCATTGTGTGTTGCCCTGAAACTAGAATTCAGAAATGCCAAAGAAAATGTAGATGGTTCCCGAACATCTTAAACTTTTTCCAAACGTGGAAGTTGGTTAAGCAGATAATAGAAGGTAGACAAGGAAAAGGTAAGACCCGAAGAGGCATCTGGCATGGTATTGCCTTTTCCACCTCGAGAACCCCAGCGTCCTCAGAGCAAAGCCCTCTTTTCACACCACGCAGGTTCACGGCCGGTGTGTCTGTCAGCACAATACAGATGGCCCGAACTGTGAGAGGTGCAAGGGCTTCTTCCAGGACGTTCCGTGGAGGCCGGCAGCAGGCCTCCAGGACAGCGTGTGCAGAGGTACGTGGGGAAGGTTCTCAGCCTGTGTCCTTAAGCTCGAACAACATCGAGTTCATTTCAGTGGAGCTGTGGGCATCAGAGGCCGCAAACTTGTGGCTCCCAGCTCCAATCGTGGGATATCCTAATGTGTCCCATTACCTCCCATAGAAGAATACCAACTTCTCAGACCCTCACACCACAAAAGGCACGTTAATTCACAAAACGAAACCATCCGCGTGTTGTGTGGTCCCTTCCCTGAGGAGGGGCAGAGCCATGTAACAGCAACATCAGCGGGGACTAGATTTGGTACAGAGATCCCTACCCTTTTCCTGAAGAATCACCCATTCCGTGAACGGAGCCTTAAACACATGTCAGAGGATAGGAGAGGTGAGGACTGGGACAAACTTTGACAGGCTATTGTAGCTTTTATAAAATATTTAGGCTAATAAGGTAGAGGGTTCTTTGGCAATGCGTTTGCTGCCTCTGAATTTTGAGGAAAGTCCATACAAACTTGTTACTCAGCTTCTTTTCCCAGACTGGGGGAATATGGGATTGGGGCAGTGAGAGGTGAGTGGAAGAGGTCTCTAAAAAACGTCCCATCCAGGGGAGTCCCAGTGTGCGAGACCCAGCAAAACAGAGCCTAAGATTTTGCTGTTTACAGGGAAACCCCAACAAGGCACACAGCACAGACTTCACCACCAAGGCAAACAATAAAGTTCTCCAAGCAATAAAGCTGCACTCTAGGGCTCCCAGATCACCCAAATGATTTACTTTTGTTTACCTGATTGTAAAAAATATAGATAGACAGACAGACAGATAGATAGATAGATGTGAGTAGAATCAGAGTACTATCAGTGTGTGTGTGTGTGTGTGTGTGTGTGTGTGTATTCTGTGTGTGTGTATATATATATATACACACACACATATATATACACAGAATAAGAGTACTAGAAAGATCCTTCGAAAGCACCTGCTTTAATCCTCATGTACTTGGTATATTTCTAACAAGTCGGCGGAGCACTGAGGCTGCAGTGATTTGTGCCCAAACAGCTGCCTGGTGGTCCCCCAGACCTTGGCCAGTCTCTCCTAACCCCTCTCCTTCCTCAGCTTGTCGCTGCAACAGCCACTCGGACCGCTGTCACTTCGACATGACCGCGTACCTGGCGAGCGGCGGCCGCAGCGGGGGTGTGTGCGAGGACTGCCAGCACCACACCGAGGGACAGCACTGTGACCGCTGCAGACCCCTCTTCTACAGGGACCCGCTCAGGGCCATGTCCGATCCTTACGCGTGCATCCGTGAGTCCCCGGCCTCTGGCCTGTCTCTTCCACACGTGTGAGGCCGACGGAGAGGTCTCGCTTGGGCTGCAGGCACCTCCCGCCCCCACTCGGTTTAGCAGCATTTAGGGGCCTGGGGGGGGGCAGTCTGAAAAAGCACTGGGTTCTGAGAGCTTTCCTTTCTCACGACAGGTTGGGCCAAATAATCCGGGTCCATCCCGCAGCCCCGTGTGGGTGGCCGACACTGGTGAATCAGGAAACTATTCCGGATTCAGCCAGCAGGAGGCGGGTGGTTCAGGAGGTGCTGCAGACACCTGAGTGTCCTGTAGGTCCCCTGGGGGAAGTAGCTGAGCATGGGAGACCCGACTCACTCTGGCCCACTCCACTTCGGATGTTTCAACTTTGCCACGGTGCCAAAGCAATGGGCATTTAGTAGAAACCTGCTTAGAATTTTGAACTCGGATCTTTTCCCAGGCCAACCCATACGCAGATGATCCTCTTTCCCAATGCTGGGCCAGGTAGCTAGGGACAGTTCCCAGTCAGACCCCTGGTCAGGAGCCTCAGCAACCCATACGCTTGCAACCATTCTGGGGGCGCCTGGGTGGCTCAGTCGGTTAAGCTTCCAACTTCCGCTCAGGTCGTGATCTCGCAGGGTTCGTGGCTTCAAGCCCCGCATCGGGCTCTGTGCTGACAGCTCAGGGCCTGGAACGTGCTTCAAAGTCTGTGTCTCCCTCTCTCTCTGCCCCTCCCCCACTCATACTCTGTCTCTCTCTCTCTCAAAAATAAACATTTGGGGAAAAAAATCACTTAAAAAAACCAACCATTCTGGGCCCATACAACAAGTTTTCACTATCAGTGCAGTATTCAGGAAATTACATGAGACATTCAACACTTTACTGTAAGACAGGCTGTGTGTAGGAAGATTTTGCCCAACTGTCAGCCAGCGTAAGTGTTGTCAGCGAGATTAAGGTAGCCGAGGCTGAGCTGTGATGTTCGGTAGGTTAGATGTATTAAGTATATTTTCAACTTAGGAAATTATCAGCTTCCGATGGGTTTATCAGAGTCTCGCCTTAAGGAGAAGGTCTGTAGTGAAATGGGCTACATTTGACCGGCTGTAGACAATTCATCTTTGCTGAGAAGACACATAAGCTAACGATTACCATCTTTGTTCTAATCTTTAAAAATCTTTCATCTTGTCTTTAATCTCAGCTGTTGAAAATGGAATGTTTTGTGCATATAAAAATGAGAATACTGTAATAATATGCCCACCAGCAATTGTGTCAAAATGTAATGTCTTACCCCAAGGCAACTTCAGGACCTTAATAACACATGACGGCGATACAGGTGACTCAGGTACCCCACTGTTACCTTCCTTTCTGGGGATAAACTCTCATATAACTGGCAATTACCAGTACAGTGCTGGCTTTTACACTTTTACATGTTCTTGTCTACAAACAACGTATGTTGGCATGTTTTCAAGCTTTACATAGATGATACTACGCTGTATGTATCCTTGATTATTTCACCCAACGTTATGTTTTTGAGATTTGTCCATATCAGGTAGCTCTAATTCTCCAATTTTAAGATCTATGTGTAATGTCTGTATAGAACTCTTTCTTCCTATAGATATGACAGAATCTATTTGGCCATTTTTCTTTTGATCCCCCCCAAAGCATTCTTGTATGTGTGGCCTTGTGCAAGTGCACAAAACCTCTCCCTAAGAGTCCTACCAAGAAGTGGGACTAATGGATCATGGGGTATGAACTTCTTCCAGGTGATTAGATGGTACCACATTGTTCCCTAAGTGGGGGTACCAGTTAGCACCCACACCAACAGTGGTTGAGTACTCTCATTGCTCTATACCCTGGCCAGCACTTGGTTTTTTCACACTTCGATTTTTGCTGATGAAAACCTGTCTCATCATTATTTAAAATTGAATTTCCCTGGAGGAATGAGACCAGAGTGAGGCAAGGGAATGACCCAGATCCCAACATTTCAGGTAGCACATCTCTCAGAGATGTAAGTGCGAGGTTATCACCTGCCATTTGCATTAACCAGACAAGGAGCACCTCCTTAAATTTTGGCCCTAGGCATCTTGCTGGTCTCAACTCTGGTCCCGGCACTACTGTGGATTATCTCATAGATAAACTTGATTTCAAGTACTGAGCACGGGTAACTACTGGATCTAAGATCTCACTCTACTTGCAGACTGACAAGTAGCTTGTTATTGTTTTGTGGATGCTGGCAGAAGACCCGAAACTCCCCGGTTAGAGACAAAGGACTTTAGTACTCATGGCACAGGAAGTAACAAGATGTTTATATTGGTGTGTGTTCCCATGTCTCCAAGCCCTTAGTCCCATGGGGCAACTCAAAGGATGCCAGGTGGATCCCACATACAAATGAGTCTATGTCACAGCCCAGGGACACAGCGCTTGGAGCATTCATTGCTTTTACAGCAAGGAGAAGCGTGCTTGTTCTTTGTCCAGGGGAAGACGTGACCTCATCCCTGAAAGTAGCTTGCTGACAACGCAACCTTGGGAAAGGGCTGGGTGAAGAGCCATCTTGCATTGCCGGGACACTGAGTAAAAATTGCGCGGGTACCCAAGACCCATGGAACGTTGCCTCTCCCCATACCCAGAAATCCTGCTTCTTACTCTCTGTCACCAGTCTGTTATTATATTGGGGGGGGGGAGGGGTTTGCTATAAAACTACAACTTCCAACTTTATGCCATCATCATACATAAAATGAAGTCCTATACAGAAGTAATTCAGTAGCCACCAGAATGTATACAACATCCTAGATTTCAAACTTTAAATCCTCACAGCGTAGAAAAGGCATAAATGAAGTTTTTGTTCAGATTGCGGAATGGGCGCCTGACAACATAAAAGTTTACCTTATGTGATCTGTTTAAAATTGAGACAAAGAACTGAATGCTCAGAAAAAAACAATTTCTTTAAATCAGTGTCCTAAGTGTCCTACTTTGTCACCAGAATCTATATTCCGCCCCCCCACACACACATACCTTTTATTAATGTTTTAAACGCTATGCATTTATAAAAGAAAAAGGAATTGCTCTCTGAGGTGGAATCAGGGGAAAATATAATGTTCCGAAGGTTATCTAACCTAGGAATCTGGAAAGAGACTGCAAGTAACCAAGTCAGATATTCACATTAACCAACGTCTTGTTCCTTAAGAACCACTTAGTATACGGGTGCCTGGGTGGCTCAGTTGGTTAAGTGTCTGACTCTTGGTTTCAACTCGGGTCAAGATCTCGTGGTTTGTGGGTTCAAGCCCCACATCGGGCTCTGTGATGGCCGTGCAGAGCCTGCTTGGGATTCTCTCTCTCCCTCTCTCTCTGCCCCTCCTGCTCGCTCGCTCTCTCAAAATAAATGAATGAACTTAAAAAAAAAAAAGAGCCACTTGATGGCACTTCTAAAGGAAACTGAGTCAAGAAAACTGGTACCCAGATGTAAAATTAAGAGGCTATTCTATATATACAAGGAGGTTTTTTTTTAAAAGTAAAGACAAATGAGCCTGTAAAAACAATCTTCAAGAGACTCCCCAGTTTCCCTAAACGCATGTTTGTGTGTGTGGAAGTCTGTGTATACAAATGGCATTTATTAAGACTGACTAGCAGTCTCCTATAAATTTTCTCTAAATTGTCCTCGTTTGTGCCTAAATATTTACATGATCAGATTCCAGGCATAGGGGTTGACCAATCTTAAGTCTGCTGTGATTAAAACACAGCCAAATGTGATACAGGGGAAAAAAAAGCAACAACAACAAAAAAGATTTGGTAGATTCAACTGCCGATAATAAGAGTTTGCTGGAGTTAAGTTGTGTGATGCCAAGAAGTTTTATTGGACTTCTAAGGCCATGACTTAGGGTTATTTCAAAGTAAAATTACTACCCATTCACCCACATCCCTTCCCTAAAGGCTACTTCAGTGCATAATTAAATTATACTCTGGAACTCAGGGCTGACCCTTTGGAGTGTCTTTCAGATAAAGTTGACATTTTTCCTTTTGGCTACTTCTAAAATGACTCCAGCTTGTTCCTTCCTTTCTAGAAGCAACTGTATTTAATTAGAAGAAAATTCTGGTTTTTCCAAACTAAGCCGGACCGAATGCTGTTTTTCCATAATAAGATTTCATTACCAGTCACAATCCAATAACAATTGAAAATCGAAAGATTCTGTCAGACAACCGAGTGTTTGCTTCAATAAACCAAACAACTGGTGGGAGTAGGTTTTTTCCATCAAACTCTCTAACCTGAACGGTTGTTATATAAACCTACATAACATGGCTTTAGATATGAGGAGTTTGTTTTTATGAATCCAGAGTAAACATGTATAAATGCAAACATAACTATTTCTTAGAATCAGGATATTCTTTTTTGAGAAAGAGAGGGAGCATGAGCAGGGGAGGGGCAAAGGGATGAGAGAGAGAGGGAGAGAGAGAATCCCAAGCTGACAGCGCAGAGCCCAATGTGGGGCTGGAACTCACAAACCGTGTGATCATGACCTGAGCCAAAATCAAGGGTCAGACGCTTAACCAACTGAGCCACCCAAGCGCCTGAGGATAGTCATTTTTTAATCTTTATTGCATTCCTTAAAAGTGGCGTCCCTTGGAAACACAGCACCAAGTGGTCATCTGATGTCCACCAACAGACCTGTCCTCTCTACCAGAGCCGCAGTAGTCAATACTACTGCCCCAGCCTCTCCCGGGTACCACCCCTCAACACTGGGGGGCGTTGGGCCCCTCGAACTATCAGAGAGTTCTTCCTTGTATCACATCAAGCTCTGCCTTTGATAACTTCTCCCCTCTGGAATTATTCACACCATCAGCATCCCTTTTCATATTCACTCCTTTCTTGAGTTATTCCAGTTTCTGCTGAAAAGAAAAAGGGTCGCCGGTGCTTCTGCTGCTCCTTGGCTACAGGTGATCGTTTATCTCATTTTGCAGAATCTCTTCATCCAAGCTTTTGCCCTGCCAGCAGATTTCCAAAAAGAAAACAGTGGTATAAGCCTTTCTTGCTCTTCTTCCCCTTTCTTTCTTATACGTGCTCCTTCCATGAAGAATTAAAGAATGATCACACTTATCCTTATTTTTCTGTGAGGGGGGGAAGGGCAGACATACTTTCTTAACCACATTTTGGAGTTTTGATAGACATGTGATTTTTTTTCTCTGTCTCACATCTGTATTTGTATATTTCATTACAGCACCCCACTCCTACTTGCCTCTAGACATTATTCTCACCTTTGGAGTCTTATTTTCTTTCTTTAATCTTTTATTGAAGTGAAATGGACATAACATAAAACTGACCATTTTGCGATGAACAGTTTCCTACCACAAAGCTGTGCGATCAGCACCTCTACCTAGCTCTAAAACATTTTCATCACCCCCCAAATTAATCTATTCTTCACATGCAGTTTTCCTAATAGCAGTCTTCCTCTGATCCTCTTACTTTAGAATCACTTAAAAGTCTCTCTCTCTCTCCCCCTTCCTCCCTCCTCTCTCGATAGATAGATAGATAGATAGATAATAGATAGATAGATACAGATGGAATTGTGCAACATTTTCCAAGGCCGGAGATCTGGGAGACATTTCTAAACAGTCCTTGCCCACTGGTCTAGTTGTTTAAACATATTTAATTATTTAAACAAAATAAAGTACTATAGCATGAGTTAACGGCTATGTTTATATCTCAGGTTTCCCACAATTTGCAATTAACTAAGATAATGCATGTCTGTGTCCCCAGCTTGTGAATGTGACCCGGACGGGACCTTATCGGGTGGCATTTGTGTGAGCCACTCTGATCCTGCTTTGGGGTCTGTGGCCGGCCAGTGCTTGTGCAAGGAGAACGTGGAAGGAGCCAAGTGTGACCAGTGCAAGCCCAACCACCACGGACTGAGCGCCGCTGACCCCCTGGGCTGTCAGCGTAAGTCGGCAGCGGCCGGACGGCCAGCCCGAATGCATTTTAAAGCTCGGGGCCCTCAGTTTCAGTCATTGTAAATACCCAAGAGTATTGCCGGCCTCTGGGTTTTTAAAGGTGATTCAAGACCTTCCGCAGATTTTAGTTAAATTAATGGAGATTTTTTTTTCTTGGCGATTAGCTGAGTTTATCATAAGGAACCAGCAGGGGGCGCTCACATTTCCCCGCTGCAGCAAACATGAGAAAATGCCAAGAAATTTAATGCCGAGTCGCAAAACCTTTCTAAAAATGGTCTCGACTTGGACTCCCTTATACAAATTCGTGAAGTTACATTATGCATTTATGCATAGATTGATGACTTCTTAAGTAGATTTCAAGGGGTGGTTTCTTTTTCCTTTTTTTTTTTCAATTACTTTTCTCCTTTGTTCTCACACCTCTCCTAAATTGGTCCTATGTTCTCTGACAAAGAGAAGAACAAAATTAAAGAGCCAAGGGAGGGGTTGTGAGGAAACAAAGAAATTCAGAGTTTTCTGGGGCCAAATGGGAGACCTTTGCCTCTAGGATCATAGAAACTCTTAGCTGCCTGGGGTCTCAGAACTGTAGATTCCTCAGGGAATCCGGGTAAATAATTTCCCTCTGTCATGCTCTGTGTTCTTGCCCATATAAGGAACTGTGGATTGTTTGCATGTTTAGAGAGCAGCATGCTGAATCCTTCCCTCTCCTGGAATTTAATGGCAACATTAAATCCCAGGACAATGGATCATATAGTCAGACCAATTCTCATCACACCTCTCAGTACTCCAAGTGTTTCCCCTGGGTCAGCCCTGACCTGATGTCCTCCTAGAATAGGCCAAATATTGTTTTCTGTTTTCTTTTCTTTTCTAATAGCTTTAGTAAGGTATAATTCACATGTCATACAATTCACCCTTTGAAGTACAAGTCCGTGACTTCTAGCATATTCAGAGTTGTGTAACCATCACTACAATCAATTTGAGGACATTTTCATTACCCCCAAAAGAAACCCTGTACCCTACTTCTGGCTATATACCCAAAAGATTGGAAACAGGGGCTTGAAGAGGGATTTGTACACCCATGTTCATAGCAACATCATTCACAGTATCCCCAAAGTGGAAGCGACCCACATGTCCATCCATGGATGAATGGGCAAACAAAATGTGGTACATACGTGGGGGAGGAAGGAGTTGGAAGAGATGGTGTTTGATGGGCACAGAGTTTCAGTTTTGCAAGATGAAGAGTCCTGGAGACTGGTTGCACAACTGTGGGGCTGTATTTAAAACGGTCGGTGTTATGTTAAATGTATTTACCATGAGAAAAAAAAAGCAACCCCCTGGCCTTTAGCTCCCACCTCCCTAACCCCTCTTAGGCAAGCACTAACCTACTTTCTGTCTCTCTAGATTTACCCCTTGTGGATATTTTGTACAAATGAGATCATCCACTATGTGGTCTTTTGTGACTGGCTTCTTTCACTAGCATGAGGTTTTCAAGGTGCATCCATGTTGCAGTATGTGTCAGTATTTTATTCCTTTTTTATGGGTGAATAATATTCCATTGTGTGGCTACTCCACATCGAATGCGTCCATTCATCAGCTGACAGACATTTGGGTTGTTTCCATGAACACTGGTTTGTCCCACAGGGGAAATGTGTATGTTGCTCTGGGAGCGTAATTTCTTCACAGGACTCAGGACTCAGGATAACTCGGGATAACGGTGCCAGATGCTCCAGCCTACATGACTTCTACTTCTACTCTCTAATTACCATCCAGTAGCACCGCATGAGGGCTCTGGAAATGTCTGGCACTGGATTTCCCACACAGAGTTGTATGCCATACAAGAACCGTGAGGCCAGGCAGACGATAGACTTGGCAGGGCTGGATGTCGGGTGTTCTTGTGGCCACGCGTTTTGCTCAGCGTGAGCTATTAAGGACAAGGGTGGGGAAATAGAATAATTGTGTTTGCTCTGCTTGCAGCCTGCAACTGTAACCCTCTTGGGAGTCTGCCTCTCTCGGCCTGTGATGTGGAGACTGGCGAATGTGCATGCCAGTCATTTGCCACCGGACCACACTGTGAAGAGTGCACTGTATGTATTTGCGTAGGATTTCCCTTTCATGTGGTCGTGTAGATTTCTGCCGCCATTGCCCGGAGGACACTTGATCTCGTTAATTTCTTTCCTTGTGCTGATGTATTTTGGTCCTCCTCGGTAAAAGTATTTACACAACAGAAATCAGCAAACACTAACCCTTCTACAGAGAGCTAGCTGGTTGTTAAACATTTACCAGCACACCGACTTTTCCCAGATTGCGCTGAATGGACCCGGGCACCGATGTCAGAAGTTTTATCCACTGTTCTCCCCAACGTACCAAGCAGTAGAATATGACAATTTATCTGCTCCCTTTTTTCAGCCCACCAGATTGTGGAGCCTTTTCTTCTGTCTCTTGCGTATAGTCTCTTTATCACCCCTACCACCCTTTGCCTAGAAATATTTTGGACGAGCTCATTTAAAAAAAAAAAAAAACCCGCAGGTTTAAATGGACTGTAGATTCCTGTGGGAAATAAACTCCTGGATTGTTCTAGACTCCAAACATGTGAGCATGTATGTCTAAAATTAGTAAACTAAAGCCTTTTTTACACCATAAGAAATGTGTCATGCAGTTAGGGAGTCCAAATCCAACTTTTCCCTTTGTTCTCCAATCCTGGCAGCCCACCATGACATTTTAGAAAGAAAAAACCCCAAACTCAACCTAGTAAAAGAACAGTGACCTTGATGTGTCTGAAGAAATGTAGCTGCTAAATAAGAAACATATGCCTATTACAACATCGTTCTGTGTTAATATTTTAAGTCATTTTACTGGAAACATATGAGGCCGGGGCACAGGAGGATGGGGAAAGAAGGCGAGAAGGTACCCTTGAAGAGGGAACTCTGGGAGACGGCGCAGGTAACCTGGACATGTTATGGAGGAAGGTGAGCCACGCCAGCTCCACGGCTGCATGTGGGCAACACGAAGGATGCCGGGCTGGTTGGCAGGATTGACGAAGATGCCACGTCAGATGATTCCGGAGAGACCTTAGACTCAGGCTGACTTTGTTGGTTCGCAGTTTGACAGCCACTGTATATATAGGTCACTGGATTGTGTTTGCAGGAGGAAAATCGCTGAGCAGGGGCCACAGTGGGGGAGGGGGTGGGGGGAGGGGCAGGGCAGAAGAGGGTTGCCCATTGTGGCTGCACCCACATGTCCACCAGGTGCCCCACCTCGTCCTCCGTCCGGCGGTGCCCCAGATCTGCTCTGAGCCCCATGTGCCAGCACCCCTGGCCTAGAGGGAGTTTTCACAACCACATCCTTGGCGAAGTCCGTCATTGCACATTGTTTCTGCCCAGACTGAAGTTGGGTTTCAGGAAAGATACCAAAAGTCTTTTGCTGTGTTTTGTAACAAATTCTGTCAGGCTTTAATGTTTAAAATCAATCTTTCTGAGTAAAATCAGGCGGAAAGTTCTATCAAGATAACAACAACAACAAAAATAGAGACATAACAAACCCGTTTCAAATGAGACTGCCGTGCCTATTAAGACCTTGATTTTGTCTGAGCATGTTAAATTGAGGTTTGAAAGGGAAGTCGTTTTTGGAGCATTTTATAGTAAATGTTATCAGATTTAAGAAATAGTTGTTTGTATCTCCCCAGCTGCTTATATCGAATAAAGGTCAAGATGTTGCAATGAAGAAAAGTCTTGAACAAAACGGACTCTCTCCTGCAGAGTTTGTTATGACAAAACAGCTTACTTACAAACATAAGAGCCTGCTAAACTGTGATATGCAAATAAGATCTCAAAATCAACTTGAATTTTTTTTTTACCCCCAAACATTTTAAGACTGAGGAAGTAAAACCCCCTTAAAAACCCCTTGGGATTTTTGTGGTGAGAGAATCTACTGGCTTTACAAAAGCAGTTGCAAATAGGCTAGTTGAAGACCTTCTCCCCAGACTGGCCTTAAATAACTCACCGTGAGGCTAAATTGGTGTGGTCAGAGGAACTGTGTAGTTTTCACCATATTTTTTAAAAATTTATTTTGAGAGAGACCGTGAGTGAACGAGTGCTGGGAAGGGGCAGAGAGAGGGAAAGAATCCCAAGCAGACTGCACTGTCAGCACAGAGCCCAGTGCGGCCCTTGAACTCCCGAACTGTGAGATCATGACCTGAACTGAAATCAAGAGTCGGACACTTAACCAACTGGATCCGTCCAGGCGCCCCTGCATTTTTTTTTTTTTTTTTAAAGAGAGAGCAAGCAGGGGAGAGGGGCAGAAGGAGAGAGAGAGAATCTTAAGCAGCCTCCACACTCAGGGCAGAGCCTGACACAGGGCTCGATTCCATAACCCTGGGATCATAACCTGAGCCAAGATCAAGTCAGACACTCAACCGACTTAACCACCCAGGTGCCCCCACTGCATTTTTGCTTGGAATAGTATTCAGGCAACCTGCCTGTCCCCTTCATTCCAAGTCCCAGGAATAGGAGAGATGTGTCCTCCAAGGTCATTACCAAGTACACAGGCAGGAAAGGTGACTGTGTGATTGCCCAGGCTGTGTGGCTATTTGACATGTGTCGACTGAACTGTACTGATTTTAATATTTACCCTTCAGAGCAGCACGTATCTTCATAGCTGGATTTAGCTGAGCATTTTCTCTTTATAGGTTGGATACTGGGGACTGGAAAATCAGCTCCATGGATGTTCTCCCTGTGATTGTGACATTGGAGGTGCTTATTCCAACGTGTAAGTCACTAAATGAATGACGCAGTCCTGTGGCTATAGTCTCCACTCACGTTTCCACATTTTATTCTGACCGGCTTCTAGTCATCGGTGATGGACTTTATTCCATGACGAGCAAAGGGTGTTGAAAAGCAATGATCTTGAGACATTAACTACAGCCCAAATGATTTATTTTGCTCGAAATATTTCCAAGGAAGAGATCAACAGTCCTCTTGCTTAGGTAACCCACAGGTGGTGGGATAGATGCCGTGTGTGACTTGACCTGCCTAAAACACCAACTTTTTGCCACCCTATAAGGAGAGGTCCTATATACTCCTTTTTGCAGCGTTTAGAGCAGAATCAGAGGAAAGAGGTGGCTACTTGGGTTCCATGGATCTGGATTTGCTTTTCAAGACCAGACATGTAGAGCCCATGGCCTCCTAACATCCTCCTCAAGACCATTGATTGATCGATTCAAGGAGCGGGTCCAAACTCAGAAGGCATTTAGCTCAGCACCTCCATGCCTCCGTTTTATCCCTCCCCCCTCTCCATCTGTGCATGATGGGTTTGTTTCTCCCCAGGTGCTCCCCCAAGGATGGCCAGTGTGAATGCCGCCCGCACATCACTGGCCGCAGCTGCACTGAATCAGTCCCCGGCTACTTCTTTGCTCCTTTGAATTTCTATCTCTATGAGGCAGAGGAAGCCACCCCTCTCCAAGGACTTGCACCTTTGGTTCGTATTTCATTTAGTCTCCTTCCAGACTTGATTTGATGGGGCGGCGGTAAATACATATAGCACACCCTTGAGATCATGGGTAAGGTACCTGGAAAAGAATGGTTTGGCCACCCGTGCCAATCAGAACAGAGTTTACTTAGCATGGAACTGAAGGTTATAGAAACTCTGGAGGGCAGAGCCTGCATTTTACGTGATCTTTATATTACAAGTCTAGCGCAGAGCCTGGCACGTAAGTGGGAATTGGTTGAGGCTGTGGTCAAATGGACCTGACTTTTGCTCTTTCGATGTGGCTGTCTGCTAACACGTGTTCATTGAGTATCTACTTCTCTGCCTTCCCCACGACACTATAAACCACAAGATGGACGGATAGATGTGTATGCCATTCACCACTGTTGCCCTAGCATCTGCCACAGTGTCTGAGCCACAGCGGGAACCTCACAGACCTCTGCTAACGATGAGCAAATAAGGTTCAAAACGGAAGTATACGATGTCCTCCTGAAGCTGATCATAGACTAGTCGTTCTCACTGATGTTCACTGGTGTGGGTGAGGGCAATTGTCACTCGGTGCCCTACTTCATTCCCTCCAAGTCAGGGTCCTGTGGGATATTTTCCCTAAAAACGTATTTCTTAAAAGTCTTGTTAGAGGAGCAGACACACACGTGTGGAACGATTAGAGAAGTTAGACTCCCGTGACACTCTCAAGCATGTGACCCCAGCCACAGGCAGGAATGTGGCAGGGGAAAAGGGGATGTGCGGTGAAAGTCTTCAAGAGAGAAGGCATGTAAAAGTCGGTTCTGAAGACAGGGTTTGGATAGAAAACGGGAACTCGTCCAGGTTCCAGCAACTAAGTCGTTTCCTGAGATCTTTTCTTTATCTGGACACCATTGATGGGAGGGATGAAAATGCCCCTTAGGAGGCTTGGAATGTTCTCTTCTGCTGACTGGAATCGGGGGGAGGGGCGGGAGGCTTTCACTGTCCCTACTTAAACTTACAACCATGGTGGGTGGGATCAAAATGAAACTATTCTATGTCTGCATTCTTCTTCATGATTTTTAATTTTGCACCTTTATGATGGTGACTTAAGAAAACACTTTGGTAAGATAATATTGGTATTTATATTTAGGCTATAACTATCGTAAAATAATAGAAGATATATGTTGGTCCCTACCCCTGGTTCCTGGTAAAGAGCTCCTAAATCCTTTGGAATTTTCTGGTGGATAAGAATGTCTTTTGTTCTAATTGTGTGACTTGATGGGCTTCTAGATGGGGCCTGGTCACCAGAAAGACCAAGCTTTGATTAGAAGCTTAGAATTTTCCATCCTCCCCACCCCATTCTCTGTGAAGGGGAGGGGAACTAGAGATTGAGTTAATGAATGACCATGCCTATATGATAAAGACTCCATAAAAATCTCCAACATATAGGGTTCAGAGAGCTTCCAGGTTGGTGAACACATCCATGTGCGAGGAGGGTGGTGCACCCCAACTCCAGGGGCCAGAAGCTCCTGATAGAGAACCCTCCCAGTCATAACTCTTCATCTGGTAGTTTGTATCCTTTATAGAATTCTTTATTATATAATAAACCACCAAACATAAGTGTTTCCCTGAGTTTTGTTCTAGCAAATTATCGAGCCCAAGGAAGGGGTCATGGGAATCCCAGTTTATAGCTGGTTGGTCAGAAGTACTGGGAACAACCTGGATTTTCCATTGGCATCCAAAGGTGGGGTTGCGGGGACAGTCTGGTGGGACTGAGCTCTCAACCTGTGGCATCTGACACAAAGTCCAGGGAGATGGTGTCGGGACTGAATTAAATTACAGGACACTCAGCTGGTGTCTGAGACTTGGCAAGCATGGGAATAAACCACACACCGGTGTCCGAAGTGTTGTGAGCATAGTAACAGTGTGACAGTAGAGGGGCCACACGAGAGTGTCTTTCCTATACAACTCTAAATATAATTGTTCCCACTATTTAGATAAGAAAACACAAAGCAGCTGTAATATCTAGAGTAGACGGACTGATCCTTAACATATATTCCCTGTGTGCCATGCCGTAGCTGCTGAGAAGCAGTTAAGGAGAATGTGCTAATGTGCTAATACAGCTCCAAACCATGAGTGTAGTCCGACGTGAAGCCTTACTCCTCTCTCCATGGTTTAAAGATCAAGGACAGAGAATGGGCTTAAAGGGCCAGGAAAATTGTGCAGAGGATCGGAAAGTACTATCTATGACAATTCAAGCTGGGACTGATGTTGTGTTTAAAATACAGCACGAA